>NC_133132.1:135809093-136144098 GCF_048418815.1 Hemitrygon akajei | reverse complement strand
CTGTCTGACCTACCAAGTTCCACCTGCATTTTATGTGTGCTACTTTTAGAAAGCTTGTAATGGAAAATTTATCCTTCTTCTGTAGCTCAAGTCACAAGATCTCAGGAATAAGTAAATCCTTGGAAATTTAAACAGCTGAATTAGCAGACAGAATAGCAATATAAATGCTTCCAAACAGAAGACTGACTGTGGCAAAACATTTTTGGTGTGAAATGTGACTTTTCAACAAAGAAATAATAGTATTTCTTTTAATTTATCAGCAGAAGTGTAAAATAAGCCATTGGAAGAACTATGTTATCACAAGGGTTATTCATCTAGTATCACTTAACACTCACGCTTACATTATCATTAGTAATTGTCTTTAGTGCAGAGAATAATCATTCACAGAGATGAAGAGAAAGGCATTGGAGGCGGTGTGAATTTCCGGTGGAGGTTCCCTCAAATGCCCAATATAATTTTGATGGAAGAGCCATGGAACAACAGTTCAATGGTATTTCCTCAGATCTTCTGTGAAAGTTATGGCAGACAGCCAGGAGGATCCTCAACAAAGTTCACCCTTGTGGTTTCACTTGTATCTTTTTAACTGATACAGATGACATTAACTTTCCTGATGTCCTGTATACTGTTGAACCTCTCAGGTGGATGTAAGCGTATTGTTGTGGTTTCCGCTACGAAGAACGCAAAGCTAGGATTGCTGCTTCCATTTAAGAAAGCGCTTCCCGAACAGACAATTGTGGAGTCATTACTGAATCCTTAATACAAAGAATCAGTTTGGAAATGTTAGGTATCTACAATGGAAATGTTTTATTGAAATGAGCAGTATTTATCACAGCTTTAGACTGAGATTTTTTGAGTTATTTCAGGAGAGTCCCAATAAGTGAAACCACTGGCAAATTAATAAGAATTTGCAGACTGGTAGATGCAGATTATAAATGCAGTGGAACATTCAATTTACCAAATTAATTAACAATGAAATGAGCTGAATATCCTCTTTCAAGTGTTGTGAGTTTTGTCTTGTATTCAACATTATACTACTCTTGCTTATATAAGCTCATGCCAAATTAATTATTAAATTAGCAATTTGACATAGATTCAACACAGAGAAATATTAATTCAGAACAGATTATTTAAAATGGGAGCAGGAGTCCTGAAATCAAGCTTTTTTTTTCATTTCTAGGCTCATTCTTCAAGAAGGATTTTAAGGTCTTAGGATGTAGAATTGATTAACTGGCATGTCTATACCTGAGATAGGATCTTCAGTTACATCAAGAGACAGGAAAAGCTGAGGTTGTGCTAAGAACAGAAAAGATGAGAAAACTTGATGGAAGTATTTGAAGTTATGAATGTAAACACAAAGAAAACTCCCAGTAACAAATGGATCAGTTGATCAAAGCCATTGTTAATACAAAGGACAAAAGAACAAATGACCAGGCAAGAGAACAGTCTTTCAAATGTTAGCTATTGTGTCTTCAAACGGTAGTGCCATCTGATTTCAATAGCCACGTTCAAAGTCAAACTGAATCAATGCAAATTAAATAATTTTCTGGGCTATAAGGAAAGATGTTTCAAAAGCCTTGATTGTCTGAAGGCCTCCTCTGCGATTTCATTCTGTTGCAAGTTTACTTCGTGCCATATCCTTATTTAGAAGATTAAATGGCTATTAATCACTCTGACAATAAACTGGCAATAGTAAATATAAAGTGGAAGATCTAAATTGGCAGAGGTTCCATGAACTCTACATTTATTGATCAATGATGAGTTAATTCCAGCTATGTTAATTCCTCCCAAATGTTTAACCAAGTAGACAATGCAAAGTCACATGCAGTTGTTTTATTTTCAATCCATAAGACAGCGATAATTTTATAATGAGTAGCAATGGATCCCTTGAAATGTGATAGTGGAACATTTTTTTAGAAAAATAAAACATCACAAAATTGATGACAAAGCAGCTCCAGAGGGTGATAATGATTCCCAGAATCTTGCTCCAGGTAGAAGTTCTGAGAAGTTACTGTAGACTCTTAAAATACACTGCAAGCTCAGCAGAACAAGAAGGGTTGCTGCAGAGAAAAGGTGGAAACAATCCCATAAGAAAATTAATACGAAAGAGGATGCAGACAATCTTATCATGTAATCTAATGCAAACAGACATTTGTCTCTTTTCCTAAAATACATTTTATCTCATACTTTTACTAGAACCTGAGTCTGTGCCTCACATCAGACTCAGAAGAGCTGAAAAATAGAAAAATAGTGAGACAGGTTGTCTTCAGATGTTAATCGCAAATCGAATCCTCCTCCTAGTCATCATTACTATGTTCACAGCAAAAGGTGAAAAGTATTATGTCCTCTTAGGGTCGAATACAAGAATAAAAATGAACATTTTTGCGGAAAAGTAATTAGTAAAATTTATTAGAACAAGCTGCTCAAGATTTCTTACCTATGATTTTCATTGAGGTAGGTCTTATTTATTTCAGGTCTGTATTGTTAAAAAAAACTTACCATTACAGAGTGACAGAATAGTATTTTGTAGATCATATAAGTGTCTGTTTCTGTGCCCTTTGTCAGCCCAGCAACCTTTCAAATTTCTTCAAACTTTTAAGAATCAGAAGTAGGACTTTTGGCCCCAAGCGTCTGCTTCACCTTAAAATAAGATCATGAAAGATCTTTTGTGCAAAATTCCTGCATAAACCCCATATCCTTTTATTGTCTAAAAGCCTGTTTATCTGTCTTGAATGCACTCTGTTATCGAGACAACTAATAAGAGGGAAATATCCATTTTGAGTAAAGCTACATATAGAACATAGAGTAGTACAGCACAGTACAGGCCCCTCGGCCCACAATGCTGTGCTGACCCTTAAACCCTGCCTCGCATATAAACCCCCACCTTAAATTCCTCCATATACCTGTCTAGTAGTCTCTTAAATTTCACTAATGTATCTGCCTCCACCACTGACTCAGGCAGTGCATTTCACTCACCAACCACTCCCTGAGTAAAAAACTTTCCTCTAATATCCCCCTTGAACTTCCCACCGCTTACCTTAAAGCCATGTCCTCTTGTATTGAGCAGTGATGCCCTGGGGAAGAGGCGCTAGCTGTCCACTCTATCTATTCCTCTTAATATCTTGTATACCTCTATCATGTCTCCTCTCACCCTCCTTCTTTCCAAAGAGAAAATACAAGAGAAATTCTGCAGATGCTGGAAATCCAAAGGAACACACAAAGCGCTGGAGGAACTCAGGCATCATCTATGGAAATGAATAAACAGTCAACGTTGTGCACCGAGACCTTCATCAGGACTGAAAAAAGCTACAAGCTACAAATGTGTTAAACACTAGACATTCCCAGCCTGCTTAATCTGTCCTCGTACATCAAATCTGCCATCCCTGCAGTTAAACATGGACCTTTATTTTACTTACTCTATTGCAAATATATACGTCCATTTTTAGGAAGAACACATGCGACCATGAGACCATAAGATACAAGAGCAGAAGCAGACCATTCAGTCCATCAAGTCTGTTCCACTATTCAGTCATGGCTGATCCAATTCTTCCAGTCATCCCCACTCCCCTGTCTTCTCCCCATACCCTTAGATGTCCAGGCTAATCAAGAACCTATCTATCTCTACCTTAAATGCACCCAATGACATGGCCTCCACAGCCACTTGTGGCAACAAATTCCACAGATTTACCAACCTCTGAGAAAAGTAATTTCTCCGCATCTCTGTTCTAAATCCTTCAATCCTGAAGTCGTGCCCTCTTGTCCTAGACTCCCTACCATGGGAAATAACTTTACCATATCTAATCTGCTCAGGCCTTTTAACATTTGGAATGTTTCTGTGAGATTCCTCCTCATTCTCCTGAACTCCAGGGAATACAACCCAAGAGCTGCCAGACATTCCTCATACAGTAAGCCTTTCATTCCTGGAATCATTATCATGAATCTTCTATGAACTCTCTCCAATGTCAATATATCCTTTTTAAGATAAAGAGCCCAAAACTGCACACAATACTCCAAATGTGGTCTCATGAGTGCCTTATAGAGCCTCAACATCACATCCCTACTCTTATATTCTATATCTCTGGAAATGAATGCCAGCATTGCATTCGCCTTCTTCACCACTGACTCAGCCTGGAGGTTAACCTTTAGGGTATCCTGCGTAAAGACTACCAAGTCCCTTTGATTTTCTGCATTTTGAATTCTCTTATCACCTAAATAACAGTCTACCCATTTATTTCTTCCACTAAAGTACATGACCATACACTTTCCAGCATTGTATTTCATTTGCCACTTTGCCTATTTCTCTAAACTATCTGAGTCTCTCTGTTTCCTCAACACTACCCACTCCTCCACCTATCTTTGTATCATTGGCAAATTTTGCCACAATTCATTAATCCCATAGTCCAAATCATTGACGTACATCGTAAAAAGCAGCAGTCCCAACACCGACCCCTATGGAACTCCACTGGTAACTGACAACCGGCAAGAATAGGATCCTTTTATTCCCACTCTTTGTTTTCTGCTGATCAGCCAGTGCTCCACCCATGCTAGTAACTCCCTTGTAATTCCATGGGCTCTTATGTTGCTAAGCAGCTTCCTGTTCAGCACCTTGTCAAAGGCCTTCTGAAAATCCAAGTACACCACATCCACTGCATCTCCTTTGTCTACCCTGCTTGTAATTTCCTCAAAAAATTGCAGTAGGTTAGTTAGGTGGGATTTTCCTTTCAGGAAGCCATATAGTACTGGCTTTGGCCTATCTTGTCATGTGCCTCCAGATCATCCGTAATCTCATCCCTAACTATCAATTCCACCAACTTTCCAACCACTGATGTCAGGATAACAAGTCTATAGTTTACTTTCTGCTGCATCCCACCTTTCTTCAATTGCAGAGTAACATTTGCAATTTTCCAGTCATCTGGTACAATGCCAGAATCTATCAATTCCTGAAAGATCATCGTTAATGCCTCCGCAGTCTCTCCAGTTACATTCCATCATGTCCAGAAGAATTATCCATCCTCAGACCATAAGCTTCCTGAGCACCTTCTCAGTCATAATTTTCACTGCACATACTTCACTTCCCTGACACTCTTGAATGTCTAGTATACCGCAGATGTCTTCCACTGTGAAGACTGATGGAAAATATGCATTCAGTTCCTCTGCCATCTCTGTGTCTCTCATTATATCTCCAGTGTCATTTTCTATTGGCCCTATATCTACCCTTAATTCTCTTTTACCCTTTATATACTTAAAAATAGTTTTTAGTATCTTCTTTGATATTAGTCACCAGCTTCCTTTCATAATTCATCTTTTCCTTCCTAGTGACCACCTTAGATCCCTTCTGCAATTTTTTAAAAGCTCCCCAATCCTCTATCTTGCCACTAGCATTGGCTTCCTTGTATTCCCTCTCTTTTGCTTTTACTTTGGCCCTTACTTCATTTGTCAGCCATGGAGGGTCCTTCTTTTATTCAAAAATTCCTTCTTAACCATTTCCTCAGTCCATTCCCTCACAGTGGGATATCTGGTTTTTTTCTAGTTTTGCAATATAGTTCTTGCAGCTGTGATGAGACCCACCTTTAAAATAGTAAATTTGTCATTGTTTACATTAGGTATCATTGTCCTATCACCTAGGAGTCAAAGCCATGGGCACAAGGGCAGTGTAGGACCCGACCAATTCCCCAACAAATCAAGACCTTTACACCAAAATGGACGAATCATGGAACACTCCCAAATCATGTGAAAATATGTGCCCACCTTATTTTTACATTCCAGCATAAACAATTATCAACAATCCCCATTTTGTAGAGTCTAGTTGGTGTCCAATAATATCTGTGTACTATCTTACACAGATAGTAAATTTCCCTCTCGCTTCCCTAATATGTCTACCCACATCTAATAAAATATTTGACCACTCATTATCTTCAATATCGCTTCCATGATCCTTCTGCCATACTGATGGGAAGAATTAACAGTGAGGGAAAAGTGCAAGATGCGTGGGATCAATTTTGGTTGTACGTTAATTTAAACTTAAATTAGAAGTTTTTTTCTGTTTCTTAATTTTATATGTTTTCCTGTCATGGGCCGACTGTGTAAATATGCTGTACTGTATCTGCTCTATAATATGCTGTGCTGCTTTGTAAAATAAGAATGAATAATAATAAAAATCTGAATTACAAAAAAAAATTCTTCTTAGTTGGTATGTATCTGTCTTGCACTTCTCTCATTTTTTGCAGAAACTCCAGCCATTGCTGCTCTGCTGTCCTTCCTGCTGGTGTCCCTTTCCAGTCAACCTTGGCCAGTTCCCCTCTCATGCCGTTGTAATTCCCCTTATTCCACTGAAATTCCGACACATTGGAGTTTAGTTTCTCCTTCTCAAATTTCAAACTGAACTCGATCATATTGTGATCATTTTTCCCTAAGGGGTTCATCTATACACATCTTTCAGATGCAACCTCATCACAGACATATAGAGCAAGTTATATCTATCCCTGTACTCAAATCCACTTGTAGTAACCATCAAAATATTAGTTGCCTTCCTAATTTCTTGATGGACTTAATGCTAACACTTCATGCATCGCATACAATGATGTTTAGGTCACACTCCAAGTAACACTAACACCATTCAATCTCTCATTTTAAAAAATATTCTGCTTTTCAATTGAGCTGGACTAAAGTAGATGACCTCACACTTTTCCCCATCATGTTTCATTCAGCACGTTGTTTCCCGTTAATTTGTTCTCTGTGTCCTTCTGAAGTCATGCTGTAAAGTCCTCACAAACTATAATATAGCAATTGTAGCTATATTATACATGAACCCCTTCATCCAAATCATGTATAAGGACTGTGAACTACTGTGCTTCCTGTACTCATCAGAGAATACCACCGCAAATATGACCCACTTTATTATTTGTCCTTTGTTCGTAAGCCAGTCCTCAATCTATAACAGAATATTATCCCAAGTATAATGAAATAATGGCAACACGCACAAAATGCCGGGAAACTCAGTAGGTCAGGCAGCATCTATGAAAAAGTGTAAACAGTCAACATTTCAGGCCAGAACCCTTCATTGGAACTGAAACATTGACTGTTTACTCTTTTCCATAGATGCTGCCTGGCCTGCTGAGTTCCACCAGCATTTTCTGTGTGTTGCTTAGGATTTCCAGCATCTGCAGATTTTCTCGTGTTGATCATGTAGTGATGTCCTGTTTTGCACTTTATTGTATGTTTTCTGAGAATCCAAAGAAACTACTTCAATTGATTTACCATTATCTATTTTGCTAGTTATAACCTTAAAAATCTCAAAAAGACTTGCCAAACTTGACTTCCCTTTCACTCTCCAATGTGTTTGTTCTTTTCTAAATGCCTTCTTAGCATTTATTAATGATAAGTTATAACTATCACAACTACTAATGCCTGGCCAACATTCTATTAGCACCTTTTGTTTCTGTTTACTCTTTTCCTTCTTCCTTAAAGTATGAGTCGCCATTTGTAACCTCCCAATCAATTTGAGATGCCATGGAAGTTAGGAAGATGGCATTCAGTTATTTATGTAACCACCTCCTTCAAACTTCTAAGATAAATGTGATTAAGTTTATTGCATTTATTGTCTTTTAGCCTGAGTTATTTTCAAAATGCTTGTTTTACTGCTACAAATGTCTTGGAGCTTTGCTTTCACATTAGGCCTGACATTCATCACTATTTTCAAAGTTTTTTCTATCGTCTTCTCTGAATTCAAACAAAGAAATATCATTTAATTTCTTTGTCACTTTTTATTCCCCAGTATCTTCTCCAGTCTCCAGTTTATAGGAAACCCAAAAGAACTTGTACCATTTTTTTCTTTAAAATCTGTAACAAAGTCTGTTTTTATGTTTCTAAATTAATGACCTTGGTATTCTATCTTCTATTTGATTATGAATGCCTTGCTCCTCCTTTGCTAGTTTTCTAGACTTCTGACCTCCCTATTTTTCTTTTGACAACATGATATGCCATTTCTTTTATTCTAGTATCTTTACCATTTCTTGTTTTTAGTACCAGGAACACTTTTATTCTGTTTTTTTTTCTTGGCCTTAATTTTTACATATCTTTATGTTTGTACCTCCACTTATTGCTAATTCAATTAGCACCTTTTGTTTCTGAGATCTTAAATCTTGAATTCCTTGCTGTAATTCTCTATGAGCACACATTTCTTTCCTTTTTTATGGTGTCTTTAAAACATTCCTCACCTTTTCCTTATGACCTAGCATAACTGCAGTCCATAGTTAGAGAATCATAAGAATGATCATGTTTATGATCCTGAGCACAAGATGCACTTGAGAGCGTGTTTGATGCTAATATTGCATGTCCACCTTTTCAAAGTTCAAAGTAAAAATTTATTATCAGAGTACATACATGTCACCACCCTGAGATTATCTTTCTGCAGGCATACTTAACAAATCTGTAGGATAGTAGCTGTGAGCTATAAACATCAGGAACAAATAAATAATGAGGATGAAATAAGAGTCCTTAAATGATGTATCTATCCCCTTTTGTTCAAGAGCCTGATGGTTGAGGGGTGGTAACTGTTCTTGAACCTGGTGGTGCGAGTCCTGAGGCACCTGTACCTTCTACCTAATGGTAGCAGCGAGAAAAGAGCATGGCCTGTGTGGTGAGGTTCTTTGATGATGGATGCTGCTTTTCTGGGACATGTTTCCTGTACTTGTGCTCAGTGGTTGGGAGGGTTTTACCCATGATGTACTGAGCCAAATCCACCTCCTTTTGTAGGATTTTCCACTCAAAGGTGTTGGTGTTCCCATGCCAGACCAGAATGCAGCCATCAGCACACTCTCCAGCACACATCCATAGATGTTTGTCAAGGTTTTCGATGACATGCCAAACCTCTGCAGACTCCTGAGGAACTAAAGGTGCTGTTGTGCTTTCTTTGCAATTATGTTTATATGATGGGTCCAGGAAAGGTCCTCTGAGATAGTGACACTCGGGAATTTAAAGTGACTGACCTGATCCTCCAATGAGTACTGGCTCATGGACCTCTGGTTCCCCTCTCCTGAAGTCTACAATCAGTTCCTTATTCTTGTTGACATTGAATGAGAGGTTGTTTTTATTACATCACTCAGCCAAGTTTTCAATCTCCTTCCTGTATGCTGATTCATCGCCCCCTTTGATACAACCCACAACAGTGATGTCATCAGCAAACTTGTGTATGGTTTTGGAGCTGTACTTAGCCACACGGTCATTGCTGTAAAGCTAGTAGAGCAGGGAGCTAAGTACACATCCCTGCGGTGCTCTGTGCTGATGGAGATTGTAGAGGAGATGTTTTTAATAATCCAAACTGACAGGGGTCTACAGGTGAGCATATCCAGGATCCAATTGTACAAGGGGGGTATTGAGGCCCAGGTCTTGGAGTTTACTGATTAGTTTTGAGGGGATGATAGTGTTAAATGGTGAGCTGTAATCTAGGGAGTTCACAGCTATTATTATCACAGCTGTGTATATTCCACTGCAGGCTGATACTGACCTAGCTCTCTGTATGAGACCATCGGCACCCTGGAGGCTGCACATCCAGAGGCTCCTTCATCATCGCTGGTGACTTCAAAAGTGTGTTGCTGTCTAAAGTCTCACTGAAGTTATGTCAACACATCGAGGTGAGCACATGGGGAGATAGCATACTCGACCACTGCTACTCTCCCTTTTGCAGTACTTACAACACTCTCTTCCACTCGCCGTTTGGAAAGTCTGATCACTCCTCCATCTTGCTGCTACCGAGGTACAAGCAGAAGCTGAAACAAGAGGTGGCCATGGTTAAAACTGTCCACTGAGGATGTCTCCAAGTTCATGGAAGGGATCATGAGTTTCATCCAGAAGTGCATCGAGGATGTTGTCCCCCAGAAATTGGTCAGGGTCTATCCAAACCAGAAACCCTGGATTAACAGTTCTGTGTGAGCAGTACTTCCTGCAAGATGCAGAGCTTACATTGCTGGTGACCAACAGGAACTCAAAAGATGTGGCTATGATCTGCGCAAAGTCATCAAGGCAGCAACTTGATGATATAGGGACAAGGTCCAGACGTAGCTCTCCACCAACAAAACACGCAGCTTCTGGCAAGGTCTGCACACCTTCACAGACTCCAAAGCTAAATACAGTGGTGTTCTCAACATTGCTGCCTCTCTCCCAGATAAGCTAAATCTTTTTTACTCCCGGTTTGATGCTGAGCCCCCGAGGAGTGCCACTGAAGCGACCTGCACCTTGCCCATCTCTGGGACAGAAGTACGCAGGAATTTCCAGTGAGTGGACAGTCACAAGGCTGCAGGACCGGATGACATCCCAGGGCGGGTATTCAGGATGTGCGCGGCACAACTGGCAGGTATGTTTGCAGACATTTTTAATCTCTCACCTCACCTCTGCCTCTTTGACCTTCAACACAGCTGCCCCTCAGGGCTGTGTCCTAAGCCCCCTCTTTTACTCTGTATACCCATGACTGTGTTGAAACCCACAGCTCCAATCTGCTAATTAAATTTGCTGATGATACTACATTGATTGGCTTTATCTTAAACAATAACGAGGTGGCCTACAGGGAAGAAGTTATCTCTCTGACACAGTGGTGTCAAGAAAACAACCTCTCCCTTAATGTCGCAAAAACAAAGGAGCTGGTTGTGGATTACAGGAGGAATGGAGACAGGCTAATTCCTATTGACATCAGTGGATCTGGGGTTGAGAGGGTGAACAACTTTAAGTTCCTGGACATACATATCACCGAGGATCTCATGTGGTCTGTATGTACCAGCTGTGTGGTGAGAAAAGCACAAAAGTGCCTCTTTCACCTCAGAGGATTCAAGAAGTTTGATATAGGCCACCAAATCCTAAGAACTGTCCACAGGGGCACAACTGAGAGCATCCTGAAGTGGCTGCATCAATACCGGGTATGGGAATTATTCCTCCCTTAATTGCAGGATTCTGCAGTGAGTGGTGTGGACAGCCCAGCCCATCCGTAGTTATGAACTTCCCATGATTCAGGACATTTACAAAGGCAGGTGTGTAAAAAGGGCCCGCAGGATCATTGGGGACCCAAGACACTCCAACCACAAACCGTTTCAGCTGCTACCATCTGGGAAACAGTACCACAGCATAAAAGCCAGGACCAACAGGCTCTGGGACAGCTTCTTCCACCAGGCCATCAGACTGATTAATTCACGCTGATAGAATTGTACTTCTGTGTTATATTGACTGTCCTGTTAAACATACTATTTATTACAAATTACTATAAATTGCACATTGCACATTTAGATGAAGATGTAAAGATTTTTACTCCTCATGTATATGAAGTATATAAGTAATAAAGTCAATTCAATTCAATTCCTGATGTATGCATATTTGCTGTCCTGATGTTCCAGAGTTATGTGAAGAGCTATTGAGGTAGCATCTGATGTAGACCTATTGATTTGGTAGGTGAATTGGAGTGGATCCAACTCTCCATTTTGACAGGAGAGTCATCACATGTTTCAACACCAGCGTCTCAAGACACTTCATCACTGTGAAAGTGCCACTATGTGATAGTCATTTCAACATGTTACTATGCTCTTCTTGGATGAGTAAACCCTGCCTGAAGCAGGTAGATACCACACACTGCTGGAGTGACAGCTGAAGATATCCGTGAACTGGTTGGCACAGATCTTCAGTACTTGGCCCGATTCTTTGCCAAACCAGATTCTTTCCTTGGATTCGCCTTCTTGAATGCAGCTGCATGTCACCTTCAGATACTGAGACCAAAGTTTCACTGGTGTGGTGAACTAGATATACCTGTCTGACTGCTCCTGTGGCTCCTCCCACAGACCCTGCTGACTGCTCCTGTGGCTCCTCCCACAGACCCCTGTATAAAGGCGACTGTGGTCTGCTGCTCTCCCTCATTTTCCCAGGATGTAGTGTTGTTTGTTCTTCCAGTCAATAAAAGCCGATATCTCACTTCCTAAGTCTCAGCGTGAGTTATTGATGGTGCATCAACTGGGAGACATTGTGTGATGGTTCCTCCCTGTTTTGGTGGTCAAAGCAAGCAGAGGAGGCATTGAGCTCATCTGCAAGCAAAGCAATGCTGTACCCTATGCCGCAAGATTTAACTTTGTCGGAAGTTTTGGCATTCAAACACTGCCACAGCTGTCGAGCATCCGTCGTTGATTCCATTCTAGTCCAGAATCTCCACTCACCCAAGAGATCACTTCCTGAAGATCATACCTCCACTTCTTGTAGCGTCCTGATCGCCACACTTGAATGCCTCTGATCTGGCTCTCAGCAGGTCCGGATTTTATTGTCCATCCAGGGATCGGGGAAGATCCTAAACAATTTCATGGGGACTCACTCCTCCACAGCTGTCTTAATAAAGTCTGTGATGACCATGGTGTAACCATTCAGGTCCCCTGATGAGTTCTTGAACATAACCCAGTCCACTGACTTAAGGCAATCTGTAGCTCTTCCTCAACCTCCCGCCACCACCTCTTCATTGTCTTGATATCTGGAGCCTTGATCTTTAGGATCTAGGTAGTAAGAGTACAGCATATACCACCATATTGGTTCAGGACTATCATGTTTTGATAGACTGCAAATCAAGCACTAAGACAAGCAGCAAAAGAGACTTGTTACAATTCAAAACGTCAATAGAGAAAAAGGACATCATTGTTTGGAATCTCATTCTGACAACAGGAAATGGAAATGCACTGTACCTTGTCCATTAAAAAAGAATGGTGCCGAACAGTAAAAGTGTTGATTAACAGCCTGTACAGGCCATGCAAATTGATACTGCTGCAGATTTTTTGGTAATGAGTCAAGATACTTGCTCTAGCAAGTTCAGCCAAAAATCAGTGACATAAAATCTATTCTGCTTGAAGTTCTGCAGACATTCAGGGAAATAGGCTGCAGTACATAGAGCTAATCATCATCATAACAAGTTATCTGAAAACAGGCCAACTTTATGGGGAAAGACTAGCTAAGACAATTGAAGCAATGTTTTCAAAGTCACATCTTGACATGTTGATGAAAAGATCAGATGATATGCTTAGGGAGCGCTGCACTGTCTTAACAGGTTACAAGTTGCACAGTCATATTGGACTGGACCACACTGCAAGCACAGACCAGTCCCATTGTTCTCAATAATGAAGAAATTGGAGTGGCTAGAACAAACTGGCTTGTGAAAACTACCAAGAGGGAGTTGGCTATACCAATAGTGGTTCTGTCAGAAGCAGACAAAATGGTAGTTATGAGGAGACCACAAAGTCACACTGAATCTTATACATTGAATAATACCCTGTCACAACCACGGATTCGGCAGCGCAGTAGATATGGCAATTGCGCTTCTGAATATGCACATGTCAGCTAGTTATTATTTAATTGTGATGGTATTTATCTCCATACTTGTCATCGTAGTGCTTGGTGAGACTTGCATAGAGCACAGCAACACTTTGCTGCCTGTTTGCATTCGGCCTTGCCTGAGAAATTGGACTGACTCTGAAGACTAGCGGTATTTGTTTAATATTTAATGTTCTTTACAGCCGCAGTATAGGCTTCATTTTCCATTTGAGAGTTTAAGTTAACAGGCCTGTTTGGCCTCGTGCTTATTGTTTTATTTTCCCTTTAATATTGTTCGCATTAAATTTTGCGAACTATTGTCTCTCACTCCACACTTGGGCCATATCCAAACTAGGTGACATATCCACTATCTACTTCACAAGTAGATACACAGAACTGGTAGGATTAAAAGAATTCATGAAATCAGACCATTTCCTTGCCATCATATGTAAAATTTCAACAAAAATTGGCCACAGCATCCAAGCATGAATGGTCTCTGCTCATGCACAAAGTTACCCCCTCGAGTCTCTTCATCAAGGTTTATAGGCCACATGGAGTAAATCTTGCAAGGGGTAGATCACTCTCTTTGACCTGTTGATTCCCAAGAGCCTAGAAGCAGAGAATTATTAGGTAGTATCTTCTAAGAAATCTATTAGAAAGAACAAGAATGAGCTCTTGGATTTGATTCTTAACTGTTATTCCCTATTGACCTAGACCACCTGAGTAGGATTTAGAATCATAGTATAGAGACCATTGGCTCACCATGTCCTTGCTGATGTTTTTGTCCATCTCCACTAAATATATTTGCCCACATAAATCCATATTCACCTATAACTTGACAATTTAACTGTCTGTGCTGCCTCTTAAACATAGTAACTGCAACTGATTCCATCATTTCTTCAGGCAGCACAATTCTGATATCACCCACTCTCTACATAAATAACTTTCCCTTCAAATCTCTTTTCTCTCAACTTAAGCCTCAAGGTTACACAAGTACTGTAAGAACCACGGTAGAGTTTTGCAGAAACAAGATATAATAAAATGAGATTGTTGGCAGTGTTGTGGGTTCATGGAGATCAAATGATATCAGCAAAAGTGGAACCAAATATGGATGGTTTACCACTTAAATGTGTGGATGTTTGATATGGATTCAAACCAGACCTTAGGAGGTGAAGTACTAAATGCAGCCTTAAGACTTTAGACCATAAGACCATAACACCATAAGACAAAGGAGCAGAAGTTGGCCATTCGGCCCATCGAGTCTGCTCCACCATTTCATCATGAGCTGATCCAATCTCCCCTTTAGTCCCATTCCCCTGCCTTCTCACCATAACCCTTGATGCCCCGACTACTCAGATACCTATCAATCTCTACCTTAAATACACCCAATGACTTGGCCTCCACTGCTGCCCGTGGCAACAAATTCCATAGATTCACCACCCTCTGGCTAAAAATTTTTTTTCGCATCTCTGTTCTGAATGGGCGCTCTGCAATCTTCAAGTCATGTCCTCTCGTACTAGACTCCCCCACCATGGGAAACAACTTTGCCACATCCACTCTGTCCATGCTTTTCAACATTTGAAATGTTTCTATGAGGTCCCCCCTCATTCTTCTAAACTCCAAGGAGTACAGTCCAAGAGCAGTCAAACGCTCCTCATATGTTAACCCTCTCATTCCCGGAATCATTCTAGTGAATCTTCTCTGAATCCTCTCCAATGTCAGCACATCCTTTCTTAAATAAGGAGCCCAAAACTGCACACAGTATTCCAAGTAAGGTCTTACCAATGCCTTATAGAGCCTCAACATCACATCCCTGCTCCTATACTCTATTCCTCTAGAAATGAATGCCAACATTGCATTCGCCTTCTTCACACCGACTGAACCTGGAGGTTAACCTTAAGGGTAACTTAAGGACTCCCAAGTCCCGTTGCATCTCAGAACTTTGAATTCTCTCCCCATTTAAATAATAGTGTGCCCGTTTATTTCTTCTACCAAAGTGCATGACCGTACACTTTGAGCAGAAAACCATAGGAACAGGTGACATTCAAACTTTGCCCTTCAAGCCTACCCCACCATTCAATATGACCCTGCCCATCTCCTTATCTGTACCATTTCTTCATGACCTCAATCTCTGAATCTCTCAAAAATCATCTACTATCTTTTTTTTTAAAAAAACGGTCTACCACTCTCACCCCTCATGTTTTCCCACTAGCTATTTCCCTTCTTCCTTTCCAGCTCTGATGAAGGTCCCCAACCTGAAATGCTAACTTGTCATTTCCCTCCGTAGATGCTGCCTGGCCCACTGAGTTTCTCCAGTGCTTTGTGTGTTGTACTTAACTGTGCTTACCTTTTGAGTTGATCATGGGACAGAAAAACTGAAAATGAAACACATTAAAGCGAAAGACAGATCAGAATGATAAGTTTCAGCTTCATCACCTAAAAATAATCCATGGCCAGTTTTTAAGTTTGTCAATAAATGATGTCACTTAAAGCATGCATACAATATTCAACACTTCTTAAATATGTTATTAATATTTTAAATGCCTCACAAATAAATCACAAAGCTCTATGCCACTTGCATGTTTGCATAAACGTTGATAACATTTCTTCCAAATGGCACAAAAGCAAATGAGAGTCATAGAGAGCCATAGAATCATAGAGAAGTACAGCACAAAAACAGGCCCTTCAGTCCATCTAGTCCGTACAAAACCATTTAAACTGCTTACTCCCAAAAACCTGCACCAAGAACATAGCCCTCCATATCTGTACTATCCATGTACCTATTCAAACTTCTCTGTAAAACTTTGAAATCAAGCTCGCATGGACAACTTGTGCTGGCAGCTCATTCCACACTCTCATGACCATCTGAGTGAAGAAGTTTCCCCTCATGTTCCCCTTAAACTTTTCACCTTTCACCTTTACTGTCAGGAGAAATGGAAATAAGCAGTTAGAGCAGAGCACCCATGTGGTCGTTCCCCTCAAAAATAGGGATACCACTTTGGATACTTTTGCGTGGGATGACCTCCTGAGGGAATGCCACAGCAACCGGGTTACAGGCACTGACAATGGGTCTGTGGTGCGGAAGGGAAAGAGAGAGAAGAGGGGAGCGGTAGTGATAGGGGACTCGATAGTGAGGGGAACAGACAGGAGATTCTGTGGATGCGAATGGGACAACTGGATGGTATGTTGTCTCCCAGGTGCCAGGGGCAGGGATGTCTCAGATCATGTCCACAACATTTTGGAGAGGGAGAGGGAGCAGCCAGATGTCTCGGTACATGTTGGTACCAATGACATAGGAAGGAAAAGCAATGAGGTCCTGAAAACAGAATTTAGAGAGCTAGATAGAAAGCCAAGAAGCAGGACCTCTCGAGTAGTAATTTCTGGATTGTTGCTTGTGCCACACGCCAGTGAGGGTAGAAACAGGATGATTTGGCAGATAAATGCGTGGCTGAAAAGCAGGTGCAGGAGGCAGGGCTTCAGATTCTTAGATCATTGGGATCTCTTCTGGGGGAGGTATGACCTGTTCAAAAGTGATGGGTTGCACATGAACCCAAGGGGGACCAATATTCTTGCAGGCAGGTTTGTTAGAGCTATTGGGGAGGGTTTAAACTAATTTGGCAGGGGGTGGGAACCGGAGTGAAGGGACTCAGGATAGGATGGAAGGTAAAAAAGCAAAGAGAGCGTGCAGTCAGATTGTCAGGAAGGGCAAGCAGGTGATGGGACTAGGTTGCAGCCAACAGGCTGAGTATCAAAACTTTAGGGATGCAGAATCAGAAAGGACAGCAAATACGGTACTCAAGGTGTTGTATCTAAATGTGTGTAATAAGAAATAAGGTGGATGATCTTGTTGCACTATTACAGATTGCCAAGTATGATGTTGTGGCCATCACTGAATTGTGGCTGAAGGATTGTTGTAGTTGGGAGCTGAATGTCCAAGGTTACACATTGTATTGGAGGGACAGGAAAGTAGGCAGAGAGGATAGTGTGGTTCTACTGGTAAAGAATGGCTTCAAATCAGTAGAAAGATGTGATATAGCATTGGAAGATGTTGAATCCTTGTGGATTGAGTTAAGAAACTGCAAGGGTAAAAGGACGTTGATGGCAGTTAAATACAGGCCTCCCAATAGTGTCTAGGAGGTGAACCACAGATTACAACAGGAAATAGAAAAGGTGAGTCAATTGGTCAATGTTATTGTAGTCATGGGAGATTTTAACATGCAGGTTGATTGGGAAGTTTGGGTTGATAATGGATCTCAAGAGATTGAGTTTGTTGAATGCCTAAGAGATTGCTTTTTCTAGCAGTCTGTCATTGAGTCTAATAGGGAATCGGCTATAATGGATTGGGTGCTATGTAATGAACCGGAGGGGATTAAGTGAAAGATAAAAGAAATCCTTAGGAACCAGTGACCATAATATGATTGAGTTCAACTTTAAATTTGACAGGGAGAAAGTAAAGTCTGATGTAGCAGTATTTCAGTGGAGTAAGAGAGAGGAGTTGGCCAAATTAGCTGCTGGCAGAGATGTTAGCAGAGAAGCAATGGCGTGCATTTCTGGGAAAAATGAGGAAGGTGCAGGGTAAATGTATTCCAAAAATAAAGAAATACTCAAATGGTAAAATAGTACAACCATGGCTGACAGCGGAAGTTAGTGCTATTGTAAAGCAAAAGAATGGGCATACTAAAGCAAAAATTAGTAGGAAGATAGAGGATTGGGAAGTTTTTAAAAACCTACAGAGAGCAAATAAAAAAAAATCATTATTGGAGTGTGATACATAATGCACTACAAGACATTTTTAAATGTGAAACACCCTTAGAAAGTAAGACCATATATTTTGGGTATATACCTCGAGAATGGTTGAAAAGAGATAAATATTTAATGAATATACTGTTGGTGACTGGTAAAAAGACTTTTACTAGGAAATGGTTATCACAGGAGAGCCCAACTTTAAATGCATGGATGGAAATTACAATGGACATTTACAAAATGGAGAAGATAACAGCATCTGTTAATCATAAGCTGGAACAATTTGATTCATACTGGGAAAAATGGTTTAACTACATAACACCTCATAGGCCTGATTTTATTCTCACAAATCGATGAATATGTTATAAAGAAGATCACTTCCTATTTGTACATAGTTTTCTCCTTTTGAATGTTCTTTCTTTCCTCTGTAAGTGTATACCTCAAATAAGCATTATGTGGAGATTTGTGGCAAATATGAATATATGATATATATGTACAGTATCTGAAATACATCTTATGGAAATGCTTGTTTGATGATGAACTTCAATAAAAATAGATTACAAAAAAAGGGAAAAGCTGAAATATGAAAGCAAGCAAGCACATAATATCAAAGTGGATAGTAAAAGTTTTATTCAAGTATGTTAAAAATACGAGAGAAATGAGAGTGGAGGTAGGACTGCTAGAAGATAAGGCAGGAGATATAATAACAGGGGACAAGAAGATGGCTGATGAAGTAAATGAGTATTTTGCATCAGTCTTTACTGTGGAAGACACTAGCAGTATGTCTGATGTTGTAGTGTCTGAAGGAAGAGAAGTGAGTGTAGTTACTGTTACAAGAGAGAAAGTGCTCAAAAAGCTGAAAGACCTAGAAGTACATAAATCACCCAGACCAGATGAACTGCACCCTAGGATTCTGAAAGAGGTAGCGGTAGAGATTGTGCTGACATTAGAAATGATCTTTCAAAAATCATTGGACTCTAGCATGGTGCCGGAGGATTGGAAAATTGCAAATGTTACTCCACTCTTTAAGAAAGGAGGAAGGCAGCAGAAAGGAAATTATAGACCAGTTAGCCTGAACTCAGTGGTTGGTGAGATGTTGGAGTCAAATGTTAAGGATGAGATGATGGAGTACTTGTTTGCACAGGGCAAGATAGTACAAAGTTAGCATGGTTTCCTTCAGGGAAAATCCTGCCTGATGAACCTGTTGGAATTCTTTGAGGAGATTACAAATGGGATAGGTAAAGAGGATGCAGTGAATATTGTATATTTGGACTTTCAGAAGGCCTTTGACAAGGAGCCACATGAGGCTGCTTACCAAGTTAAGAGCCCATGGTATTACATGAAAGTTACTAAAATGGTTAGAACATTGGCTGGTTGGTATGAGGTAGTGAGTGGGAATAAAATAATCCTTTTCTGGTTGGCTGGCAGTGACTAGTAGTGCTCCACAGGGATTGGTGTTAGGATCACTTCTTTTTATGCTGTATACAAATGATTTAGATGATGGAATAGATGGCTTTATTGCTAAGTTCACGAATGATACAAAGATTGATGGAGGGGCAAGTAGTGTTGAGGAAACCGGTATAATGAAGAATGACTTAGACAGATTAGGAGAATGGGCAAGAAAGCAGCAAATATAATACAATGTTGGAAAATGCATAGTCATGTATTTCGGTAGTGGAAGTAAATGTGTGGACTATTTTCTAAACAGGGAGAAAATCCAAAAATCTGAGACGCAAAGAGAGTTGGGAGTCCTTGTGCAGAACACCCTGAAGGTTAACTTGCAGGTTGAGTTGGTGGTGAAGAAGGCAAATGCCATGTTAGCATTCATTTCACGAGGTATAGAATACCAGAGCAAGGATGTGACGCTGAGGCTTTATAAGGCACTGGTGAGGCCTCACGTTGAGTATTGTGAACAGTGTGGTGAACTACATATACCTGTCTGGACTGTTCCTGTGGCTCCTCCCACAGACCCCTGATGACTGCTCCTGTGGCTCCTCCCACAGACCCCTGTATAAAGGCGATTGAGGCCTGAGCCCGGCCTCATTCTCCAGGATGTAGTGTTGTTCATTCTTCCAGTCAATAAAAGCCGATATCTCGCTTCTTACGTCTCAGAGTGAGTTATTGATGGTGCATCAAACAGACTTAGGCCCCTTATCTTAGAAAAGATGTGCTGGCATTGGAGAGGCTCCAGAGGAGGTTCACAAAGATGATTCTAGGAATGAAAGTGTTATCATATGAGGAACATTTGATGGCTCTGGGTCTGTACTTGCTGGAGTTCAGAAGGATGAGCGGGGATCTCATTAAATCCTTTCGAATGTTGAAAGGCCTAGACAGAGTAGATGTGGAAAGGATATTTCCCACGGTGGGAGAGTCTAGGTCAAGAGGGCACAGCCTCAGGATAGTGGGGCGCCCTTTCATAGCAGAAATGCGGAGAAATTTCTTTCGCCAAAGGGTGCTGAATTTGTGGAACTTGTTGCCACGTGCAGCTGTGGAAGACAGGTCGTTGGATGTATTTAAGGCAGAGATTGATAGGTACTTCACTGGACGTGGCATCAAAGGTTATAAGGAGGAGGCTGGGAACTGGGGTTAAGGGGGAGAAAAAAACGAATCAGCCATGATTGAATGGCGGAGCCGACTTAAAGGGCCAGAAGGTTTAATTCTGCTCCTGCTTTTTATGGTCTTATGGTCTTCAGCCATGACCTCTGGTTGTAGTCCCTCCCAACCCCAGTGGGAAAACCCTGCTTGCATTTACCCTATACCCCTCATAATTTTGTATATCCCAATCAACTTTCCTCTCTATCTTCTACTTTCTAAAGAATACAGCAGTAACCTATTCAATCTTTCCTTATAACTGAAGTTCTCCAGACCCAACAAAATCCTTATAAGTTTTCTCAGAACTTTTTCAACTTTGTTTACTTACTTCCTGTAGATAGGTGACCTAAACTACACCCCACACTCCAAATTAAGCCTCACCAACATCTTATACAACTTCAACATAACATTCTGTACTCAATACTTTGATATCTGAAGGCCAATATGCCAAAATCTTTATTTACAACCCTATCTACCTGTGACACCACTTGCAATGAATTATGTGTCTGTATTCTCAGATCTCTTTGTTCAACCACACTCCTCAGTGCTCTACCGTTCACTGTGTAAAACCTATCCTGGTTGGCCCTACTCAAATGCTAAACCTTGCACTTGTCTGCAGTAAATTCCATCTGCTATATTTCAGTCCATTTTTTTTCAGCTGACACAGATCCCTCTGCAAACCACGATAATATTCCTCACTGTCCACTATACCCCCAACCTTGGTGTCAGCTGCAAATTTACTGATCCAGTTGTATCTCTAAATCAATTTAAATAAATAAAATATTGTTCACATTGGTATTAAAACTACTTTGACAAGCTGTATTAATGCCAATTCATCACAACCAGTGTTTCTGTGGACCCTGTTTATGTTCGCCTTCCTCACTCCTGGCTATGTCTCATATATATCACAATCATATTGTGGGTCTCAAATTATCTCTCTAAGTTAATTTGGATTACAAGCCTGCACTCTTACATTCTTGCACACATTTCTTGTGTCCATTTGCCATTGTTTTGCTGTCTGCCAAAATGCTTTATGCACTTCTGAGCCTGAATGGAAATACCAGCCTGTTAACCCAATCACTGCTGTTTTTTTTTCAACATTGTTAGTGCACTCTTAAATTTCCAACACAAAGTTAAAACAAAGTGTTATGTAGATGGTCAAACTATCTTATGAAGCTGGAAGAAGAAATTCTGTTCTTACCTGGTTAACATAAGCAGAAAGTGAAAATGTTTGTGACTCATTCGTGATGCGCTCACTGTTGGTCTACTTAAGGCCCTGTGGTTAGGTGCTCACTCACGTATAAATGGCTAAAACATCTTCAGCACCCGCTCTGACCATTTGGGCATTCAGGATCCTACAATATGGGCAATAAAAAATTGTTGCATTGAGTGCATCTGGGTGAGACACAAATCAAGTCATCTTTTGGTCACGGATTTAACAGAGGTCTACAAGCAGGCCTGGCACAACCAGTGGCGGGGCCAAGAACTATATAATGGCTTGTCCCACAATGAAATGTTTTAAAATGTAAAGTGCCCCTTGGTATATTAGCTTCTTTAATAGCTCTGACCTATTGTTGAACATATTGAGCAAAAATTACATGATGTGTCACAGTACATTTATACAGATGCCAATGTTCAAAAATACATCATTACTTGTCTAAAAGTATGATTTAGTCATGCTGATTCCTTATTTCAAAACGTTTTGATATTTTTGCTCAATAATCAGAAGCAGACTGGAAAGGCCAAGCAACAGATGGCCATGCCAAAAATGTTTCCCATCACCATATGATGGGCCCCCTCCAGGCTTTGGCTTGATATAAATCATTGCCTGGCTATTAAAAGAACAATCCAGGCAACTGGATTCTGTCCAGCATTTGCTTACATAGGCAAATGGGTGAGGACTTTAGACCAAACTGAAATGTAACTTCTGAACATGCAACCTGTAAAAAATTTGCACTTTGATTAGAAGCAAAGTTCATTGTTCTAATTTTTGTTGTTATCTATTGATGTCTTTTTTTTTGGCAATCTCTTTGACGTTGTTTACAAATATGAAAGACAGTGTGGGCTTTGATAAATGCTCCAGCCAGATAATCTGGTATTTGATCCCTGAGTGAGGTTCGTAAGTAGAATTCCTGTGGCTGTAGAATTAAATATCAAACTTTAAATCAGATGTCTGAGAAATGAGTAAAGATGATATTGTTCTTCACATCCTACTTTGAAACTGGTACCTGCTGAGATCAGTGCTGACTGATAGCAGTGAAGTATACAGATCTCCATCACAATTTGCCCATAGCAGACAGAAATTAATGCAAGTGTTGATTTAAGCATCAGTTGAACCTTCCTCTGTAGCAACTGAACTCCAGTTAAATATCAATGTTGGAAGAAGCCGATGGTTTTGTAAGTTGCCTTGTAATAAGAAAATTACTTTACTTATAATAAAGAGCTTTTATTTTATGAAATCAATCAATACAAAGAGAGTACAAAGTCATTTTCGACTCCGTGGGACTTCTACAGAAGAGAAGACAGATTGATATGAAAAGAGTGCCAATTATGCAAAATTAGTTGGCAAGTTGTAGATACTGCAAATTTTCTTAACAATTAGAAAAAAAATCATACTGTTCAGACTGCTGTGGAAATGGTGCATTGCCTTACCAAAGGTTGGGTTGATGCCATAGATGTAGATGTTTATTAAGCAGCTGAATGTGCTCCATAACCAATGGCAGGACTATTAGCAGCATTACTAAGGAATCATACAAATGTTTCAATATGCTGTACTTTCTCTGCAGAATCACAGAATGATAAAAGCATATAATAGTATCATTCAGCTTTTTAAGACTTGTCCAACAATCCAAAATGTTCCCATTCTCTTTCCCTTCCTCTCATTCCTGCCATTTGTGCTCTTTCAGATTGGTAAGGCTGAATTTGAAGTATTGTGTACAGTTCTGGTCACCAAATTATAGGAAAGATGTCAACAAAATAGAGAGAGTACAGAGAAGATTTACTAGAATGTTACCTGGGTTTCAGCACCTAAGTTACAGGGAAAGATTGAACAAGTTAGATCTTTATTCTTTGGAACGTAGAAGGTCGAGGGGGGACTTGATAGAGGTATTTAAAATTATGAGGGGGATAGATAGAGTTGACGTGGATAGGCTTTTTCCATTGGGAGTAGGGGAGATTTAAACAAGAGGACATGAGTTGAGAGTTAGGGGGCAAAAGTTTAAGGGTAACATGAGGGGGAATTTCTTTATTCAGAGAGTGGTAGCTGTGTGGAAAGAGCTTCCAGTAGAAGTGGTAGAGGCAGGTTTGGTATTGTCATTTAAAGCAAAATTGGGTAGGTATATGGACAGGAAAGGATTGGAGGGTTATGGGCTGAGTGCGGGTCAGTGGGACTAGGTGAGAGTAAGCGTTCGGCATGGACTAGAAGGGCTGAGATGGCCTGTTTCTGTGCTGTAATTGTTATATGGTTATATGTTATATACAAGTTGTAAATATCAGTCCAGATCTCTCTAGAAAGCCATGACCTTAGTTGGTGAAGTCTGTCTTGCTGGTGCTCACCAGCCCACTGTCAGTGAATTTAAGACTAATGTTCTGGAGACTGGGTGCCAGGTAATTTCAGACCCTATGAGAGTAGTATCTATCTGAAAGAGAAGTCTGTAGGAGTAATCAAAGTCAGTCTTTGCAATGGTTAGCACTTTTGCGAGCAAACTCTCAGCACAGTGTAACGGTATCAGGGACAAGTGCATTGTATGCAGATGAAGTGCAATGCATCACAAAACAAGAACCTCTCCCAATCCAAGGTTAGATTTGTGAACCACATCCCTTTCTTGACTCTGAATGGTTCCTGCAAGTTGAAGGACATATAAAGAGGGGCACAACTCATTTCAGAAGTACTTCATCCAATCATCATTCTGGCTGAGCACGGTGTCACCGCTTTGCTCATCGGACATTGCTACAAGCAAGTATGTCATCAAGGCTGACCAAAGCTGACCATCTTCAAAGTGAGAACAGTTCATCTTTAGCCAAACACTTAGTTAAATAATCATCTTAATTTTAGTTGCTGTGGTTAAGTTGACATCCTGTGGATGCCAGTCGGGCAGTGTTCTGTCCTCCAGAAGGGCAGCTTGTTTTGTATGAACATCACTTCCTGTATGTAAGCAGTTTTTATATCATTCCTTAAGCGAGTTAATTCACATTTCGACTTGAAGCACATGGTGTGGTAAGGAATTCACCTCCATCCTTGAAGCAACGAAATATCTTTTCACAGGTAAGTTCTCATTAAAAACAGTGAAGAAATCTTCCAGCCTGGGTGATTTTTTAGAAGGTGTTTAACTCCCTGTCTAGCTTTGTACACACACACTCAATGATGCACTCAAACAACTAAAATCATCTTCCTCTGTACAAAAAGTATGATTCTAGCTCATTTGAAGCTTTCCCATGATTCCTTTAAACTTCAATTTTACCAAATTGCCTTTATGTTATATCAAGTGCGGCCATTCTTACCTCGACTCCTGAAGACCTTTGACTGCTTAGATTAAAGTGCATGAAGGCTGGAACTGAGTGATCATGTGAACACCGAGTCTGAGTAACACTGAAGAAGTTAAGAGCAATGAAGAAACTCTAGATCACAGAGTTGGTGGCATGGCATCTTGATTTCTGACCCAAACTCAATTTCTCATCCATGCTGTTACTTTTATCCTATACACTTCAATACTGCTGATGAGCTTATTTGATGGTCAACACGTACAGGATGGGCTGCAGAACCTGTTTCTGTGATATACAACTCCTGCGGTCAATATTTATTTACTGAGAATCAGCACAGGATTGGCCCTTCGAGTTCCCAATTTTAATCCTAGCTTAGTCACAAAACACTTCACAATGACCAACTCACCTGCCAATCGATACGTCTTTGGACTGTGGAAGGAAACTGGAGCACCTGTATGAAATCCGTGCAGTCATAAGAAAAATGGACAAACTCCTTACAGGCAGCAGTGGTAATTGAACCTGGGTTGCTGGTACTGTATAAAGCATTGTGCTAACCATTATGCTACTGTGCCACACATGGCGATTTCTTAAACATCTTTTGGAGGTTCATGTTCACTACTTTGGCCTTGTGGTGTAATTTCATCAGATAAGTTACTATTCAAATTGGTGAAATGTAAAATTAAGATTACTGATTACTGATGCTATAGTTATGGGACAGCTCTTGTACATTGATATTCCATAGGATAAAAATCTCTTGATCTGGAATATTAGTTTATGAGTTGATGCTCGGACTTTTGTTAATATTTTACATTACAATGGAGGGGTTATATGAATCTGCAGGATAGGCTAATATTAGACATCTCAATGGCAGCCTGGAATTATTCAGTTGTGTAATTGTCCAAGGATCAAGATCTATTTGAAACACAGTACCCATGGGTAGAGATAAACTAGAAGTCAGGTTACAGAATTTGGACAACACTTGGTGAAGGATTTCTTTCAGTGTCAAAATAGCCACCTTATGCTGATATAGAAAGGTGCATTGTACACCATTTTATTCTGATTAAACTAAGTATCATATAAAGCATTGTTTCAAAATAGAATTGTGCTTATCTCTTAAGAACACATTCTCAGCTGACATAATGCAGTATCTTGATGAAAATGGATTATTGCAATGGTACAAATTGCTTTATTTGCTCTGCTGTTTCTAGACCACAGTGGCAAAACTATGACAATTCTACTCTGTTAGCAGACACATGCAGCAATGAACAGGTTTTAGCAGACAGGGGAAATTACGAGCACTTGCAAGTAAATTAGAGGGAGAATCAGGTTTAATTTTACTGATATGTGTCATGAAATTTCTTGTTTTGCAGTAGCAGTGCAGTGCAATACATAAAGAGAGTGAGGTAGTGTTCAGGGTTGGATCATTGTCTGTTCAGAAAAATTGATAGCAGAGGGGAAGAACCTAGTCCTAAAACATTGTGTATGTGTCTTCAGACTCCTGTACCTCCTCTCTGATGGTAGTAATAAGAAGAGAGCATGTCCTGGGTGATGGGGGTCTTTCATTATGGATGCCGTCTTTCTGAAGTATTGCATTATGAAGACATCCTCGATGCCAGTGTTCATGATGGAGCTGGTTGAGTTTGCAACCCTCTGCAGCATTTTCCGATCCTGTATAGTGGACCTTCCATACTAGACAATGATGCATCCAGCAACCAGTTAGAATGCTATCAGTGGTATATCTGCAGAAACTTCTTATAAATTTGTTTAAATTTGTAAGTGCCCTTTAAAATTATCTGCCCCATTCTGGCATTGTAAGCCAGAATTTGCAAGGCAATATTAATGAGACCTAGCAGCTTCCAGTTTTCTGTGTGTGCTTCATCTTAAATGCTTCTGTTTACCTTTAGCTTCCTGCTGCTAATCCCTTAAACTGAATTTATAGAGAAATTAGAGTGCACTTGGCAATATTACTATGAACAACTAATTGAAATATAATGTTCATGTTCAGAAACACTAAAGCTGAAGACCGAGACCTGAGGAACTGCTGACATCTAATTACAGATACTAGGCTAAAATGTTTTGTAGAATATCTTCAACATTTGTAAATTTTCCTGATATGTTAAAGATTTTTAAGCTTATTTAGGTTGTTTTCTTTTTTTCCAAATTTTTAAATTATTTTAATATTTATGAATATATTTGCAACATTCAGAAAGATGCATCATATTTTAATGCTTTAAGTAATGTTGCATGTGTGATAAAATTACCTATCAACTCTTTTCCTCAACTTATCTGGGCTTATTCACCATCGCCCTTCCACCTGACTCCAGTACAAGAACACACTGCTAAGGATTGCTCCCTTCGGTATCTGATAAATCCCAATGACAAAATGGCAAGCTGAGAATGGACTCTGAAGCCCATGCCACAATGCCCTCATTCACTTTGTCTGAGCTAACTCATAAATAAAGACTGGAAATAAAATGCAAATATTCCTGCTTCACAAGTGCCTAAATTCACTACCACAGGATTATTGTCAGATTGCAAATCCAAATTAATCTTAGGCATTTTTGCACCTAAATCATTCAGAACATTTGGTATTACAAATGTAATAGAATCAGACTGAAAAACATTATAAACATGAGAAATTCTGCCGATGCTGGAACTCCAAAGCAAGACACACAAAATGCTGGAGGAACTCAGCAGGTCAGGCAGCATCTATGGAAATGAATAAACAGTCAACCTTTCGGACCAAGACCTTTCTTCAAAACTGGAAAGGATGGAGGACTCCAGAATAAAAAGGTGGGGGTAGGGGAAGGAGGTTAACTAGAAGGTGATAGATGAAGTCAGGTGGGTAGGAAAGTTAAAGGGCTGGAGAGGAAGGAATCTGATAGGAAAGGAAAGTGGGACATAGGAGAACATGGGGACAAATTGAAAAGGGAATCACGGAGGGAGCAATCTCTGTGCAAAGTGGAGAGAGAAGAGAGGTAAAGATATGTTTGGAGGTAGGATCCCTTTGGAGATGGCGGAAGTTGTGGAGAATGATATGATGGATGTAGAGGCTCATGGGTTGGTAGGTAAGTACAAGAGCTCTATCACTGTTAAGGCAGCAGGAAGATGGGGTGAGTGCAGATATCTGGGAATTGGAGAAGATGTGGTTGACGGCAGCATTGGTGGCAGAGGAATGGAAACTTTGCAGTTTAGTAGAAGGGTCCCGAAAGGAAAGCCTCATCCTATGAACAGATATGGTAGAGACGAAGGAACTAAGCAAAGAGAATAGCAATTTTACAGGAGACAGGATGGGGAGAGGCATAGTCAAGACAACCATGGGAATTGGTAGGTTTATAAAAGGTTTGGTTGACAGTTTGCCTCCAGACATGGAGATAGAGAGATTGAGAAAGGGGAGGTCTCAGAATTAAACAATTAAATTTGGGGTGGAATTTAGGGCAGGGTGGAAGTTAGAGGCAAAGTTGATGAAATTGATGAGCTCAGCATGGTGCATAAAGCAGCAACAATGCAATTGTTAGTGTAATGGAGGAGGAGTTGAGAGCATAATTGGGGAAGACTTGGAACATGGACTGTTCTACGTAGCCAATGAAAAGGCAGGCATAGCTGAGGCCCATGTGGGTACCCATGGCTATTTCTTGAGTTTGGAGAAAGTGGGAGAAGCTAAAGGAAAAATTGCTGGGGGCGAGGACCAGTTCTGCTAGATGGAAGAGGGTGGTGGTGGAAGGGGGCTGTTTGGTTCTTTTACTGAGAAAGAAGTGCAGAGATTTAAGGTCTTCTTGATGGGGAGAGAAGTGTACAGGTGCTGGACATCCATGGTGAAAATAAGGTGGTCCGGGACAGGGAATTGAAAGTTAATGAGGGAATCGAGAGCATGAGAAGTGTTGTGGATGTAGGTGAGAAGGGACTAAGCCAAGGGGACAGAATGGAGTTGAGTGGGGCAGGAGCCGGCAGAGTCAAAGGGCCTACCTGGACAGTGAAGTTTGTGGGTCTGGATAGGTAGAAGCAAACAATGAGGGGTAAGAAAACGATGAGACTGGTGGCAGTGGATGGGAGTTCTCCAGAATCGATGAGGTCAGTGATGGTGTCAGAGGGTATTTTCTGATGGTCGGGAGTGGGGTCCTCTTCAAGGGGTAGGCATGAGGAGGTGTCTGAGTGATGCCGCCTGGCTTCGGCAAGGTAGACATCAGTTCACCATACTACAAGGATAAGGTTTCGGGGTACTTGGAGACTAATGAAAAAAATAAGTCAAAGTCAGCATGGTTTTCATGTAGGGAAATCTTGCCTGAGAAATCTGTTAGAGTTCTTCAAGGAAGTAATAAGCAGGGTGGACAAAGGAGAGGCAACTGATGCCATTTACTTAGATTTTCAGAAGGCATTTGATAAGCTGCCACACATGAGGCTGCTTAACAAATAAAATCCTATGACAATACGGAAAGATACTGGCATTGATAGAGGAATGGCTGACAGGCGGGATGCAATGAGTGAGATTAAAAGTGGCCTTTTCTGGTTGGCTGCCAGTGACTAGTGGTGATCTTCAGGGCTCAGTATTGAGACGGCTACTTATCACAATGCTTCTCAATGATTGGGATGATGGAATTGTTGGCTTTGTGGTAAAGTTTGCAGATGATACCAAGATAGGTGGAGGGGTAGGTGGTGCTGAAGAAGCAATACAATGCAGCAGGACTTAGACAAATTGGAAAAATGGGCAAAAAAGTGGCAGCTGGAATACAGTGTTGGGAAATGTATGATAATGCATTTCGGTAAAATGAACAATAGTGCAGAATATTATTTAAATAGGGAGAAGATTCAAACATCAGAAGTGCAGGGGGACTTAGAATTCCTTGTGCAAGACTCCCAGAAGGTTAATTTACAGGTTGAATTTGTGGTAAAGAAGGCAAATGCATTTATTTCAAGGGAAATAGAATATAAAAGCAAGGAGATAATGCTAAGCCTTTACAAGACAATCGTCAGGCCACACTTCGAGTATCGCCAATGGTTTTGAGCCCCATTTCTCAGAAAGGATGTGTTGTCATTGGAGAAAATCCAGAGGAGCTTCACAGGGATGATTCTGGGAATGAAGGAGTTAACAAATGATAACCATTCGGCAGCTTTGGACCTGTACTCGCTGGAATTTAGAAGAATGAGTGGGAATCTCATTGAAACCTACCAAATGTTGAAAGGACTAGATAGGGTGGAGGTGGAGAGGATGTTTCCTATGGAGGGGCTATCCAGAGGGCACAGCCTCAAAATTGAGAGGCAACCTTTTGGGACAGAGATAAGGAGGATTTTTTTTTAACCAGAGAGTAGTGAATCTGTGTAATGCTCTGCCTCAGACTGTGGTGGAGGCCAAGTCTGTGTGTATACTTAAGACAGAAGCTGATCATTTCCTGATCGGTCAGGGCATTAAAGGATACGCAATAAGGCAGGTGTATGGGGTAGAGTGGGATCTTGGTTCAGCCATGATGGAATGGCAGAGTAGTTTCGATGAACTGAATGGCCTAATTCTGCTCCTATGTTTATAATCTTATGGTCTTACAACAGCACCTCCTTTGTCTGTGGGTTTGATGCTAAGGTTGGGATTGGTGCAGATAGAGTGGAGGGCAGTGCATTCAGAGAGGTTAAGGAGAGAGGAGCAGAGGAGAGTGCTGAAGTCGAAACAGTCGATATGGCACCTGCAGTTTTAGATGAAAAGATCCAGAGCAGGCAGAGAACCAGAGTGGATGTCCAAGAAAAGGAGGAGAGTCAGAGATGGGAGAAGGGGGTCATCAGTGTGGGTTCTAGGATTCTTGCCAAAGAAGTGGGCTCGGAGATGGAGGTGGTGGAAGAAGAGCTCGGCATCATGGCCGGCCTGGAACTCAGACTGGTGCAGATGGTGAGGCCCTTGATGAGGACAGAACGTTCTGTCTCAGAGAAGGGAAGGCTGAAGGGAATGTTAATGACATGGCAAGGATTAGAGCTGGGATCAGATTGTTGATGGTGCTAGAGGAGGGAGCAGGGTTGGGATGTTCAGGGAAGGTAAGGTGGGAGGAAGATGGAAGCTCCAAGAACTCAAGAGCCTGATGGAACCAGGGGCTGGAAAATGGTGGTTGGGGAACTGGAGCCCGGGGGCCCAGTGATAGCAAGGGAAGTCTCAGACCGGAGGCACTGGCAGTCAAGGTCCAAGGCTGGAGGCAGAGCTAGAGGTCATGCAATTTGCGGTCTGAAGGCGTCCAGGATTGTAGGAACCAGCACTGACGGCGGTAGAATCCGGCGTTTGGATCCGCTCGGTGTCACTACAACTGGGGCTGGATCTGTGGTCTGGAGGCATCTTATCGAATTGATGTCTGAGCAGGTGGCAGCAGGGACAACTTTCAGGAGGTATCCAGGAACGTCTGAACTGTAGCTGGAAATAATTTAGAGCCAGACGATCTGATCCTTACTGCATGCGAGGAAGACTAAGAACCAGCAGTTGAAACCATGGATTTGGTGGAGGAAGAGGTCCACGATAGGCAGAGGAGAGAGGCCCAGGGCTGTGGCAGAGACTGGGGAAGGGCCACTAGGTATCTCCACATAGCGGAGAAGGAGGAACTTGGAGGGAGAAACCACGGGAGATGCAGTCTATTGGACATGAATACCTGGGATCCAAACCGAGCAACTTGAAAACGGATCTGGAAGCCATGTGTAGGGAAGGGCACATGGTTGTGGTAACTAGTCTGGGTGAGTACACGGTCGAAGGATTGGAGAGCAACAAAAATCACAGAGGAGGAGCAGTGAGAGAGTGTCCCGCTAACTTCCAGTGGAAGAAAAGATTTAAACTTCTTCAGGGCAGGCATCCCTCAAAGACACTTTGCAGAGGAGTAGCAAATCATAAACAGGAGAAAACATTATCTGATTTTGCAGGGTCATTCCAAAGCTGTGTGGCAATACTTTTTTTTCTACATGTTTGAAACAAGTGAACTATTTGTGAGGGAAAGTAAATTAAAACATTCTCTTGTTTTTCCTGGCAACTGGATTGTCAGCATGTTCGCAATCTGTTCAATGCAATGTTTTGTCCTAGTTTGCTCCCTTTACTTCTTCTGACTGTGGTGACTCATGCAAGAACACTGTTTCTCCAGGACCGGCAAACATCCAGTACCTTGCCCAAGTGGCTCTTTTATAACATATTTCCTTTACTGGTAGTGAAAGATTATTTCCACTTGCTGCTAACAAGATGCAACAGGGCCAATTTTCCCAAATGAGTGCTCCTGGCATGGGGTCTCTGCACTGGAACACATAATGGGCAGCTGTGGATGTTAACCTTCCCACCACCTCTCTTACTTCACCCTAACCATTGGGCGAGTGTGGGGGGGGAGGGGTTAAGATATTTGATTTGATGGGTTAAAGAGTTAAAGAGGTGGAATATATCCACTGAACACTCATTGTGACCATTTCCACTTTATCGGGGATTTTAAATGCACTTTTTTTTCAGAAGAGGAAGGAAATTTCAGCTGTGTCCTAGCACTTGATGTTGTAGCCGTAAAGTAAGGTTTGTCAGAGTTGTAAAACCAGGCAGTGCAAAGGAGGAGGGAGCAAGCTGCTGAATTAAGAAGTGACATCGCAGCACCCCTGGCATTTCAGGAGGAGCATTGATGCCTCTTCAGCCACTTATAGATGTCCATGAACTCTCCTGCCCTGATAAGCATGCTTCCCGCACTTCCAGCCCTCTGACTAAGCCACATTTAGAGTCTCTCTGATTTCTCCCAAATGCAGTGACCTCCTATCACTGGTGATCCTTTCTGTTCATCTGTTGTCAGTGGGAATGTGAACTGAATAAAGATACACAAGACAGTGCCCCTTATTTGCGTTGCAGCTTACCCAGCGCTTGGCTGTTTTCAGCTGCAACACTTCCCATAAGTACGAGACTCACAGGCTTTGACATATGATAAAAAAAACAAGCAGTGGATAAAGTTTTTCGAAGCAGAGAAGTAAATAGTTTATCTGAAGTGCTCACAAAGTGCAGTGAATTACTAAATTGGATAGATAATTCAAAAGTATGTGTATATAGAAATCAGGAATAAAGGACAAATATGTAGCTACAAGCTAATTCTTATCATAGGGTTGCAAAATCTGAAAGGTATTTTCTGCAATTATAAACCGAGTAGTGGAGGGTTTTTGTAACAGTTGTTTGAGGGCTATTTCACCGAAGAAAACAATTTAGTATTGACTGGTGTTATCCTCATCTTCCACAACATCTCAGAAAGATTTGAGCAGGAACTCTGGCTGGGTTTTTTGCTTCCTAGCCTTGGGGCACTAAAACAAATCGAACCTCTGCCAATAATTCTCAGCTAACTCCAGCTCACTCAGTACAATACAAACCTGGGATCTTCTTGGTCTTGGGGCGGAAGGCATACCAGCACTGGGGAAAAGGCAAAAACGGAGAACGTTTGTTTAGTACTCAATATGAAATGTTGGGAAGAAATAAGGTTAGCAGGTGAAATATGAGATTATATCATCATTCTCAAAGCCAATGTTCCTTTTTTTATATCTTGGGGGTCACTGTGCTTAAAAGCAGGACTGTAACTGACAGTTGCTCCACAGGACAGGAATCTTGGCAATGAAAGGGAGCTGGAAGCTGCAAGCTACACAAGGGAAGTGCCGCTGTCAGCATTCCTTGTAGTCCAAAGGGACAAGGAGTGTTTTCCCAGCTTTTGGAGGAAGCCTTTTGCCTCCCATTGTATCAGTGAAAGACATCTCCCAGCCTTCCTACACACCACCTGATCATGATCAACTTTGACCTCCGGTGCATTTTGAACAGCCCCAGTTTCCTCGGTTATGGGCTCCTGCTGCTGGATTTCACTCTCAGAGTCTGCTCATTTGGATGACCTGAGAACAAAATTCACTAAGAATATTATAAATGAGGTAATTTGCCTTTTGGAAGCACCCCATCCATGTAGCCACATTGGAAAGATTGGGACTGGTTTTCAAAAATAGTGCTTTGCTTATTTTGTTCCCAAAATTTACTGAATATATTATACATGATTGGTGAAAGTTGCATGCCTGGGTTGGTTTTAGGTCTATGACGGTGGTTCAAGTTTTATGATTTATTTGGATACGGTCCCATTCTTGTCTTGCATCCTTATTGACATGACATTGTAAAAAGGAGACACAGTTTCTTCCTTGGTTCTTGCAGATGTTGAAGTTTAAAACTGCATTCCTGGCTCTTTGCAGCATTTCATCAGGGCTTTCCTTTGCTCTCTCCAAAGACCAACTGCATGTGGTATGGAGATTACTGGTGCTTTTTTGGATCTTTCAATCTTTCAAATATTGCTACCTAATCCCAGTCCAGGCTCAGCAGGCTCGCACCTGTGGCTGATTGAATCCTCCTGGACTACAAAGAGCTAATTTACAGCATTCAGGATACAGGCATAACTGCAGCTGGACTCCAGCAGGAAAAAGGAAGTTGTACATCATACAGTGCATGTTTACTTCACAAGCAGGAGTATATTCAATATGTTGCTTGTATGATAATTGTCAAATAAATGACACAATACATTCATTTACTTGGCATTTTCTAGTTAAGTATTTTGATCATGGAGCAACAAGCATGAATTCTTTTATCATAACCTCTGCCCTTTCCACATCAGGTGAGTTACAGCCATTGCAATTCCATTTCTTTCCTACTCGCCATCAGCAATTGAAATTTAAAAATTTTACTGCTACTTTAAAGAAAGTAAAAGTATAAATGAACCATAAAACAAATGTAATAAATTTATAAGTGTATTGCTTGGCACATCACTTTTCTGATTTTTTATTCTCTGGAATTACTCCCACCGGATCTTTGCAAAAACATTAGAATTTTTGGCCCTCTGCTCTGAATGTTTCTGCTGGCATAAAGATCTCACCATTTTCACAATAGAAGCAGATTATTCATTAATCATTGTAATGATTTTTAAATGAATTGTCTTGTCCCTGATGAGTTAGTTCGGAACCCAACACATATTATCATTACGTGCTCTTGGCAATCTCAGGAGCAGTGAAATGGATTTGACAGTGAGACAATTTCACTGTTTCAGCTGTGAACCCAGTAAATTTTAAACTCATTGTTGAAGGACTTTGTATGGCCCTTTTCACAATATATCAAAGTGTTCACCCACCAGTAAAATAATGTTGAACAGTAGACATTTGTGTTAGGTACACCACAGATGAGTTCTAGAAATAACGAGAAGCAAAGAAAAATCATAAGAAGTGAGATAAAAAGAAAAGAAAACAATATATACAATTTGTAGAATAAGTATTAATCTTCCTTTTAAAAAATTGACCACATGAGACAGGGGACAATGCTCGAGGAAACAATGTTCACATGGAAGTTCTTCATTGGCTGTGAAGTGTTCTATGATACCCTACAGGGCCGTGTACATTCAAGTCTCTTTTTCATTTAGTATGTTATTGGAAAAGGTCCATCCATCTTAGTGCAAAGGTATTTAATGACTCCCATCACACCTCAAGGAATACCTTGGAAGTAGCCGTGGACTCCAGACAGCTGCCTTGCTGAGCCCCTAACCTGGCAAAATTTCACAAGGAAATGGATAACTCCTCTCCACTTCCACATCACCACCAGGCAGGCTACCCAGAAAAAGATTACAGCCCCCGAGAATGGTCAGCCTTTTTTGGACAAGTAGTCAGCTACAGCACACTTTTGGCAATGACCTTGCTGCAGGATTAAATTCCAATCAATTATTGGGAAACCATCAACACTGGCAGTGCAGGAAGAAGCTGCTCTATAATTGTTTCTGGGCTACTTTTTGTCTGAGCAATGCTAACTTAATCCCTCTGTCTTGCTGTGTCCCCCACAAAATCATTTGTTAAATCATTAGAATAAAACTTCTCTGTTCTACGTACATCTCCTGGAGACCTACCTGAAGCCTATATCTCGGCAGCCCTCATCAATTTTGAAACACTTGTTAGAATATAAATGCTTTGTACCTCAAACAAGCAGTTCTTCCTATGATATCGATGTAGATTAGAACAGACTGTATTAAATGTATGCTTGCTCCTTAACTGTAACTATTCAGTATCATAAATCTTTCTCTTATGAACCCATGCTAAGCCAAGAGGAAAACCTGCAGAGATGGTGCTCATTTGAGATGTAACCTCCAGACTTCACTCACACTGCCTGCAAGGAGCCTATCCAGTCAGCAGCAAACTGCAGAAGCTTGGCCAGAGCACATGATTGAGTTTCCAGTGCATGTTGTTTGTGAGTCACATTTCTCACTGGTTATTCCTTTAAAATCCTGTTTGGATAGGATCACTAAATGCTTCACCTTATAATGGCAACAATTTGCATTTATACAAAAAGAAAGATACATCGATATTGCACTCTTCATAACTTTAGGACAGCACAAGTCAGAGACATTAGTTTTAAAGGATTGTCTCTGGTTTTATACAAATATGGCTATTAAAAGGGCTTGTGAAAATAACCACATAATAATTTTTATAATGTCAGTTGAGGATAAATTTTAGCTGAGACTTCAGGAAATTTTTCCATTACTTTGTTAAAATAGGGGCCATGGGATACATTTCGTCCACCCAGGAGGGTAGATAGGAGCTTGATTTAAACTTCTTGTCTCTTTTCCTTCTACTGTCAATTTGATTAACTAATTCAACATGATCTTTCTAGTTATTTATAAGTACTGCACTTTAAAACTGTTCCATTTCCTTTTAGTTTGAAATGTTTTAATAGAGGTTTAGATCTGATATTTCCTGACACCACAAAGACAATTGATAGATCCTGGATTTGCCTGACAACACAAGGGAGGTAAAAAGTGGGCTGTAGGTTTGCTTGGAGATCTTAAGTAATTGAAGAGAGTAGAACATCAGAATACATGTTGGCATCTGGCCAAGGATCTTGTGCACAACTAGAGAAAATGCCTTTTTGTGATTACATGTTAGCAGTTATGCCTAGGGTGTTGTCATGGTTGCTGCACTTGTGTAATTTATGAAACTTTCCTCTGTGTGGTTCCAGTCTGCACTGTTTATTCTGACAGTCCTCACCAATGGTTTATTTTGATTTAGACACACTCTGCTAAACCAGCCCTTGCACCCCAACAAGCCTCACCAGTCAGCAGCCCACCTACTTAACCCTAGCCTAATCACAGGACAATTTACAACAAGCAATTAACCTACAAGCAGGTACGTCTTTGGAATGCAGGAAGAAATTGGAGCACCTGGAGGAAAGTCACGTCTTTATGAGGAGGTCATACAAACTCCTTGAAGATGGCACTGGAATTTAACTTTGAACCCCGAAGCCCCAAGCTGTAATAGAGATGTGCTGCCCACTACGCTCCTGTGGTTGGGTCAGTGTGAACCAATATATCAGTAACTTGCCTATTGTGCTTATTCATGGCTGACTGGATGATCCTGCAAGATTCTCTAGCATAGTGAATGAAAGATACCACAATAGAATAAAGGCAAGGGCAGGGTGAAATGGATGAATATAGGCAGGAATATTGGTTGATGCAAGCAAACAGTTTTGTTCCAATAGGCTGCAAATATCTTCCATTTTCTGATGTCATGCACTGAACCTTAGAAACATGTATCTGAAAATGTGAAAATGTCAGTGAGGTACTTCGGCTTCATACCATAAAATGTGGCTGTGAGCATCTGAAACGCTTATCACTAATTGCCTTTCTGCTGAGCAGCTGCAGATATAACAGAGGAAGCTTGCTGATCTTTGCAAGGTGCCTGCAATTGTCTATTATCGATCCCACTAAATTTGACCTTGGACAGCACTTGCGATTATGTCGTCATGAGGAGCTCCATTATTCACTTAACAAGCAAAGACCTCCGAGGTCTGAAAAGTGATCTGCAAAGTTTACAAACTTCAGCTTTGATTCTAACTAAACTTTCTTTGAAGTTTGCTATATGATCACATACTGTAACTTCCATGAAGAAAACCTGCAACTAAAGCCTGGAAACATTCCACATACTTTGGAAATGAATTAAAACAAAAATACAGTATTTAGTATTTCTATCTTCCATATTGTAAAAAAAAATTAACCAACATCCATAGTTTGGAAATTATATTTGTCACTTAAGTCAAATATAACCACCTGCAAACTTCCCAGCTGCTCACACTGAAATTACTTGGCCTGATTAAATTGAAGGAACTGTATCTGATTTATCCATTTGTGTCAAGCATTTGGAATAATTTTTAGGTTTTTTATGTTTCTTCTGTCACAAGTAATAATAGTGGCTTCAGCACAGAGCATGTATTTTCTTAATATTTATATGTTGCTATATTTTTCTTAATATTTATAGAGTCTGAATGCAAAAAAATGTATATTTTAAACACCCGCAGAAGCAGTAAATAATCTAAAGAAATAGAGGGTGAAGTTATCTGATTCTTTCCTACCGATGTGTCTCAGTGAGATAATGATAAGCTTCCATGAATTATTGAGCTGTGCAAAAAATGGAAAATGGATGCACCATCTGAATGTTGTATACATGTCTGGCCATTTAGAAATACTGTACCAATGGACAGAATTACTTGAAACATGAACTTGTCTGAATGCTTCTTCCCACTGCATCATGCTTCTCCATTTGGGGTGGAATATTTGCAAAATGGGATACTGTAAATGCTCAATCAGCAGTCTGACTCTAGATGGAAAACTGGTAAGTTCGGTTCCCTTGTGAGACTTCTGATTTCCTAGTCATTCACTTATTAGAGAATTACATCTACACATCAGAAAAACCAAAGGAAGCATTTAGAAATAAAATGCTTGGCAAGCTGATATGGTGGACCTCCTAGAGCTGTGAGAAAATTTATTTTAACAAAGTACTAATATTGCACATGATTCCAGACTTTGCAGAAACATACTGCTTCACAACAGAGATCTTGCTTATGTTCAGACTTTGGCCAATTGATTATGTTGGAATCCAATCACAAACAAGGGAAAACCTGCAGATGCTGGAAATCTAAGTAACACACCCACGATGCTGGAGGAACTCAGCAGGCCAGGCAGCATCGATGGAAAGAAGTACAGTCAGCGTTTCAGGCTGAGGCCCTTCAACAGGACTGGAGAGAAAAAGAATGAGGAGTAGATTTAAAAGGTGGGGGAGAGGAGAGAGAACCACAAGGTGATAGGTGAAACCTGGAGGGGGAGGATGAGGTAAAGAGCTGGGAGGTTGATTGGTGAAAGAGATAAAGGGCTGGAGAAGGGGGAGTCTGATAGGAGAGGTTGTCCCTCAGCCTAGTTTTATCTGTTGTGGTGAAGTAATTGTTTCTAAAATGCTATTGTGCTTTTTCTTCTCCACAAATTCTGAGCATTGAGTGTTTTCATATTTCCATATTTTCAACCTCATCAGCACTTACGACAGATGCCAAAACATCTGTCATGCACCTAGCCCTGACACACCTAGAAAACAAGGACACTTGTTTCTGCTGTTTCTGGATTTCATTTTAGCATTCAACACTATTGTTCCACAGACCTAGGTGAACAAACTTCTACTCCTCAGATCAGGTACCCTACTGAGCAACTAGGGGCTGGACTTCTTGACAACCAGAGTTCAGATAGTCAGGATGCACAACTGCCCCACCCTCCTTATCATCCTCAACATGGGTGCACCCCGGGTCTGTGAACTGAGCTCATTGCTCCGCACTGCACACTGCTCACAAATAACCGTATGACCAATCACCCGGATAATACATGATCAAGTTCACCGACATGATAGTGGTGGAGCTCACTACCAGCAATGGTGAGTTGGTCTACCGAGAGGAGGTGGAAGAGCTCGAGGTCTGGTGCCAGGCAAATGATCTCTTCTTTAATGTTGACAAGTCAAAGGAGGTGGTTTCTAATGGCAGGACAACTCACACCGCTCATATCCCTCTTTAGATTGGCGGAAGAGCAGTGGAAACTGCAAGCAGTTCCAGACTTCTGAGAGTGCACTTTACACACAACTTCTCATGGTCCCACAACACAGTCATAGCTCACCAATGCCTCTATTTTCCGTGGAAGGTGAAGAGAGCTGGATTATGCACATCCATATTCACAGTATTCTACAGATCCTCGGCAGGGAGCATTCTGACAAGGTGCATCACTGCTCGGTACAGGAACTGCACTGCAACAAACGGGGAGGCTCTTCAGTCGATAGTCAAAACTGCTGGAAACATCACTGGGACCGGTCTACCCATCATCAAAGACATGTATATAGAGAAATGTGCCGGAAAAGGGCCAGTAACATCATGAAGGACCACCAGACTTAATGAATCAGAATCAGATTTAATATCAGTGGCACGTGTCGTGAAATCTTTACTGCAGCAGTACGGTGAAATAGGTGATAAATAAATACAGAGAAAAATACTGAGTTACATTAAGTATATGTAAGCGTCTATTAAGTAGTTAGGTTAAAATAAATAGTACAGAATAACAAAAATAATAAAGTAGTGAGGTAGTGTTCACAGGTTCCAAGTCCATTTAGAAATCGGATGGCAGAGGGGAAGAAGCTGTTCCTGAATCACTGAGTGTGTGTCTTTAAGCCTCTGTACCTCCTTCCTGATGGTAACAGTATGAAGAGAACATGTCCGGGGTGGTGCAGATTCTTAATGATGGATGCCGCCTTCATAAGGCGCCACTTCTTGAAGATATCTTGGATACTATGGAGGCTGGTACCCATGATAGATTTGACGAATTTTACAAGTTGCTGCAAGTTATTTCAATCCTGTGCAGTAGCACACCACACCCCGCCCCACCCCATATGAGGCAGTGATTCAGACAGACAGAATATTCTCCATGGTTTATTTGTAGAAGTCTTCAAGTGTTTTAGTTGACAAAACAAATCTCTTTAAACTCCTGATGAAAAATAGCCGCTGTTTTGTCTTCTTTACAGCTGCATCAATATGTTGTGACCAGGTTACATCCTCAGAGATACTGGCATCCAGGAACTTGAAATTGCTCATGCTCTCCACTTCCGATCCCTCTAAGAGGATTGGTTTATGTTTTTTACCTTACCCTCCTGAAGTTCACGATCAACTCCATGGTCTTGCTGACGTTGAATGCTAGGTTGTTGCTGCAGCACCACTCACCTAACTGGTATATCTCACTCCTGTATGCCCTCTCGTCACAGGATGTTGAAATTCTGCCAACAATGGTTGCATCATCAGAAAATTTATAGATGCCATTTCAGCTACGCTTAGCCACATAGTCATGGGTGTGGCGAGAGTAGAGCAGTGAGCTAAGCACACATGCCTGTGGAGTACCAGTGTTAATTGTCAGCGAGGAGGAGATGTCATTTTCAATCCACACAGATTGTGGCCTTTTGGATAGGAAGTTGAGGATCAAGTTGCAGAGGGAGGTACAGAGGCCCAGGTTCTGGAGCTTTCTGATAAGGCTGTTGGAATGATGGTGTTAAATGCTGAGCTATAGTCAAAAAACAGCATCCTGGCAGAGGTGTTTTCCCCAAGCCAGCTACTTTCACCCAGGCAGCAAGGCTGATCAGCACGTCCACCAACTAACTCAACCAAGACCTCATTATTTCCCTTCATTCACCTTATGTGCAGACACTCCTGTGCCTAGCACCACTTTATGGACATGCAATGAATTTATGTATAGAAGCTATCTTATGCATACATATTTGTTGTGTTTTATTATTATTATTATTATTATTATTATTATGCTCTTTATCTTTTGTGCTTTGTTTGTGCTGTATCAGATCCGGAGTAACAATTATTTCATTCATCCTACACTTGCTTGAGGAAATGACACAATCTTAAACTTGTTATTCTTCAGTTTGTTCCAGTTCCAAAGAAAGACAAGGTCATTCGACAATGATTAGAAGCCAGTGGCTCTGATTTCAGTAATTATGAAAACCTTTGAATGCCTGATGTTGGCCTACCTTTCCACTACTGATACTCTTCTTGTCCCACTGGTTTGCTTATGGAGCAAGTCCCTCTGTTGAGGACTCAGTTCATTTATGCCTTCATTACATTCTTCAACATCTGTACTCCCCCAACACCTAAGTGTGGATTTTAGTTCTATCTTCAGCACTATTGATCTGGAGTTGCTCCACGGTGAGCTAACCCAGCTAGCTGTAGCCTACTGCATCTGTCAGTGGATTGTGAACTTCCTGACAGGAAGGAAGCAGGCTGGGTTCCAACTTGTCCGATCTGATGTCGATAAGCACAGGCTCTCCCCAAGTAGGTGTGTTCTTTCACCCTCCCCCCCTCCACTGCTCACTTTACACAAATCTCTATACCTCCACAGACAAATCCATTAAAATCCTGAAGTTTGGGGATGACATAACTGTAATTGGTCTCATCTCTGATAATGATGTGACATGCTGTCAAAGAGAGGTAAACTGGCTTGCATCATAGCTCATAAGAACCTGGAGCTTAATGCTATCAAGACAGTGGATCTGAGGATTGACTTCCACCAACAACCCCCTACCTCCCTACCTGCCAACCCCCACCCCCCAGGTTGGAAATTAATGATCAATCTGTATCTGTGGTCGTGTCAAATTCCTGTGGACTACCATTACCAATACATCGAAGAGGAAGAAGCATGTTACGCTCATCGTTAGGAAAGCCAAGCAAAGATTGTTCTTCCTACACCAGTTTAGGAAACTTAACATCTCAGGGTGTATTCTGGGTGAGTTTTTACTTAGCCATCATTGAGAGTGTTGTTACCGTTTAGTTACTGGCCACCTTTCCCTCCAAGTCCAGCAGGCACTCTGCAGAGATGAAGGGTCGCAGCCTGAACCGTCAACTGTTTACTCTTTTCCACAGATGCTACTTGGACTGCTGAGTTCCTCCAGCAACTTCTGTGTATCACTTTGATTTCCAGCATCTGCAGATTTTCTCTTGTTTATGATCCTTGGCTGTCAGCTACTGACATTAAAAGACCGGTTCATTCGCAGAGCAAAGAAAAGACCTGAAAAGGTTACTGCTGATTCCACCCACCCTAACAGTCACCTATTCACCAAATTGCCATCAGGGAGATGCTACGTCCATCAACACCTGGACTGCACATCATCTCGAATGCTTCTTTTCTGTAGCTATCCAGCTTCTCAACCAATCTCTCTCAGGTGTGATACACTAACTGACCCTGCACAACATCTGTTAAATGGTTTTTCATGCTCTCCTTGTTCTGTTGATAATTATTTAGTCTGTTGATATGTTCACATTTACTTAAGTTTAATTATAGACGTTTGCAAAGATTGTTGATGGCTCACAGCTGTTTGCATGATTGTCTTGTCAATTGTTGGTTGCTTATACCTTATCTGTTCTGGTATGGTCTTATATTTTATGCTATATTTTATTGTTTCACATATTGACAAAAAAGTGATTCTGATTCTGTGAGCTATCTTATGTACCGTATTTACATCCACTGTGTGTAATCATGTCTACTATTATTATTATGTTTTTTATCTTTTGTGTTTATTTTGTGCTGCATCAGATCCAGAGTAACAATAATTTCCTTCTCCTTACACTTGTGTACAGGAAATGACATTAAACAATCTTGAATTTATTATTCTTCAAACTGATTTTCATCCCACAAGGAGATCTAATCGTCTGCCTGTATCAGCAAACACATTGAAATAAGTTTAAAAAATAAATATATTTTAAATACTGCCTTTTGAAGTAAATTGCAGAATTAATTTTTAGGCTTATATTTCAAAATTATGAAATAGCAGTAGGTTAGCAGTTGGGAATGACCTCAGGAGTTAAGACAGTCTTATCAGTGCTTCTAAGCTAATGTTAATACACAGTCTGCCTCCTTAAATTTATTACGGTCATCATGACCAGTGTAACACTATGCTAGAAGTGCTGAAATGTTGGTCTTTAATTGATCCCAAAGTGATGATTCTGTGAACTTTAGGTTTATTGATCTGACACTTCTCACCTTCCCCATGTGAAGAAGGTCAGACTTCATTATAAATGCATTTAAAGTAATAGAAAGACAAGGAGTAAAAACACACCTTCAAAAATAAGCAATTACTTTACTGCCTAGCACCTTACATGTACAATACAGGCATGTTTACAATACAGTTTTACTACAAATAACCATTGTGATAAGGATATGAGGTGTAAAGGCAATCTCACTGGGAGTGAGAAGTCAACACATTTTTTAATAGACAGGGAGTCTCTGGAATTGAAGTTACTCAGAAACATGCATTACTTAGAAACCAGCGAACCTGAACAAGAATTAGTAAATCAAAACAGCGTTTGACATTAAATATGGATTACACTCATCATTGTTTACATTTTCAAGATCAGTCCAGAATGCATTTATTATGCTACACAGAAGCTTCTTTGATTTGGACTGACAGACAGTGACTTGCGTAAATGAGGGATTAGTGATCTGAAGGGAAAAAATAAAATCCCCTTAGGGTAAAAGGATTGTAACAATAACAGAACTGTATTCCTTGAACTGAGCTACTTCATAAACCCTGCATGGTGCCTTTTTCCACAGGGTTAAAATAACAATTCTATAAGTAGCTCTAAAATGGTGAGAGAATACACCCACGGACATGTCCTACTTTATTAAAATCATGGTATGTGCAAAAGACATAAACCATTTTCCGCATAATGAATAATTCTATCTTCCAAGGAACTCATGTGTCATACATTTTAAAATGACAATTCTGTTATTAATAAATTCTCCTTTTATTCATATTGACATGATGTTAAGGCTCTTTCTATCAGGGTGCTGGCATTCAAAAAGCTCTAATCAATAAGAAATTTACTTAAAAGTGTCATTATAGATTGCTTAAGGATTGGTTAAGTTTCCCTACAGATCATGTGAAGACAATGCCTGCTTTTTAAAGAAAAAGCTATAAATAGATCCACTGTGAGTTTTGTCATAGCAAGGGAGAAATTGTGTGAATGCTTGGGCAGAATGGTGAGAGAAGGTAGATCTGGACACCTCTGTTAAGAGTTTACAAGAGACGTTCTCAACACTAGTGAAGTAAGCTACTCCTGGCTGGAAAATAAATCTGTTTCTATTAAACCACCGGCAAATAAAAAAAGTGTGTTATTCTGCTGGTGTATCAGATATCCATGAATAAGTACATTTTTTTTTGTGTAGGAAGAAGCCGATTTTTAACTTCACTGTCCATTTACCTATGAGTTTTTAGGAAGAAAGGTAGATTACTAGTTAAAAGATAAATGATTACCGAATATCCCTTCATCCATGCTGTAACACCATAAAGAAGAAGATTCAAATTTGAACTTCTTTTTCAGACCTGCCTTCAAATTGAATAATGGTATCATAATTCTAGTGTGATCAGTGCTTTTTATGAAACATTCTGTTCCCTTTCTAGTTTTGGAAACTGGATGAGTTATGAGTAATGAAACTTCATGAGGATATAAAATACAGATACACACCCTGAGTTTGTCTCAATCAAGTCCTTCCACTCTTAATGATTCTCTTCACATTTTTCATTCTCAGTCTGATAAGTAGGAATGCAAGGTTGAATACTTAATTGCATATGGTGTTTTAACTTTGATGGTAATCTTGGCATAAAACTAAGAGTTCGTACTTACTTGATTATGATTCGCAGCGCAACAAAGAACATCTAAACTTTACAAGTACCAATCTTTTCAAATTTATATTTAGTCACTCTGAGCCAGAGAAGAAAACAAAGTTGTTTGTCTCCATTTATTAACTAATTAAAGTTCATATTTCAAAGTAAATTTATTATCAAATTATGTATATGTCAACTTCATTCAAGTTCCCTTCAGCTGCCTTCTCATGTACCTTCCTATTCCTCTCTTCCTTTTATCAACAAATTTGCTTCCTCTTAAATATATTCCATCCAGAATAAAGTATACCATATCATAAACTCTAGAAGATTTGGCTGTGACCCTTTTTCAGGACTAACGGAATTGAATCTAGACAATTGTAAACTACCGTATTTGAGAAGAATCTAAAATGCAATGAAATATACAGTAAATAGAAAGATATGGAGTGAATCAGATGCTGACTCTTGACCCAAAATGTTAACTATCCCTTTGACTCCACTCTTGCTGCTAACTCTTGCTGCCTAACCTGAAGCAGTTTGTTTTATTTTTTCTATAGATTCCAGCATCTTTGCTCTCTTGTGGCTCTGAGATATGAAAAGATGTGGAGCCACGAAGGTTCCCTGGAGCATTTCCACATAGCAGTATTAAAGTTGAGTTAAAGGGAATTACAGAGGCATGAGAGAAGATTTTGCCAGAATTGATTGGAAAAAAACACTGGCAGGGATGATGGCAGAGCAGCAAAGGCTGGAATTTTTGGAAGCAATTTGGAAGGCACAGGATAGATACATTCCAAAGAGGAAAAAGTATTCCAAAGGTATGATGCCACAACCATGGCTAACAAGAGAAGCCAAAGCCAAACAGGCCAAACAGAGGCCATATAATAGAGCAAAAACTTAGTAAGAAGTTAAAGCATTGGGAGGCCTTAAAAAAACAACAGAAGACAGTTAAAAAGGTCAAGAGGAAGATAAAGATTGAATATGAAAGTAAGCTGACCAATAATATTAAAGACGATACCAAAAGTTTCTTCAGATACATAAAGTGTAAAAGAGAGGTGAGAGTGGATATTAGACTACTGGAAAATGGTGCTAGAAAGGTAGTAATGGGGGCCAAATAAATGGCAGACAGATTGAATAAATATTGTCCTTTAATCTTTGCTATGGAAGGCTCTAGTAGTATGGTGGAAGTTCCAGGTGTCAGGAGTCAATGTATGAAGTTACCATTACTTGAGAAAAAGTTCTTGGGAAACTAAAAGGTCCGAACTTGTTAAGTCAATTGGAGCAGATGATGTATACCTCAGGGCTCTGAAAGATGTGGCTAAGGAGAATATGTAAGCATTAGTAATGATCTTTCAAGAATCACTAGATTTTGGCATAGTTCCAGAAGACTGGAAAATTACAAATGTCATTCCACTCTTGAAGAAAGGAAATTATAGGCTGGTTAGTCTGACCTCAGAGGTTGGGAAGATGTTGGAGTCAATTATTAAGGATGTGGCTTTGGGGTACTTGGAGGAACATGATAAAATAGGCTGTAGTCAGCATGGTTTCCTCGAAGGAAAATCTCACCTGACAAATCCGTTGGAATTCTTTGAGGAAATAACAAGTGAGATAGACAATAGACAATAGGTGCAGAAGTAGACCATTCGGCCCTTCGAGCATGCACCACCATTTTGAGATCATGGCTGATCAATTCCTATCAATACCCGGTTCCTGCCTTGTCCCCATATCTCTTGATTCCCCTATGCATAAGATACCTATTTAGCTCCTTCTTGAAAGCATCCAGAGAATTGGCCTCCACTACCTTCTGAGGCAGTGCATTCCAGACCCCCACAACTCTCTGAGAGAAGAAGTTTTTCCTTAACTCTGTCCTAAATGACCTACCCCTTATTCTCAAACCATGCCCTCTGGTACTGGACTCTCCCAGCATCTGGAACATATTTCCTGCCTCTATCTTGTCCAATCCCTTAATAATCTTATATGTTTCAATCAGATCCCCTCTCAATCTCCTTAATTCCAGCGTGTACAAGCCCAGTCTCTCTTACCTCTCTGCGTAAGACAGTCCAGACATCCCAGGAATTAACCTCGTGAATCTACGCTGCACTTCCTCTACAGCCAGGATGTCCTTCCTTAACCCTGGAGACCAAAACTGTACACAATACTCCAGGTGTGGTCTCACCAGGGCTCTGTACAAATGCAAAAGGATTTCCTTGCTCTTGTACTCAATTCCCTTTGTAATAAAGGCCAACATTCCATTAGCCTTCTTCACTGCCTGCTGCACTTGCTCATTCACCTTCAGTGACTGATGAACAAGGACTCCGAGATCTCTTTGTATTACTCCCTTACCCAACTCTATACCGTCAGATAATAATCTGCCTTCCTGTTCTTACTCCCAAAGTGGATAACCTCACACTTATTCACATTAAACGCCATCTGGCAAGTATCTGCCCACTCACCCAGCCTTTCCAAGTCACCCTGAATTATCCTAACATCCTCATCACATGTCACACTGCCACCCAGCTTAGTATCATCAGCAAATTTGCTGATGTTATTTTCAATGCCTTCATCCAAATCGTTGACGTAAATTGTAAACAGCTGTGGTCCCAATACTGAGCTCTGTGGCACCCCACTAGTCACCACCTGCCATTCCGAGAAACACCCATTCACCGCTACCCTTTGCTTTCTATCTGCCAACCAGTTTTCTATCCATGTCAATGCCTTCCCCCCCAATGCCCTGAGCTTTGATTTTACCCACCAATTTCCTATGTGGGACCTTATCAAATGCCTTCTGGAAATCGAGGTACACTGGATCTCCCCCGTCTAACTTCCTGGTTACATCCTCGAAAAACTCCAACAGATTAGTCAAGCATGATTTACCCTTGGTAAATCCATGCTGGCTCGGCCCAATCCTATCACTGCTATCAAGATATGCCACTATTTCATCCTTAATAATGGACTCTAGCATCTTTCCCACCACCGATGTCAGGCTGACAGGTCGATAGTTCTCTGTTTTCTCCCTCCCTCCTTTCTTAAAAAGTGGGATAACATTAGCCATTCTCCAATCCTCAGGAACTGATCCTGAATCTAAGCACCATTGGAAAATGATTACCAATGCATCCGCAATTTCCAGGGCCACCTCCTTTAGTACCCTAGGGTGCAGACCATCTGGACCTGGGGATTTGTCAGCCTTCAGTCCCATCAGTCTTCTCATCACCGTTTCCTTCCGAATGTCAATCTGTTTCATTTCCTCTGTTACCCTATGTCCTTGGCCCATCCATACATCTGGGAGATTGCTTGTGTCTTCCTTAGTGAAAACAGATCTAAAGTACTCATTAATTTCTTCTGCCATTTCTCTGTTTCCCATAACAATTTCACCCAATTCATTCTTCAAGGGCCCAACATTGTTCTTAACTATCTTCTTTCTCTTCACATACCTAAAAAAGCTTTTGCTATCTTCCTTTATATTCCTGGCTAGCTTGCGTTCGTACCTCATTTTTTCTCCCCGTATTGTCTTTTTAGTTAAGTTCTGTTGTTCCTTAAAAACTTCCCAATCATCTGCCCTCCCACTCACCTTAGCTCTGTCATATTTCCTTTTTTCTAATGCTATGCAGTCTCTGACTTCCTTTGTCAACCACTGAGGCCCCTTTCCCCCCTTTGAATCCTTCCTTCTCTGGGGGATGAACTGATTTTGCACCTTGTGCATTATTCCCAAGAATACCTGCCATTGCTGTTCCACTGTCTTTTCTGCTAGGCTATCCGTCCAGTCAACTTTGGCCAGCTCCTCCCTCATGGCTCCATAGTTTCCCCTGTTCATCTGCAACACTGACACCTCCGAGCTGCCCTTATCCTTCTCAAATTGCAGATAAAAGCTTATCATATTGTGATCACTACCTCCTAATGGCTCCTTTACTGCGAGATCGCTTATCAAATCCTGTTCATTACATAACACTAAATCCAGAATAGTCTTGTCCCTGGTCGGCTCTCGTACAAGTTATTCCAAGAATGCATCCCGTAGGCACTCTACAAACTCCCTATCCTGTGGTCCAGCACCAACCTGATTCTCCCAGTTCACCTGCATGTTGAAATCCCCCATAACTACTGCGACATTACCTTTGCCACATGCCAGTGTTAACTCCCTATTCAACTTGCACCCAATATCCATGCTACTGTTTGGTGGCCTGTAGACAACACCCATTTGGGTCCTTTTGCCCTTACTGTTCCTCAGTTCTATCCACACAGACTCTACTTCTCCTGACCCTATGTCCCCCCTTGCAAAGGACTGAATCTCATTCCTCACCAACAGGGCCACCCCACCCCCTCTGCCCACATTTCTGTCCCTACGATAGCACGTATACCCTTGTACATTCATTTCCCAGGTCTGATCTCCCTGCAGCCATGTCTCCGTTATCCCAATGACATCATAGTTACCCATTTGCACCTGGGCTTCAAGCTCATCCACCTTATTCCTGACATTTCGTGCATTCAGATATAGAATTTTTAACCCATTTCTCCTCTCTCTGTTTGAATCGCTGCCTATTGTGCTTAACCCAGCTCCCCGAACTCCCATCAGGCTATACGCTAGACAAAGGAGAATCAGTTGATGTTGTGTATTTGAATTTTGTGAAGGCCTTTGACAAGGTGCCACACATGAGGTTGCTTGTCAAGTTATAGAAACATAGAACATAGAAAACCTACAGCACAATACAGGCCCTTCAGGCCACAAAGCTGTGCCAAACATGTCCTTATCTTAGAAATTACCTAGGATTACCCATAGCCCTCTATTTTTTTAAACTCCATGTACCCATCCAGGAGTCCCTTAAAAGACCCTATCGTATCTGCCTCCAGCAACATCGCCAGCAGCCCATTCCATGCACACACCACTCTGTGCTTAAAAAACTTACGCCTGACATCTCTTCTGTACCTACTTCCAAGTACCTTAAAACTGTGCCCTCTCGTGCTAGCCATTTAAGCCCTGGGGAGAAGCCTCTGACTATCCACACAATCAATTCCTCCCATCATCTTGTACATTTCTATCAGGTCATCTCTCATCCTCTCTCGCTCTAAGGAAAAAAGGTCGAGTTCATTCAACTGTTATGAGCCCATTATATTTCAGGGAAGATTCTAACATGGATATAGCACTGGGTGATGAGCAGGAGGCAAAGAATGGGAATAAAAGGAGCCTTTTCTGATTGGTTGCTGGTGGCTAGTGATGTTCCACAGGGGTCTGTGTTGGAACTGATTTTTTTTTACATTATATATCAATGATTTGGATAATGGAATTGATGACTTTGTTAACATCAATATAGCCTTGAGGAAATAGAGACGCTACAGAAGAACTTAGACAGATTATGAGAATGGGTGAAGAAGTGGCAGATGGAATACAGTGTTGGGAAGTGCATGGTCATGCACTTTCATAAAATAAATGAAAGTGTTGCCTATTTTTTAAATGAAGAGAAAATACAAAAAAAAAACTGAGGCACAACGGGACAGGGAAGTGCTTGTGCAGAAACCCCTGAACGTTAATTTGCAGGTTGAGTCTGTGGTGAGGAAGGCAAATGTAATGTTAGCATTAATTTCAAGTGGACTAGAATAGAAGAGCAAAGATATAATATTGCAACTTTATAAAGCACTGGGTAGGAGGCCTCACTTGGAGTACTGTGAGTAGTTTTGATCCCATATCTTCAAAAGGATGTGCTGAAATTGGAGAGGGTTCAAAGGAGGTTCACAAAAAAGATTCCAGGTTTGAACAGCTTGTCATATGAAGTGCACTTGATAGATCTGGGCCTGTAATCACTGGAATTCAAAAGAATGAGGGGTGACCTAATTGAAACCTATTGAATAGTGAAAGGCTTTGATTGAGTGGATGTGGAGAGGATGTTTTCTATGTGTGAGAGACTAAGTCCTGAGGACACAGCCTCAGAATAGAGGGATGTTATTTCAGAATGGAGATGAGGAGGAATTTCTTTAGCTAGAGAGTGGTGAATCCATGGAATTGTTTGCCATAGGCAGCTGTGGAAGCCAAGTCTTTATGTATGTTTAAGGCAGAGGCTGATAAATTCTTAATTGGTCAGGGCATGATGAGATATTAGGAGAAGGCAGGAGATTGAGGCTGAGAGGCAAATTGGATCAGCCGTGATGAAATGGCAGAGCTGACTCAATAGGCCAAATACCGGTAGCCCAATTCTGCTCCTATGTCTTACAGTCTTATATCTTTTAGGGTATCAAGAGAAGTTGATATGATGTACTATGTCAGTATCGGATGACTTCCTTTGCTAGCCAAGGCATAGGGTTGCACTAGAAAAGTGTATAATATTTCTTGGGGCCTCAAGTGAGTGAGTTCACATCTGGTCACCACATTACAAGAAAGATATGACAACACTGGAGAGGATGCCAAGGAGATTTACAAATATATTGGGAAGACCGAAAAACTATAGCTGTGAGAGGAGATTAGTTAAGTTTGGGTTTTTTTTTGGAGCAGAAAAGATTTTCCTGAAGGATATAAAATTAGGAGGGACCTAGATGAAATAAATAGGGATAAAACTATTTTCATTCATCTGAGGAGCCTGAAACAAGGGGTCATGAATTTAAAATTCTTGACAAAGGTTAGAGAGGTGATGAAGTTATCTTTATTTATCTAAGGCAGGGTTTCTCAGCAGGGGTTGAACATGAGATCTCTAGGGACTCTGCAAAGGATCATCATTAAAAAAAAACATCTATTTTTTTTAACTTTGTGTGACGTGCGATGCTAGCGCTTACAGTGGTGGGCAGTGACCGAGCAGCCCCATTAGCAGTCTCATTAGAGGTCTCTCAGCCCAGTATGGCCATGCATAGCAGGACCATGTTTATTTGGTTGAGTCCATTTTCAGTTTTTGACATGAGTTGGGGAGACCATTGATAATTAGTGAGTGCTGTATTGCACAGAGGGGAGGACAGTAGGCTGATGAGGAGTGTGAGTTGTATTTTCCAAGAATTGAATGAACTCACCCAACTTGGGCTGTGACGTCAGCCTCTCCCTCCCAAATTACCTCTCCTAGCTTCCCCTTACATGCCGCCGACTGACTTACAGGAGCGAACAAAGTCTACCAATGTAGTAGAAAATTGGAGGGAAACTTTCATTCTTAAGAAGGAATTTTTATGTCCCACTATTCAACTGCTGGCCTGCTGCTTTGCTGTTGTTGTAAATGTTGCAAAATGTGGTTTGTGTAGCTTAGAAGTGAACTGTATTTTGAAGTTTTCGTATTTTTGTGGTTCTCTCATTTAGCTATTTGTTATGCCATTCTTATTATGCAAGAGCGAACACAAAAAAGTCCGTCTTTACAATGAAAGCTACTATCAATGGGTTTTACGTGGACTGGCGTTACAAGTTGTCCTGTTCCATTGTGCCTAGTCTGTAGCAAACTACTTACCCATGCAGGAATGGCTCCCTCAAAGTCGAACAGACACTTCAATACAAATCACAGCCATGTGACACGTAAAATTGCTGATTATTTTAAACAACAACTGGAATCTCAAAACAGAGTAAAGCCTTTGTTAATAAAATCAGTCTGGAAAAAGACTGAGGAAGCAAATTATTTTGTAGCAGAACTTATTACCCAAAGAAGGAAAAGTCATACAGTGGTGAGAACCTAATAATGCCAGCACCTAACATTATACATGTTAGGACAAGTTGCAATTTGAGAAATTGAAAAAGTTTTGTTCTCAAACAGTACGATAAGTCGATGCATTGATGACATGACACATGATGCTGAAGAGGTTTTGTGTGATAAACAGAAAAAAACAACAGCTTCACTATCCCGGTTGATGAGTCAAGCAGATTTTACCAGTAAGTATCATGTTGTAGCATTTGTAGGACTTGAAAATGATGGTGAAATTCAAGCAAACTTTTTCTGTTACAAACAGCTGACCGAAACAAGCAAAACTCAAGAGAGATTTAATGTTTTGTCTTCATATCTGTAAACACAAGGAGCTGTTGGAGGAACTGTGTTGGAATCTGCACTGATGGTGTCCCATAAATGGTTGGCTCCATGAGAGGTTTTGTTTCTCTTGTTAAAAAAAAGAAAATCCTGATGTTGTCATAGCACACCGCTTCAACATTGTAAATAAATTTTCATGTAGTAAATAGCATTAATTAAAATCAGCACAACATTTATTTTAATGAAATCTACTGAGCTTAACTTTCAAAAAATTATATTCCATTTTGGCTTAAGCCAGTTATTTAACAGAAGTTTGTTATGTTTGTCTTAAGAGTTTTTCAAATTTATGAAATGGAAAGAACGAGATTAATTTCAAGAAAGGTAAGAAAAGCTGCTTTTTTTCAAGAAAGGTTGGCTAAAAATTCATTCTCTACTCAAAAGAGCATTGATAATTATTTTTGGATTATTATATCTACAACTCACTGATCACTCTAATGCAGTGTGAGCTGTAGATATATAGTAATTTTTATTCAGGGCTTCCCTGAGATCTGAAAATCATTTCAAGGGTTTTTCCAGGGCAAAAAGGTTGAGAAGGGGTGTGGTAGCAGCCTTTAGTTCATAGCTTTGAAAAGGTGGTGGAGATAGAAACCCTTATCAGATTTAGACAGGATTTAGATGTGTTCTTGAAGCTTGAGGGCTCCAGATGAGGTGCTGGAAGTTCAAAGCTGGCTGTGGGTTCTTTTACAGTGCCATCAGCTGTGGGTCAAAGGAACTTGTTCTGCATGGTAAATTGTTTTATGACATGGAGTTTCTGCTTATTCTAGTAGAAGAAATGTAGATTACATTCTTTTCAGTTATGGTTCTTTCTTGGCACTATAATCCCATCTAATATACTTCTGTCCATTATGGGGATGAGATGTAAACAACAAGGTTAATGAGTCACTTTGAAGTAAAATGCCATTTTACATACATTAGGGTTTCAAAAACAGCACATGACTGTTATTTAAATACCTCAATGTGATTATGCACATCAAAGATACAATCTTTTCTGGCCAAAAATACTTCCTGCTTCTTCAAGCTATTCCAGTGAACTACTATGCAGTATTTCATTTGAAGAATGCCCCTCCAATGTTACATCACTTCACAGTCCTATAGTGGAATATCAGGTAAGATTTTATGCTTAATTGTTATACAGATGAATGATTTTTAAAACCAACCGAATTCAGCCATATTAATGTGGACAAATAGAATGGAGAAATAATTTCAATAATTTCTAATCCCTTAATGAATCAGAAACTTCCTATGATTCCTCACAGGAGTGGTTTACGACAAGAAAATTAACTAGCACATGATGTGATATTAGTGTAGATGCTCAAAACTTCATTCAAGAGATACATTTTACAAATATGTTCAAGGAAGGAAGAGTGTGGATAGATGTAGGAATGGATTATCAAAGATTAGGGCCTTGGCCACTGAAGACACAGCCAGTAAAACAATAAATAAGTAATTTAAATGGGTAATGATCATGAGCAAAGAATTGGTAACCCAAAGGGTGTAGTGGACAGAGATAAGGAAAAGTGAGGAAATAAAATTGTGTTAAAATTCAAGGATTCTAATTTGGTTTAGCTGAAAGCCAATGCAGATTAGCATGCACAAAGATGATGGGCAAGCAGGACTCAGTGTAAGTTAGAACCAGAAACTGGCATTCCTGAGTCAGTATCACAAGTTTAAACATGTTTCAGAATTATTATCATCTTCCTGGTGTGTACACTTCCAATGCATCAGAATCATTTGTAATGGGAGAAAATTTAACTCCAGGACAAGAAGAGGAACGTTAGAACTTTGAAATTCCGTGACATGATCCCAACAAGTGTAGGCAAAAATACAAGTACTGCCATTCTCTGGAGAAACAGGTCAGTTATATATTGTAAATATCTCAATGGTAGATTTTTAAAAATTCAAGTTATTTTTCTAAATGTTTGTGAATCCTGGCAGCTGAATGGATGGTGGAAAGTTGGCCGCTATTGACGATGCTGCTAATAGTCTCACATTAACTGGATTCTTTTCTAAATGGATAATTACAACATCTGCGTGCATCCCTTTTTATCCTTGATTTCATTACATGCCTTATACTGGTATGTTCTAAAATCTATCACATGATAATCCTTCAGTCACGACCTAGCATACCAGTCTTGTTTGTTTCAGACCCATTAGGCTGTAAGATTCTACACCCACCACCCCAATTTCCTGCCAGCAGCTGGAACTCAGCTCTGATGCGGTGTTAGCTATTGGCTGTTGAAACATGATCATTAGAGGGTGCATTAACTTGGCATCTCACTACGATTTCTCTGCTTCCAGCGATAGCTGGTGTCAATTATGTCATCGGTATTTGCTTCTGTTGCCTGCAACCACACCCTATGGATGTGCTTGCCAATAAGAGGAAAAACACTTCATCTTTAAACCTCTACAGCCTTCTAGGCTCACCAGTAATTCCAATGCTTTCAAATCAAAACCATAGCCTCCATTTTCTTCAAAAAGCAATTATTAGTAATGATTCAGCTGTCCCCAGTTACTGCAGTCCCACCAGACCCAACCATACCTCTGTACGCATAGTTGAACAATATTCATATTGAATGGTGAGCCAGACTTTAGGGAACTGGCAGGATACTTCTTTTCTTATTTTCTTGTGTACCTATCTCATTACCATCCCCTTCTACTGTGCATCACCATTCCTTTTGCTACCTAATTACTTTTTTTATTCTCCTATAAAAAAGTTTCAGCAAAAGTCTTCAATAGAAGTGTTAATTCTCGTTTCTCCCTCCACTGCTGCAGGATGACCTTTTATGCTTCCGGCTTTTTTGTTGTTTTATTTGACATTTCCATCATCTATGGTGAGTGAAAATCAAGAAAATACAAATATTGGAAATCTGAGACAACAGAAACATGCTAGAACATAGATGAAATGCAAGGTTTCCAAGCTTTCCAGTGAGTTGGAATGGGAATTAGAACTCGTCATTATGGTTAAATGTACGGAGATACAGTGAAAAGTTAGCCTTGATTACTATTTGTACAGGTTAGATCATTACACAGTGCATTGAAGTTGAAGAAGGAAAAACAATAACCAAGCGGAATAAATTGTAACAGCTACAGAGGAAGTGCAGTGCAGGTGAATATGGTGCGAGATCATAATGAGATGCATTATGAGGTCAAGAATTTAATTAATCATGCACTGATATGAAAGTAAAAGTAAGGATATATTGTGAAGAGTCCTGATGAAGGACCTTGGCCCAAAACATGAATGTACTCTTTTCCATAAATGCTGCCTGGCCTGCTCAGTTCCTGTAGCATTTTCTGTGTGTTGTTTGGATTTACAGCATCTGCAGATTTTCTCTTGTTTGTGAAGAGTATTTGATTGTGCGAAGCGATACAGATAGATTGAATGGGTGAAAATCTGGCAAATTGTGTTTAATATGGGGAAAGATGAGGTCATGTGGTTTGGTAAGAGGAATCAAAATATTGTTTATTATCTAAGTGTAGAGAGACTACCTATAAGAGAAAGAAAGACTTTCTAGAGCTGGAATGAAAGGAGGTTGTCAGGCAGGTGAAAAAGGCAAATGATATTTTGTGCAACACACAGAAAATGCTGGAGGAACTCAGCAGGTTGGGCAGCATCTATGGAGAAGAATAAACAGTTGATGTCGTGCTGAGACTCTTCACCATGTCTGGAAGGAAAGGGGGAAGATGCCAGAATAAAAAGATTGTGGGAGTGGAAGGAGTACAAGCTACAAGGTAGGAGGGGGAGCGGGTATGAAGTAAGAAGCTACAAAATGATAAGTGGAAATGGTAAAGGGCTAGAGAAGAAGGAATCTGATTGGAGAGGAGAGCACCAGGGGGAGGTGATAGGCAGTTGAGGAGAAGAGGTTGGGGGCAAAGAAGGAAATTGAAGAAGAGGTTAAGAGGAGGGGGATAATTTACCAGAAGTTGGAGAAATCAATATTCACACCATCAAGTTGGAGGATACATAGATGGAATATGAGGTGCTGCTTCTCCAACCTGAGAGTCACTTCATTTTGGTAGAAGATTTGGCTATGGACTGAAATGCCAGAATGGAAATGGGGATTGGCAAAAAGCAGGATTTGCTGGTGGCCAAGTATCTTACATCTAATCCCCATTCCCATTCCAATTTGTCAGTCGGAGACCTCCTCTTCTGCCACAATGAGGCCACAATCAGGTTGTACGAACAACACCTCATATTCCGTCTAGGTAGCCTCCAGCCTGATGGCATGAATGTCGATTTCCCCAACATCTGATAAATTTTCCCCGTCTCTCCTCCTTCTTCTTCAATTCCCTAATCTGACCCCCCTCTTACCTCTTCTCCTATCGCCTCCTCATGGTGAATTAGAATTTCAAAAGCAATTACTGGGCACCACAAAGAAGACAGCTTCTGTTACACTGTTATTCAATTAAGCAGTGATCTTTTAGTAAAAAAAATGAACAAATGCTAAACTGCAAGCCATCGTAATACAGGCAACAAGCTTGTCTTAAGATATCATGTGGGAAAACCCCAGTTACTTATCGAACTCATTGGATGCACTTTGCAGCTGTCACCACCGTGTCTCAGTTGTGTTGATTTGCTGATCTAATAAAGTCACTACAAGTACATTGTTTGCATCACTTGGCAACTCATTAACATTAATTTAACTCTGATGCCGGCAGTGCTGCTTTTGCAGATAGCAGGGATAGTACTAACAGGCTACTTACATCTGGTTCTAGTTTTTCTTTGATAAAACCTGTTCTCACTGTCACTTTTCAGAGATAAAGATTTTGATTAGTTCATCTTGTAACAACTTAATCCAATATCTAACACACTTTAGACTTTCACTACAAATTTATACTGCAAATTCCACTAAAAATTTATGTCTGAAAGACAAATGTCGCTGACCACCAAAAGGAGTCACTGCGTTTGGTACTTGGACAACCTATGCATTATAGCTACGCAAAAGAAGCTTATTCTCTGACTGGACATGCCCAATGCAACTGCCTCAAGTAATCTAAAGGTTGAACCTGCGCTGTGTTACATTAAGCAAAAGGAAAATAGATGAGATCATGAGTGAAAGGATTTCAGTTGTGGATGATAAAATGGAAGGGAGAAGAGGTTACAGCAGTGATCACATTTTTTAAACATTTTTCAACCTGTGAAACACTTTGGCATTCAGAAAGATCTATAAATGGAAGACTCACATTTTTTTTAACATGTCCTGAATCCATTTGGGTTAAGGGCTCTTGAGGTGCATTTTCAAAGGAAACATCGGATGTTCCATCAGAAAATAGAAGCTCTGAAAAAATATAGACTCAAATCAACAGCAGAAGCTGCATGAAGATCAATTATCTCATAAGAGTGGTCAGACGCAGAAAATACATCTTCAAATGGCACAGCCCTTGCAGCTGTAGTTCACTGCATCGCGTCACCCTCCGGTCACCAATTTTTATTGTACTTGGAATTTATTTGTTTTACCTTACCCTGATGTTACTAGCCATATGAAACCCTTACATTTGTAGCATGCATCTTGCACAGCACCAGTGATTCAAACGAAGTCACCCACACACATTCCATGTCACTTACTGATGCACTTGCCTTCATTTCCAGAAGGCATCATGTAACAGACGAGAGACATGAGAGATTACAGCTGCCAGAATCTGGAGCATAAAGAAACTGCTGGAGGAACTCAGCATGTCAGACAGCATCTGTGGAAGCAAAGGGGTGGGCAAAGTTTCTGGTTGAGACTTTTCATCTTGAGTGAGCATGAAGAGAGGGGAAAGCTAGGATTGAGAGGTACAGGGAAGGGGTGAGGTGGCTGACCGGCAGAACCAGGAGAAGAGGGAAATGATGGGCAGATGAAGTCAGGAGGGGTGGAGGAGGAAGAGGAGCAAAGGCAGGCAAGGGTAAACAAAAGAAGGAAGGTCGACAGAGGGAACCAGTAGGAGAGGAGAATGAAACTGGATGATTGGTGGGGGGTATTCATGGTGGGAGGGGCATACTTAAGTGGATCAGAAGGAGAGAAGGTGTGGATTACCTGAAATTGGAAAAATAAATGTCCATACCATTGGGTTGTAGATTAACCAGGTGGCATATAAGTTTTTCTTCTAGTTTGCTTTTGACCTCCCCTTTAATTTGGCGAAAACCAATGATATACAGGCCAATGTGGAAATGGGAAGGAGGAATCAAACTGGCATGCAGCTGGGAGATCAAGATGGCTATAGTAGACAGAGCACATGTGTTCTTCAAATCAACTGTTAGTCTACGCTTGGTCTCACAGATGTACAGGAAGCCACATCAAATGTACCAAAAGCAGTAGGGAAGTTTGGAGTAGTAGCATGTACTTGATTGCCTGACCTAGAAAGAATGGGATAGGGTAAAGTGAATCAGATAGTCATGGAGATAGTTGTCCCTGCTGAAAGCAGAAAGAGGTAAAATGTAACCAGCTATGGGATTTCATTTCATTTGGAATAAATAATAAATTATGAAGGATGACACATGACAAGAACTGGGGGAAGCCAGGTATTGCTTGGAAAGGATGATACTAGCCTCCCTGGGAAGGAACATGACCTGTACCATCTTCAGAGGTCATCTTCAGAATTCTTTGTCAGAGGTTGGCAACTGCAGCTATTGTGAAAATACTTCATCAAAACCTAAAAAAATGGCACATGGAGGAAAGGCACAAAGAGGATGCACCCTTATGATTAATTTATGCTTCTTGCCACATGTTGTCATGTAAGTTTGAACTGGAGCTGCTGCTATGTTTGTGTAGTCAACAAAATTGCTGTAAAGTATGTGGGAATGCTGGGAAACGCGAATGACATTACTGAAAATGCACGTAGAAATGGGTAAAAATAAACTGATTATATTGCAGGATGAGGGAGAAGTTACTAGGATGCCTCTTGGATTAGAGGGTGTTGTCTGGGAGCTGCTGTAGACTGAAGGTAGCACAAGCATGCCAGAATAATGGGCATTTGGTTGCATGCCATGGGGCCGGAGTCACTCAGTGGTGGGGGCTGAGAAATTGGGTCTTTCTTTGACACAGGTAAGTGGTTGAATCCACATGAGGCACAACAAAACTCTGACTGGGCATTAATTGTCACTCACCAGCAAAAATAAATGACAGCTTGAGCAAATTATCATGATCATTCTATATGTTGCCTCTGACAAGAGGAAATGAGATGTTGCTCTTTATGTGGAAGATTTCAATGCGTGCCTTCCAGCACAGTGAACCACAAATTACATGCTGTTGCCTACAGGAAGATAAAGGGCTGCAATCACCTTGATAGATATTGGTATCAAGGTTCTTGCCCATCTATAAGTTAATATTTCACAATCCTATGACTGACAATATTCAAGCAGACTAATGTTTTAGACATGATTTGCCTGTCCTTTATAAAGTTCCACTTCAAAAAATTTTGGCTTAATAACTCTCTTCCTAACATCAAAAGTCTCCTGGGAACCTTTTCCTTTGACTCAAATTTCTTTACCTGGTGTCCTGTGTTCCACTTTCCCTTTTAAATACGCTAGGACATTTGTCTTCATGTGAATTGCTCTATAAGTTATCATGAACATGTATGTATTAAGTGACCATGCAGGGTAATTCTGGAAGTAAGAGAATCTAACATTTCCTGACACTCAATCACTTTCATATTTCATTTGCAAACTGGACCACTTCCAATTTTCAATGCACTTAAATTTTCAATTTAAAACTTAAGCTGCTTTTGTCTCTAGAGTGGGGGTGATTCTTCTCGATGCACAAGCATGGTGGTCTGCAATCTATTGCAATTGGATACAGGAGAATAAAATTATAGAAGCCAGATCCGTATGCTTTGGTATCCATGGTAATTTAAGCCTGGGTAATATTGTTATAACTTGCTTAATTCAATGAAGGGTAGTGAGATGAGTGAGAACAATGGCAACTGAACAAAAATCGATATGATGTCAAGGTAATTGTGCATGATCAATTAAGAAAACAGAATCAAAAAACTCATCAAATTTGGTGGTAGATTGGGTTTGAAGGGCTTAATTCCTTGTCCTATGTTACCAAGGGTCTAAATTGTAAATAAAAAAGATCTGAAATCACGATGAAGACAGCAAACTAATTTGAGAAGCAGATTTAAGAAGGTATCGCTTTCAGTCTACTGACAGATATTTCTTTTGCAGGTAGTGAGAGTAAATTGATCTGGAAACTGTCTCTGAGATGGGCTTAAATCCAGCACCACAAGAGAATATGCAGAATCCACCTCATAAAAAGCAGGCTTTTGCACAAATTCTTAGATCTGATTTATGGAACACCATCTATTCCCCACATGTGCTGAGGGGAGATCAAATACTCTAACATAATGAGATGTTATCTGCAGACCAATTAAAACTGCCATTGGAAGAGAAGGTATTCTGCTTTATAAAAAATAAATCAAATCGCACTTTTTGAAATAAATTAAATCTCACTTTTTTACTGCATTTAATATTTCAGATACATTTATCAAAGTTATTTTGCATTTTAAATTATAAACAGATCTTAAAGATGGTAGGCATTATGGGCAGAAAAAGGGTGTGATCAGTAAACCATAATTGGAAGTGGGTACTCCCTAAATTTGTCTTTGGCCTCATGCTTATAAACACTTCTTGCAGATGCTTTGAAGTTTTATGCCAATAACTGGTCAGCAATGAAAAATGTCACTTTGGAGAAATACCTGCTAATTGATCCATTTCCTGTGATTTACATCAGGGAGATTCAATATTTTAACCAGAAACATTATTTAGCCAGCACCACCAGACAATAATGAACAACACAGTATGAGATACTGTCATAGCAGTTCATGTTTAACGATAAGGTAAGCAGAGTACTAAAAACTGTTGTTACATGACTCAGTAAAAAATAAGAGTAGAATTTTCATTTTAGGAATAATGGGTGATTTGGGTGCACATTGCCCTCAACATTCCCCGTTTTAAAATAATTGATTGATTCAGGTTCCTTAAGGTTGTCATGGCCAGGGGAGGTAATGTAAGCTCCCACTCCCAAATGGCATGCATCTCTAATGGCCTCTGACAACCAAGTCCAGCTCCTTAGCTACCAAACCCAGCAGAACCCTTTCTACTGACAAAAGAAGCGGCAAAGACAGGACACTGGTGCCTTAAAACCAGTCACTTCATGGAGATGGGGCTTGTCAGCCATAGTTGGCAGCTCGTCCAGGCAACTCTGATCTCAAACCTCTGCTGCCTTGCAGCTATAGCAGCTCATGGGGAAGGCTTCGGGAGTAAACCCCAAGGAAAAATCTAGAACGGAACTCCTTAAGGCAGTCCTACGTGAGTTCAATGCTGACTGGTAATGTCGATTGGCAGACCGGCAGTTGTGACACCACTGGTGCCAAACCGTACTGGTCTCTGCCATCCCTTCGGATTCATCAGCTGCATGGAAAGGGACAGCTTGGGCAACAGCTTGCTCTCTATATCATACTGACCTGGCTTGTGCTCTGACTTGTGTAGACAGCCAGGACGCAACATCTATGGTCAACCCTGGCCAATGGAGGGCCTCAGTGATTGATCTGAAAGTAAGGAAATACTGATTAAATCACTGTTATCTAGTTGTTAATTATCATCTGAAGTGTATACTAATTTTAATATTGGGATCAGGTTGTTAATAATGATGCAAAATTTTATCTAATGGTTTTTAAAACATGCTTATTAGTGTTCTCTAGCCTCAGATTGTTTTTCTTTTGTTTTGTTTTTGAGGGCATTCTCTCAGGCTCCGGTACAGTGAAAAGTTCATGCCAGCAGAATGCATAATAAAGTTTTGGCTGTAAATTCAGTAATACTTTTTACTCAGATTTTGAAAATCTCAAGCAAGTTGCTCAGAACAACAATAGGAACCAAGCAGAAATTCTGGTTCTTGAATTCAAGAAACCAATAATGATTAAAATGAATACTGAACCAATTTATTGGTGGTTATTATTTACATGATTGGAAGAAATTTCTCTGAAGAAGCATTAGGTTAGTCTAAATTTTGGATTAGCAGTGTAATAAGGCTTCCATTATCTCCTGTGTCATTGTTCAGAAATCTCAATAGTTTGCTATCTAGAACAGTCAGTACTATATCCTACATTCCCTTTCACACACTTGGTTCCTCTTTATACTGTATACATCCTTTAACATGATTTATGCACTTCCTATTGCACACAATGCCTCCATGACCTGACCCCTTTTAAGTTCACTACGACCATAGATCTGATGTTCCATTTAAACTTGAAAAGGCCATTTTCCTTTGCTTGCTTGAAACTCACCAGAGCCTATTTCTATGCTCACTTGTAACTCTAACTTGAGATACCGAAGTGCAGGTTTGTGGACTGCAGGGGGTGGGGTCGGTACTTCTGCTGGCATGGGTGGGGGGTGTTGAGGATGGGTCGATGCTTTTGCTGCTGCTTGTGCGAAGGAAGGGGAGGGGGGGGCTTCGGGCCTTTAACGCTTCTATCATTCATTCCATAGGGTTTCTTCATTTCATGGATGTCGGTGAAGAGGACAAATTTGTTGTATACCATATGCATACTTTGAAATTAAATGTACCTCTGAACCTTTGAACTCGTGCAGTACTCTGTTCCCTGTACCATTTAAATTTTCCAGATTGACAGGAAAATCCACTGCACCACTGTCTAGAATCAAAAGCAAAATGTTAATTCAACATCCAATAGTCTATGAAAGTTGGGAATACAACTGCAACATTGTCTTAAACATGTTTTACTTCCACGCTGGATGATTAAAGAATCCTTATTCATTTTCAAAGTCAAACCAAGTGCTCAGCATTTCTTTGTCCTTATTTTACCCAAACATTTCAAATACACCAGTCAATGATATTTCCAATTTAAGTTACAAGCTGAATTTATAGAAGCTAAGATTATGGGTTAATGAGTTTGTTCTGCATGCACATTATCACAATTCAATGTTCAGCTTTAACATACATATGATTGATTGTTATAGAATAATTATTCTTTTCATATTATCATCCTTTTAACTGTTGTTTCCTACAAGTAAGTGCGGGCTAATGTTGTAATGGATTTTGGTGAATAATGTTCCAGAAGCAGGCTGTTTGAAAGGATGCTGACTGGATCTACAAGCATAGTTATACACAGTTCTCATTTCTAGCTACTTCCAGTGTCATGGAGAGCAAGCAAGTGAGATTCTGAAATATGATCTCAGAATTGCTCATTAATGAAACCATGACATTTAGATTGCATGTAGATCTGGACCAGGAGAGAGCAAGTTGGGCGGCTGAGCAGTCACACAATGGAACAAATCAAGCCACTCAAGATGTTAAATTTCTAAGCAAATAACCTACAGAGTTGAAACCATATATTGAGTTGGCTATGGCAGGTAAATCAGAACAGAGAAAAGCTGAGATGCTTGTATCTCAGGTCTCCTAGAATCCTCAAGATGATAAACGACGAAATACTTTGACATTCTGCAACCAGCTCAGAAATGACAAGTGCTGACCATCCATGGCTCTTTACAAACAACTAGGAGCAGGGAGAATTCCTTGATACATTCTGGATAAAATAATAAGATATTTTTTGCTGGATATAACAGGTGCTCATCCATTAGGAAAGGAATCATTTGTGGAATCCTGGAGGCTGGAAATGTTGGTTAACAAAAACACCTAAAAAAGTGGCCTTTGAGTGTATACTCATGGTCTTCTTCTGCTGGAGCTGATCTACTTTAGTGTTTGATGTCTTGTGCATTTGGAGATGCTGTTCTGCACACCACTGTTGTAATGCATGGTTATGTGAGTTACTGTCAACTTCCTGTCAGCTTGAACCAGTCTGGTCATTCTCCTCTGACCTTTCTCATTAGCAGAGCATTTTCATCCATAGAAGTGTTGCTCACTGGATGTTTGTTTTTTTGTTTTTCCGCTCCAGTCCCTGTAAATTCCAGAGACTGTTGTGCATGGAAATCACAGGAGACAAGTGGTTTCTGAGATACCCCATCTGGCACCAACAATCATTGCACAGACATATTTGAGGTGCTCACCCGTTACGGCAGGAATCATTTGTAGAATCCAGAAGGCTGGAAATATTGGTTAACCATTTTGAATGACCACAGGAGAGACAAATTTAGCAAAGACCTATAGTCTCATTGATATAAGGACATACTTGTCTAGAAGAAGAAAAATAGCAGACAAGAATGTTAGAGCATGACTGAAAAGTGAAAGCCCTATTAGGTAGGTGCAAGGAAATCCAACTGCAGTTAAACAACTGAGATATGAAGTTCAAAATTAAGGGCAGCACCTTCATTGATCATTTGACCACTGGAGGAGTCTAAACTGGGTTTAGCACATGCTGAAGCAGTCAGTTAAACCAACAGATAGTACAGGAGTGCAATGTTTTTGATGTATTACAATTATCTGAACAAGATCCTGCCCAATCTGAGTGAGATGTATGTGCCACTCATTCACTCATTAAAATGGACATAGATTGGTTTTGTTTGGCTGCCAGTATTGCGATAACTTGATGATCTAATTACAGGAAAATCCTCCAGAAAAGTCAAGGAACAAGGATCCTGCTGAAAGATTGCATATAAAAGTAGAAGCAAAATCAAAGTGCTGGAGAAAATCAGCAGGTCAGGTAGGAGCTCTGCTTTCAGTCAACTTTTCTGGGTTGAAACCCAACATCAGAACAGGTTTAGTGCAAAGTCATGATCTGAAATATCATCCTCTGCCTCCACAGATGCTGCCTGACCCACTAAGATCTACCAGCAGTTCCACTTTTTTTTGTTCTAGATTTCAGCGCTGGCAGTCTCACATATCTTCACACAAAAGCAGAACTTCAATAGATATGAATTACGTTACAGATAAATTGAAATAGAATTACTTGCCATGATTGTTCGACTGGAGATGATTCATCAAAACACATACAGGAGAACTGAACATGTTCAGAACTAACTGAAGAACTTTGCTCTCAGTCCTTTCCATGGAGTACCAAGGAGTCTGCAGAAAATGGTTGAGAAGATTCATGCATTCAATGTGAAGATTTGGTATTGGCTTGGTGAATACATAACAGCTGAACAATTAGCAGAACTCATTCCATTGCCACAAGAAATACTGAGGGACATGAAATTGAGACATTTATTAATTCTTATTCCAATTCTAATCTCTCAGCTGTTCATTCAAGAGACTCAGGAGGCTAAAAAAAAAGACAAAAAGTAGTGCATTACAAGACCTGAAGCATTTGATTTAGACAGGCTTGAGAGAGGTGTATGTGAAGTTAAAATATTTCAAACTATGCTTTCACGAGAGAATAACTGGGCCCTCAAAATAACAGGGCCTTCAGACATGAAAGAGTAATTTTTTCAAGCTGCAAAGGAAAGACCCTGGCAAAAAAAATGTGGCAAATCTGTTGCCCATAGATTGAATTTGCATTTGGTAGAGTTATCCAATCACAAACAAGAAAAAAAATTGCAGATGCTGTGAATCCAAGCAGCACACACAAAGTTCTGGGGGAACTCAGCAGGCCAGGCAGCATCTATGGAAAGGAATAAACCATCAAGACCCTTCATCAGTTGGTAGAGTTGATTTTTTTTCAACTTTTCAGAATATTGACTTTAAAATACCCTATTTGTTAAACACTGAACCCCTGAGATGCAGTTCACAGCAAATATGTGACATTCTCAAAACTAATCACCAGGCAATATCACCACACTCTCCACAAAAATACAAATATAGAAAACACTGCAAAAGTGGTCATGGAGCTGTTGAAAATGATGAAATCATAGCAGTCAGACCCTTTCTTGAGTATCCAAGTTTCAAACTGCCTGTTCTCTCTCTCTCTCCCCATCTCCTTCTCCCTCTCCCCTCCCCTCTCTCCTCACCCCTCTCTCTCCTTCTCTCCCCTCTCCTCTCCCCTCTCCCCCTCTCTCTCTTCCCTCTCACCCTCTCTCTCCCTCTCTCTCTCCTCTCCCCCTTCTCTCTCTCTCTCTCTCTCTCTCTCTCTCTCTCTCTCTCTCTCTCTCTCTCTCTCTCTCTCTCTCTCTCTCTCTCTCTCTCTCTCTTTCTCTTACTCACATACACACACCTGTCCACCTGGATTCTTCTCCATTTGTTCACCTCTCTCACCCCACTCTCCTTACAGATAATTCCATCCCATCAGCCATCGACCCTCCCTATCTGGTTTTGCATTACCTACCAGCCTCTACCCCCCCCCCCCCTTTTGTACTGCCAAATACAATCAATCTTTACTGTTCCCTCTCAGTCCTGATGGGTCTTGAAGTGCCACATCAGCATACACCATTTGCCTCCACAAATGTTGCACGATTTGCAGAGCTTTATCAGTGTTCTTCCTTTTTTTTTGCTATGGATGTCCATATTGTCTTAGTAGGCCCACGCAGTGTTTTAAAAAAACGACGTTATAGAAACTTAGAAGGAATATGCACCTGGAGAATAAACTGACAGTTCCATTGGAGAACATCTTCTCTGATGGGAAATAATTGACCACAGGAAAAAAGCAAGTAGGAGGGCCACCAGAGGGAGGTGATGGGTAAGTGAGGAGAAGCGAAGGAAAAAAGGGGAGCCAGAATGGGGAATGGAAAAAGAGAGATGGGGAAAAGGGCAAAATTACTGGAAGTTAGAATAATCGATGTTCATGCCCTCAGGTTGGAGGATACCCAGACTGAATATGAGTTACTGCTCCTCTAACTTGAGAGTGGCCTCATCATGACTGTAGAGGAGGCCATGGCCGAACATGGTGGAATGGGAATGGGAATTGCAAATATCTTTTCTCTAATGGTCCACTGTTATCTCCTATCAGAATCCTATTTCTTCAGCCCTTTATCTTTTTCACCTAGCTCCTTCCAGCTTCTCACTTTATCCACCCTCCTCACCCGGTTTCACGTATCATCGGCCAGCTTGTACTCCTTCCCCTCCTCTCACCTTCTTTTTCTGGTTTCTTCTCCCTTTGTTCCCAGTCTTGATGAATGGTCTCAGCCCAAAACATTCATTATTTACTTTTCTCCATAGGTACTGCTTGATCCATTGAGTTCTTCCAGCCTTTTGTGTATGTGCTCATGATTTGCAGCATCTGCAGAATCTGTTCTGTTTGTGATTTCTGTGCCAGCTACCATTGACACTTTGGTAATACATGGAGGAACAGGATGATCCTTTCAAAGTCTTTGCTAACAACTTCACTCACAGGAAGCATAAGCATTTTATGTACTATTCTTGATACTTGGATTTTGTCTCCGATGGACTCAAAGAGATCCGGTAACAATGAGCCAGAGGCAATTTGATTTCCAAAGTGAGCTGATCATTGTTCTGCAGGAATAGATATCACACTGGAACTCCTATTACCTGTAGCCATCAGAAAACAGATGAATGTTTTCCAGGAGGCATTTCCTGGAATTTCAGGGGTCTGGAGTCTGCTATAGAAAACAATCCCCTGTCAGGATTTCAATTCCCACTGCAAGACCTCTATTTCTTTATGGCAGCCTTGCTGGAGTACTCCAGCCAGAAACTAGTCCTTCCAGGACAAGAGTTCACTGTATTTTGAAACAACAGCACCTACTTCCTCCCTACAGAACAATGAAAATGCCCTATCAGTGGACTGCAGTGCAAATGAGGGGACCATGATATGTAGTAGGACCATGAAGAGAAAATGGAGGACAAGTATGATAAGGGAACAGCAAGCTTTATAAAGCAGATTGATGATTGTACAATATTTCTATTATATATTCTATTTCCATGAACATTTTCCTGATTCCAAAGATCTTTTCAGTTCAGTAGTACTCTATCTTGATTTTATGCCAAATATATCACATTTGTTTGATCTTGCCATTTTAGTGAAAGTGATTTTTTTTGTATGTCATTCAGGGAATAAGCTCAAAAGATGTGGGCAATGAATTTTACAGTAATGCCTTGTTATTGTCAAAATCACCTGGTTCAACCTACAGAAAAAAGGGAAAGAGATAGTAAATCATTGAATTCCATGTTTTTTTTACAATCATCTTTGGGTGTAGCATTGTGCTCATTGAAGAGGAAAGAGTAATTTTCTCCTACTGTATGAGAGAGAAGATGATTAATTTCACTGACAGGAAGTTTAAGTATTTTATACTTTATTCTTGCCCCTTGATCTTTGTTTCTGATGGATTCAATAACTTCTATCAGGAATGGACACTCATTCGTTAATGCCTGAATGCTAATACAGCTTCAGGCTTCATTCGGCAAAATGCAAGAATTACTTGGAAATAACCTTTAACAGAATTTATAGAGTAAATTCATGATACATCATCTCCTATCCCATTTGCAGTAATCCAAACACTATAGCTGGATAGATTAAATCTACAGTATCAATGAGTCACTGCAGTGGCTTCTCTCCCAGCATAGTTCTATCATTAAAGCCTTCTCCTAAGAGAATAATCAGGCATTAGGGAAATAATTTTGGCAGTACTTCCACTCCAGTGGACCACTGAGAAAATACTTCTCGTTTTTCTTATCTACCTTGAAGAATCATGCTTCTGTGACTGGCCCTCAGATTCAACAAGCAACTTGTATTTCTAATTAAGGTGGCCAATGTTCAAGTTTTTAGGACTTTGACTCCAAATTTAAATTATCCCATACAGTTATTAAGTATTGATGTTGCATGACTAAGAAGATGATGATTTGTTCATTATATTGCAGTATGGCATGTGACTTAATGGAAAATAGAGAATCTGACTATCTTATTGACTGTTACTTTAGCTACTTGCTGAGTTCACTCTGGCACATATGTAATGGGCATGTCAAACATACTTTAAGTTTCTTAAGTACTGTAGGTGATCACCATCTGCTTAGCTATGTAATGTTTTTCATGAGGCCATTGATGGCTACTGAGCGATAACAAAAAATATGTTGGCACAATGCACCTAGCACACAGCTTGACGTCTTTAGCAACTATTGCAGATGGTACTGTATTGAATTGACCTAATATTGTGGTAAATAGTACCTGAAGGCAATTCTTGCAAAGTTTATGTCTTTCATTATATCTTGGCAGACCACTGAAAAAAGCTACGTATTCAGAAAACCAAACCATGCACTTCAGGTCATGAGCCCTTTCTTCAATAGATGTAGTGCTGGGGTGGTCTATTGGTAGAGAAATGCAGAATGTTGCAAATTCCTTGGGTTATGGCAAAAGCTTCGCTTCAGGGGTGTTGTATATTTATTTGAGGCCTGCAACCACTTGAATGCTGTGAGACTTAATAATCTCTGGAAAGTTAAATGGAACCTGACCCCGATCCTCTTTTAACATTGTCAGTTACTCAGTTCATCCACCAGCCATTGCTGTAGCTTCTGTTACTGCCTGCCCTCTTCTTTTCAGTTTTCCTGATCCTTCTCTGTTACTTCCTCTTTGGCGGCTTTATCTGGTGACCCTTGGATGGCACTGAAGGAGACTGGCAGACAGACATTACTGACTTCGTGTAGGTTGGCTACAGCCTCAGCCAATCTCCTTTGCTGTCACAGCTTTCACTATAGCTGTGTCCAATGGCAGAGTCTGGGTAAGGCACATCAGACACCTGATACAGGGAGGATGGCCTCTGTCCCTGGAACACTACAAGTGAATAAAAATTAAAATGATTCAAAAAGAGCACTGAAGGGAGCCAAAAGCACCTCAAGTTTGAAGCTACGCATTTGGAATGATCCTGAATGTAGAACTGAGTGTGATGTTGGGCTTAACCATTACAGGATTATAAGCACAACTGTGAGACTATCGATGAAGTCTTGTGAAGACTGTCTTGGTAAATGATAGACTTTGTAGCTACTGCTCTTTAATTAGACCAGTGGTAACATAGGTGCTACTTACCCTGCTTGTAATGTCTGTAACTATGAGTCTCTCCCTGCCTTGCCCCTCAGGACCATGTCAAATACTATGGCAATTAGTGTCTGAGTACTGAAATGTCAGATAACGTTAGCTTAACATCCAAAGATACACTTTGTATTAAATGGATAGGCAGGTAGGCAGAGAAGGTTGGGTGGCTCTGTTGGTAAAAAAAAATGAAATCAAATCCTTAGAAAGACATGAAATAGGATTGAAAGATACAGACTCTTTGTGGGCAGAGTTAACTGCAAAAGTAAAAAGACCTTGCTGAAAATTACTGTATATACAGGCCTCCAAACAGTAGACAGGGTGTGGGCTACAAATTACAATGGGAAACAGAAAAGGCATGTAAAAAGGGAAACGTTGTGATAGTCAGGGGGGATTTCATTATGCATATAGGTTGGGAGAATCAGGTTGATGCTGGATCTCAAAAGAGGGAATTTGTAGAGTATCTACAAGATGGCTTTTTAGAACAATTTGTGGCTGAACCCTCTACAGGAAGGGCTATTCTGGTTTGGGAGTTATGTAATGACCTGGATTTGATTAGGGAACTTAAGGTAAAGGAACTTTTAGGAGCAGTGATCATAATATGGTAGAATTCACCATGCAGTTTGGGAAGGAGAAGCTAAAATTGGATATATCAGTACTATAGTGGAGTACCAAGAATTACATAAGACCGTAAGACATAGAAGCTAAATTAGGCCATTCTCTGTTCTAAATGAACGTCTCTCAATTTTGAGGCTGTTCCAGACTCTCCTGCTATAGCAAACATTCTCCCCACACCTACTATATCCAGACCTTTCAATATTTGATAGGATGCAATGCAATTCCACCTCCCACACCCACACCCCATCACCGTTCTTCTGAACTCCAATGAGTAAGCCCAGAACAATCAAATGCTCCTCATATGTTAACCCTTTCATTCTTGGGTCACTGGTTCGAACCTCAGCTGAGGCAGCTTGTTGTGTCCTTGAGCAAGGCACTTAACCACACATTGCTCTGCGACGACACTGGTGCCAAGCTGCTTGGGTCTTAGTGCCCATCCCTTGGACAACATCGGTGGCATGGAGAGAGGAAGGCTTGCAGCTTGGGCAACTGCTGGTCTCCCATACAACCCTGTCCAGGCCTGTGCCCTGGAAACCTTCCAAGGCGCAAATCCATGGTCTCATGAGACTAATGGATGCCTATCTATCTATCTGTCTATCTATCTATCTATCTATCTATCTATCTATCTATCTATCTATCTATCTATCTATCTATCTATCTATCTATCTATCTATCTGTCTATCTATCTGTCCTGGGATCATTCTCGTGAACATCCTCTGGACTCTCTCCAGTGCCGGTACATCTTTTCTTAGATAAGCAGTCTGAACTGCTCACAATTCTCTAAATGCAGTCAGACTGATGCTTTATAAAGATTCAGAATTACATCACTGCTTTTATATTCTAGCCCACTTGAAATAAATGCCAACAATGCATTTGCCTTCCTTACCACTGACTCAACCTGTAAGTTAACTCTTTGGGGAATCCCAGAGGTCTCCCAAGTTCCTCTTTACCTCTGATTTTTGAATTTTCTTCCCATTTAGAAAAAAGTCCCATCACTTACTCCTTCTGCATGACCCATCCTTACATTACATGCCACCTGCTACTTCTTTGCCCATTCCCCCAATCTGTCTAAGTGCTTCTGCAGACACCTTGTTTCCTCAACACTACCTAGTGGTTTTCCTAAGGGGTTGGTATGGGAACCGCTTGTTTTCACATTATATATCAATGACTTGGATGAAGGAATTGATGACTTTGTTGCCAAGTTTGTGGATAGATGGAAGGGCAGGTAGTGTAGATGAAGCGATGTGTCTATAGAAGGAGTTAGACAGATTGGAAGAGTGAGTAAAGAAGTGGCACATGGAATATAGTATAGGCAAATACATGGTCAGGCACTTTGGTACAAGGAATAAAGGCATAGGCTATTTTCTAAATGGGGAGAAAATTCAAAAATCAGAGGTACAAAGGGGCTTGGAAGTCTTTGTGAAGGATTCTCTAAAGGTTAGTTTGCAGGATGAGTTGGTGGTAAGGAAGATGCCTGAAATACTGCATGATACCATCACCAAACAAGAAACAGTCCACCCCAACATACAGTATTTCATATCATAGACAAGGATTTCAATTAGTCTTTTTATGAAGAAGACCCTGCCCAAGGATTTTTTCCCAGGGCTGAAATGGCTAACATAGTTTTAAGGTGCATGGAAGAAGATACAAGGGGGATGTCAGAGGCATGTTTTTTTACACAAAGAGTGTGGAATGCATTACCAGCGACAGTGGTAGAGATGTCTGGGTCTTTTTAGAGACTCTTCGATAGGTACATGGAGCTTGGAAAAATAGAAGGCTATGTGGTAGGGTAATTCTAGGCAGTTCTAGAGCAGGTTACATGGTTGGCACAACATTGTGGATCAAAGGTCCTGTAATGTGCTGTAGATTTCTATAATTCTATGTTCAGGTATGATCTTCAGACAGCCAGCTCACAGGCAAGTGGCGATTCCAGAGTAAACTTGAATCAATGAAGGATGCTTGTCAGCTATGGCAGGGTTTGTATGCCAGCACCTCTTAAGAAGTGGAATCAAGTGACAGATATGACAGTAGGGCTTTGCTTCCAGATGAACTCAATGCCTCCTATGCTCATTTTGACCATGAAAACATGGAAAAACGATCACAAACTCCTACAGTCCCCAATGATCATAAGACCATAAGACATAGGAGCAAACTCAGGCCATTCAGCCCATCAAGTCTGCTCCACTATTCCATCATGGCTAATCCCAGATCCCACTCAACCCCAAACACCTGCCATCTCTCCATATCCTTTGATACCCAGACTGATCAGGAAGTGATCAGCTTTCACCTTAAGTATATCCACGGACTTGACCACTACTATAGTCTGTGGCAGAGCATTCCACAGATTTACTACTCTCTGGCTAAAAAAGTTCCTCCTTAACTCAGTTCTAAAGGGTCGCCCCTCAATTTTGAGGCTATGCCCTCACATTCTGGATACCCCAGCCAGAGGAAAGATCCTCTCCACATCCACCCTATCTAGTACTTTCAACATTAGGTAGGTTTCAATGAGATCCCCCCTACATTCTTCTAAATTCCAGTGAGTACAGGCCCAAAGCTGTCAAGCGCTCCTCATATGTTAACCGCTTCATTTCCAGAATCATCCTTGAGAACCTCCTCTGGACTGTCTCCCATGACAACACATCCTTTCTGAGATTGGGGGCCCAAAATTGTTGACAATACTTCAAGTGCGGCTTGACTAGTGCCTTATAAAGGCTCAGTGGTATCTCCTTACTTTTATATTCTATTCCTCTTGAAATAAATGTCATCACTGCATTTGTCTCCTTTACCACAGACTCAACCTGTAAATTAACCTTCTGGGAGTCTTGCACAAGGACTACTAAGTTCCTCTGCACCTCTGATGTTTGAACCTTCTGCCCATTTAGATAATACTCTGCACTATTGTTCATTTTACCAAAATGCATTATACATTTCCCAACACTGTATTCCATCTGCCACTTTTTTGCCCATTCTTCCAACTTGTCTAAGTCCTGCTGCAATCGTAATCAGCGATCCTGTGATTTCAGTCTCTGAGGCCGATGTGAGAGCATCCCTCAGGAAGGCCAATCCACAGAAATTATTAGCCCAGATGGGGTCCCTGGCCAAGTACTATAGACCTGTGCTGACCAACTGGCTGGAGTTGTTCACTGAGATCTTTAACCTCTTGACTTGGCATTGTTTTGAGAGGTTGGTAATGAAATATGTCAAGTCCTGCCTGAGAGGCGACTTGGATCCAATCCAGTTTGCTTACCTTCACAACAGGTTCACAGCAGATGCAATTTCATTGGCACTTCACACAGTCCTAGAACACCTGGACAGCAAAGATACAAACATCAGGATGCTCTTTATTCAATACAGCTCAGCATTCAATAGTATCATTCCCTCAAAATTAATCAATAAGCTTCAAGACCTCCTTGTGTAATTGGATCCTCGATTTCCTCACTTGCAGACCCCAGTCAGTTCATGTTGACAATAATATCTCCACAATCTCCATCAGCACAGGTGCACCACAAGGCTGCCTACTTAGCCCTCTACTCTACTCATTTTACAATCATGACTACGTGGCTAAGCACAGCTCCAATGCTATATTTAAGTTTGCTGATGACACCACTATCATAGGACGAATCAAGGGTGGTGGCAAATCTGGCTGAGTGCTGTCACAACAACAACCTCTTACTCAATGTCAGCAAGACCAAGGAGCTGATTATTGACTTCAGGAGAAAGAAACCAGAGGTCCATGTGCCAGTACTCATCAGGAGATCAGAGGTGGAGAGGGTCAGCAACTTTAAATTCCTCGGTGTTATCATTTCTTAGGATCTGTCCTGAGCCCTACACATAAGTACAATTACAAAGAGAGCATGGCAGTGCCTCTACTTCCTTAGGAGTTTGCGAAGATTCGGCGTGAGATCTAAAACTTTGAGAAACTTCGATAGCTGTGAGGTGGAGGGTTTCTTAACTGGCTGCACCACAGCCTTACATGGAAGCATCAATGCCTTTGAACAGAAAATAAGACCAGAAAGTACTGGGTACAGCTCAGTCCATCATGGGTGAAGTTCTGCCCACCATTGAGCACATCTACGTGGAGTGTTGTCACAGGAAAGCAGCATCCATCCTCAGGGATCCCCCTCTACCCAGACCATGTTCTCTTCTTGCTGCTGCCATCAGGAAGAAGGTAAAGGAGCATCAGGGCTCACATCATCAGATTCAGCAACAGCGATTACTCCACAGCTCTCAGGCTACTGAACCAGAGGGGATAACTTCATCACTGAACTGTTCCCACAACCTATGGACTCACATTCAAAGACTCTTCATCTCAAATATTTATTGCTTATTTATTTATTATTATTATTCCTTTTGTTATTTCTTTTAGTATTTACAGTTTGTTTTCTTTTGCACATTGGTTGTCTCCCCTGTTGGTGTGGAATTTCATTGATTCTTTTATGGTTGTAGGATTTAATGAGTATACCTGCAAGAAAATTAATTTCAGGGTTGTATATGGTGACACATATGTACTTTGATAATAAATTTAATTCTAACTTTGAACAAATGCAATGTTAGAATTGATGAATTTTGATTTAAAATTGTGAGCAGTTTTGGGCACCTTTTCTAAGAAAAGATGTGCTGGCATTGGAGAGGGTCCAGAGGAAGTTCATGAGAATGATCCCAGGAGTGAAAATGTTAATGTATGAGGAACGTTTAACGGCTCAGGACCTGTACTCACTGGATGTTAGAAGAGAGAGGGGGGATCTCATTGAAACCTTTTGAATATTGAAAGCCCTAGATAGAGTGGATGTGGGGAGGATGTTTCCTATAGTGGATGAGGATAGGATCAGAAAGCACATCCTCAGAATGGAGGGACATCCATTTAGAATAGAGATGAGGAAAACCTCTTTAGCCAGAGGGTGGTGAATCTTTGGAATTCATTGCCTCAGATGGCTGTGCAGGTCAAGTCTTTGGACATAGTTAAAGTGGAGGTTAGGTTCTTGACTGGTCACAGCATCAAAGGCTAGGAAAGAAGGTAGGAGAATGAACCTGAGAGGGATAATAAATCAGCCATGATGGAATGGTGGCGCCGAGTCAATGACCTAATTCTACTCTCATGTCTGATGTTCTTATGGTCTTATGGTTAGTGGGAGACACAGGCAGCCTCTGGCTAGTGAGCAGACTGCAGAGAGAGAGAGATATTTTTAAAAATACATGGTTGCAGAGAAAACTGCATTGCAAAACTGCAATGTCATACTACAAAACTGACAGCTTTCATTGGTAATAATGAAGACTGTCATAGTTTGAGATTGATGTCATCAAGCGCTTAGAATAATATCACCTGTGCAAGTGGAAATCAACATGAGAACATTGGAGTGGGTGCAGGGATCTGGATGTTGTCACTGACATAATTAAAGAGAAGTCTAAAAGAGAGCTTGAATTGTTAAGGCATGACAGGCTCTGACCTAAGTGCTGGAGGATGGATTTAATACAGATGGAAGGCTACTGGTAGGCAGGGTGTTGTGGACCGAATGACCTTACCTCAATGTCTAATCTAATTCCTGGAGTGGCACAATGAAATTACCGTACATTTCACTCATGACAAATTAACTTTCAACCCAAAAACTCATCTTGGAAAGGAAATTTCACATAGAGCAGCTTCAATTATGTCTCTACTTAAAAATTTTACAAAAACTTTCAATTTTAAAAGATTTTGTATTGATTCTACTCATGGAATCACCATAATTTTCTACTTCACTGCGTTCAAATTTGTGCACATACAAGCAGACATTCGAACTTTAACGCATAAGCACATTTAAGGCACCAGCATGTATAATGATACCTAACATTCTTTGAAAGGAGCAACTGAAAGGCCCACTTTGATTATTGCATCAATCAGATGACTTGAACCTCTCAAACATCTCCCATTAAATTCAAGAAAATTGCTTTTCAGATCACCCTGAACTGGAATCCATATAGACAGCACAGCTCCTAAGTCTACAAATGGTATCCGACCAGAACTTTTGAAACACAGCCAATGTGTTTTGCAGGGTGGTGGTGTATAAATATGAACTGCATACTCCAGCCATTCTCGTTCAGTCGCCACAGTGTGGTATAGTCAGTTTCTTCACTGATCAAAAGGAACAAACGAAAACCTCATGGCAGGGGCCTCATATATCTTGGGAAATTCACCAAGAGTACCCATAAGTTTCACCAGTTTTTATTGCTGCTTTGATATGTTCCAGATCACACTCAAACGTGTCTGGTAAATAGTTTTGTTGCAGCTAGTTTATCTGCAGAAGTTTCTTTTACAGCAACTGCAGTTACATGACTGTTTTTCAGGCCTGTCTTATTGAAACTAACACCTGTTTGACCACCATGTGAAGTCATGATAAATGTCTTCTCGATCATCTCCACCCTTTTTGTTTCTTCACCCTCCAAATGTCTGGTCACAGCCATCCGGTTGCGATTGTTAGATAATTTTACTGCAGGACTTACGTTTTATTTGCTCTCTGTATGACCAGCGATGCTGCCAATGGATTTCCCTTGATTGTTGTTACCTTATAAAACTTGCACTTGCACGCATTATTCACACTTCACTTTTATTCATTCAACAAGTCTCCATGTTCACTCACTGAATGGATTGCTCACTTGAAAACACTGCGGATTACATGCAACATTTCGGCATCAGAATCAGGTTTAATATCACCAGCATATGTGGTGAAATTCATTAAATTTGTGGAAGTAGTACAACACAATACATGATAAAAATAGAATAAATGAATAAATTACATTAATATGTACATTAAATGGTTAAATTAAAAATAGTAGTGCCAAGACAGAAATAATAAAACAGTGTGAGGTAGTGTTTATGGGCTCAACGTCCCTTTCGAAATCAGATGGCAGAGGGGAAGAAGATGTTCCTGAATCGCTCTGAGTGTGTGCATTCAGGCTTCTGTACCTCCTACCTGATGAGAATGAGAAGAGCGAATGTCAGGGTAGTAGAGGTCATTAATGATGGACACTGCCTTTCTGAGGCACCGCTCCTTGAAGATGACTTGGGTACAACGGAGGTTAGTACCCATGATGGAGCTGACTACTTTTACAACTCTATGCAGCTTACTTCAAGCTTACTTCAATCTTGTACAGTAGCACCCACCTCCCCACCATACCAGACAGAGATGCAGCCAGAGAAGGATGCTCTCCATGGTTCATCTGTAGAAGTTTGTTTTAGTTGACAAATCAAATCTCCTTATACTCCTAATGAACCATTAGAACCTAACCATGTAGCCACAAATCCCACCCCCAATCTCCCCAGTCTATCTGCAACTTAAAACTTCTGTTCTCTCTTTCTGATTTCTGATGAAGGGTCTTTGTCTAGAAACATCAATGCTGTTTCTCTTTTCACAGATGCTACCTGACTACTGAGCATTTCCAGCATTCTTTATTTTATAAAAAAAACTTAATGGCTCAGTTAGTGCATGTATAAGAAGCCTTTTTTTTCCCTAATCTCTGAAAAACAAGGCTTTTTTGTCTAATCTTACTTCCTATCTTCCCTAAAGGGGCAAATGTCCAGTTTCCCCCCAGGCCGCTTCACACCGAACATCCTGAAAAGAGGACTACCAGGTGAAAAGAAGTATAACCCTTCATGTCATGCTCCTATTCTGCAAGCGCCGTCCATTCAAAATTTTCCCTTTTGGGAGCTCTAGAGAATATTGTTCATCTCATGCAACAAACGGATGCAATTCCAAAGATTTTTCACTGCCTCTGCACCATTGAGTGAATAGTTTAAATGGCTGTTAGGAACAAGAGTCAGTCAAACATTTTGGTAAGTGAATTCACAGAACAAGTATTCATAGCTACAGTGCATATGTGTACCTTTGCATGTTACTTTTCTACAATATTATACAATTAGATCATTATCAATAGATTTTTTTTCCTTGGGCAGATTTGTATGTGATTTGTAATAATTTAACCTAGGGTGCAACCTTTGATTTTTGCTGCTGCCATAATTCATAAAATGGGCATTGAGTGTACACCTCATTTTCTTCCCTTTATTAAAAGAAAAGAGGAATTTGGAAGGAAAGAGAGTCAATATTTTTCTATCAGAGACAGACCACCCTTAAGCTATTGCATGTGTTTACAGGCCAAGGTATAGATTTCAAGATGCAGCTAGCAATATGTCTCTGACAGGATCTATCAATACTTCACAAGAAACACTAAGGCAGTGGATTGGCTGATATAAAAGTTATGAAGTAATATTTTATGATACTGGGGCAATGACAGTAACTGTTTGCATTTGCCATCACAGCCTTAACACTTGGAAAAAAGCAGACTAGCTATGCATCAAATTTCTCAACCAGGTGTGCACCAATTTATTAAGAGCAATTATCCATTATCACAACAAACAAAGCAGTTTTATCTTGCTGCAGAGCATTATTGATGCAGGAAAAGACCTCAGGTACCAATTTCACACCCTCAGTGATAGTGAGTGACATATCTATTTCCTCATATGCAATTGATCTAAGTTTGCAATTGCATGGATAGCAGTTAGTGTAAGCCAATCTATTATGCTACCATTAGTTGGAAATCACAGAAGATTTAGAATGGATCAAAGAGGATCCCTTTGATCCATTCTAATCTTCTGTAATTTATGTTCCACTGGAGGCAGTCAAAACCAAAAACAGCGATATTATGAGGCAAGTGTGACCACTGGGTTTATTTACTGGAATACTGCAACAAAAGCTCAGATACTTGAACATTTACGAATAGGGTACAATTTCAAAATGAACAATTCAAAGATCATGTTGCATTAATTTCCTTCCCAAGAAGCAATTCAGTTAATTAGTTTCAAATATTAACAGAACTGCTGATAAATCTAGGTTCAAAGAAAATCTTCTCAATCAGTTGCAGTCAGGAAAAGTCAGTTTGATGAAGTTTGATCTAAAATGCATTTCCAGCCAGTTTCACATCTTTTCCATTCTAATTTTCAATTACAGACTATATTGAGCAAGATCAGAATTCTAACCTTAATCTCAACCATTAGAAGTTTTATGACTGATTTCAGTCAACTGGGCTTATACAATCCAATGTGAATTAATCTTGCATTGTCCATGTATCGTCATATCCAATTTGTGTAAAGGGCAGTATCACTTACATGAAATTGTCAAATTGTTTATAGGACATTTAGGTTTGAAAAAAACCTACCTTCATTCAGTTGTTTGGTTCAGCTGATCTTCTTCAGCTTAGAATATAGTTATTTTCACTCTGTTGTTGCATATTTAAATGGTAGATATTGAATATGGGCTTTATCCGGTCTATTCACCTCTGGATCCAATCTGAATCCTAAGTTGATGACATTTTCTCATCTGTGGCTACTATTACAAATTCCATGTGAAACAAGTTAAGCGGTTTGAATATAGGTTATAAGAGATGTGATTCCATAAAATAAAGCTGTTTAGAATTTGTATTTAGTTGACAGATATACTCCACTCAAGGACTAGGATATCTGGTGTTTAAAAGTAAAGAAATTAAATGACGCTTGAGATGAAGAATGTTTTGCAGCATCAGTTTTAGTCACATTACTGAGTTCAATATTCAAAATAAGTTCAAACAAAATGTTTTCCAAATGTGTCTCAGCTATCTCAGCAATGTTTATTAAATGCCAAATTAAAAAGAAAACAGTCTGTGACAATTGAATGAGATAGCAAGAGATTTGATTGAATGATTTGCTGCTTCGCCTCTACTCCTGCTGTTTATCAGCCCAGTGGAAGGTGCCAGTCTTTGACTTGGCTGAAACTTTATCCTCTTGTATTTTAAGGAATAACAGCAGCTTCCCCATTAATCACATTTTAAACTTTGAACTCCTTCCTGCCTTTTCTGTTCCTTTAAGGTTGCAGAAGAATTTATAACACGAGCTTGTCAGTCAGGGCAAAAGCCAGTGAGCTGCACTCCAAAGAAATAAACTTTAATGTGATTCCTACCCAACTCCTTTCAAACATGCTTTGTGTCCACGTTGGGATAACAGGGTGGAAACAGGTTAATTACCTTTGACTTACTCAACTGGAGTCCAGCAATTACGGTCGAGGAATAAATCTTGAAAATCAGGAATTGATCACAAGTCCTCAGCTTTCCCTGTCACTGGGCACTCAGACAGTGACCTGATCTCATGCTGTGAAGAGGCCCATTTGTATTTTTTACACTCCCAGCAGAAAACTCTTGACACTGCTTCTTCTTTCAGTTCTGAAATGAAAGCCAAATAAGCAGTGGCTCATCCATATTAAATTGAACTATACACTATGTCATCTCCGCTGTTCAGAAAATGTTTCACTATTTGTTCTTGAATCAATGAGCTAAAGCTTGTTCTGATATGTTTAAATGGAATCGTCTTTAACTAGCTTTGAAATGCAGATGACTGTCTGTTTCTTAAAGAAATTATAACACATTTCTGCATGTTATTTTGTAAGCTGGAATGAATTTGAAATAAAATGAGGGATAGCTGCACTTATCAGCAAAAATCATGCTTTGGGCAAATAATTTTAACTGCTGAAGTAGTATTTCCAGATTTTTTAAACCTTGCTACAAAAATAACTGCAGTCGGCTCCAGCAAAACACATACCTGATCCAAGCGTTAATCTGATCCGAGCATATAATTCCATTGTACTAAATCACTTCCAGTTCACTCCCATTATATAGAATTCCTGAAGTTGGTGTAACACTTAATTGTATAACATTTCATCCAAGAATAATATTTCCCCCAAATTTTCCCCAGGACAGCAGCATATGTGAGATGTTTAATCCTTTACACATTAGCATGTTGTTTCTTATTGCTATGAAACACTCAACATACCTTACACAATTTCCATTTATTCAACAAGATGAGGATTAAGAACCATTTGGAAAATATTATTTTTATTAAGTCTATTTGATTACAAAATGTTTTGTTATAGTTTGTGGCCTGATTAATCAAGTCTTAATATTGCGAACTTTTCATAGTTGTACTTAATCAGAATTGTTACTCAAAACTCCATTCTTACTCAATGTTAGAAAACTATGGTGGAACATTCATTAAGTTTTGGAATAAATTCTGACAGCTGATTGAAGAAGAAGATTAACATAATCATTAGCTCACCGAATTTTGTTCTTACACATTAACTTAGTAGGAATAAATTTGCAAACAGCAGGGACACAACCAGAAGATAACACAGTTCTCTTGTTTTCCTCCCCCACCCCCCTGGATTGGAAATAACAAGAAAACCAAGGCAAAAAAAAAGCAATATGTCATTTATGCATTTGTCCTTTTAAAGTTCTGACATTTAATCAAGGTAGCTGTGAGGTGAGGTGAGGCCTCCGTCAGTCAGAGTCGACCATGAATACTGCATCCTAGCTGTCTAGATAGGCATGCTTGGACAGTATGATATGGAGAGCAAACTGTTACCCATACAGCAAGCTCCCCCCCTGCCCCCCACCCCGCATCTGATGAACCCAAAGGAACAGCAGAGACTGATGCAGTTTGGGACCAGCAGCGTTGCAGGAATTGCCAGTCAGCATTGAACTCAATGTAGGACTGCCTTAGGGACTCCAGCTCCGGGTTTTTCCCTCAGGGTTTCCTCCCAAACCCTTTCCCAGGAGTGGGTAAAGCCACAAGGCAGCAGAGGTTTGAGATCAGAGCTTTCCTCTCCTAAATGAGCTGCCCACTGAGGCTGATGAGCCCCTTCTGCCCAAAGCAACTGGTTTTAAGGCGCCAGTAACCTGTCTTTGCCCCTTCTCCTGTCAGTAGAACTATTTCTGCCAGGCTTAGTGACTAAGCCACACCTGAAGGCCAAGAGCTGGTCTTAGTTGTCAGAGGCTATTTGAGGTGCATTTCATTGGGAGCAATTAATAGGTGGTGGGAGCTTGTCCCTATTAATACTGATGCACCATCAATAACTCACGCCGAGACTTAGGAAGTGAGATATCGGCTTTTATTGACTGAAGAACAACACTACATCCTGGGAAAATGAGGGAGAGCAACAGGCCACAGTCGCCTTTATACAGGGGTCTGTGGGAGGAGCCACAGGGGCAGTCAGCAGGGTCTTGGGAGGAGCCACAGGAGCAGTCAGACAGGTATATCTAGTTCACCACAAATACCCTCAGCTATAATGACCTTAAAGAACCAAGGTAGCTGTAAAGGGGAATATAGGTACTGAAAACTATGGTCTGTTTCTCAGAGTGGTTCAAAATCAATGAGCAAGATTGCAAATGACACTAGAGAAGATCATGAAACTGCATAATGCTCAGTGAGGGGACACTGAAGGGCTGGTGGTCTAATATTGGCAGATGGAATACAGTTCATTCAATGCATATTGGTACATAGTGGTCAATAAATAGTTTTGGTGATTTTATGCAAGGTATAGAAAAGCAGAGAAATTTGGAGATACAGCTCATGAATCTATTAAAATATATGTCCAGAAAAAGGCAAATAATATTTTTATGACATGACTCACAGGATATGAAACTTGAGATAAAAGATGTATCTGCATAAATACTCTGTAAGACCAGAATTGTAGTAAAATCCACTGTACAGTGCTCTAACATGGAAGTCAAGCTTGGAAACTTTGAAAATCAGAGCAGAAGTAAGCTATCCAACTCTTCAGGCCTGCTCCAATATTCAACAGTAAGTTGCAAAATTATCCACATTTATTGTCCCATACCCTTCAACCCCTCTAGCTTCCAGAACAAGTACTAATTCTTCCTTGAAAGTATTTAACAATTTGGTTTCAACTGTTTTCTGTGGTAAAGATTTCTACAGATTCATTCTTCTCCAGACATTTCTTCTCATGTCAGTCTTAAAAGCCATACCATTTATCCTTTGAATGTGACCTCCGCCACCATCTAATCTATCCAGTCTTGTTAGAACCTTGTAGTTTTCCATGAGATCCCCTCTCCTGATCTAAAATCTAGTAACTACAATCCTTTTTGACTCAAGCTCTGTTCTTATGCCAGTCTTACTATCTTGAAGATCAGTCTACTCAAATTTTATTGAAATCCTTCCTCAGAAAATAAGGCTAAGATTTTACAGACAGACAGACATACTTTATTGATCCCGAGGGAAATTGGGTTTCGTTACAGCTGCACCGACCAGGAATAGTGTAGAAATATAACAATATAAAACCATAAATAATTAAATAATAATAAGTTAATCATGCCGAGTGGAAATAAGTCCAGGACCAGCCTATTGGCTCAGGGTGTCTGACACTCCGAGGGAAGAGTTGTAAAGTTTGATGGCCACAGGCAGGAATGACTTCCTATGTCGGTCAGTGTTACATCTCAGTGGAATGAGTCTCTGGCTGAATGTACTCCTGTGCCTAACCAGTACATTATGGAGTGGATAGGAGACATTGTCCAAGATGGCATGCAACTTGGACAGCATCCTCTTTTCAGACACCACCGTCAGAGAGTCCAGTTCCACCCCAACAACATCACTGGCCTTTAGAATGAGTTTGTTGATTCTGTTGGTGTCTGCTGCCCCAGCACACAACAGCAAACATGATAGCACTGGCCACCACAGACTTGTAGAACATCCTCAGCATTGTCTGGCAGATGTTAAAGGACCCCAGTCTCCACTGGAAATAGAGACAGCTCTGACCCTTCTTGTAGACAGCCTCAGTGTTCTTTGACCAGTCCAGTTTATTGTCAATTCGTATCCCCAGGTATTTGTAATCCTCCACCATGTCCACACTGATCCCTTGGATGGAAACAGGGGTCACCGGTGCCTTAGCCCTCCTCAGGTCCACCACCAGCTCCTTAGTCTTTTTCACATTAAGCTACAGATGATTCTGCTCGCACCATGTGACAAAGTTTCCCACCGTCGCCCTGTACTCAGCCTCACCTCCCTTGCTGATGCATCCAACTATGGCAGAGTTATAGTACTTATGTTAATATCTCACCAAGACCCTGTATAATTGCATCACTTTCTCAGGTCTTTTTATATAAAGGCCAGCATTCCACTTTCCACTGCGTTCTGGATCTCCATACTTGCCTTGACTGATAGACAAGGGCACTCACACCTCACTGAACTTAACTCACCCTCCCTCCCATCTGAATCTATCATTCTTCAGATGATAATCTACTTTCCAGGAGTGCACTAATCTACTTCATGCTGTAAATGCTATACAGCTGTTCACTTCTTTAACTAAATCAAACCTGAACTTCTCCTAATACTCCTCAAAGATCACCCTCCCACATCAGCCAAAACTTGTCATTCAATTTCAGTCCCTTACCACCATCCCTATTCTTTAACATGCTAATCTTTTATGTAGGACCTTACTGGGAGCTTTCTGAAAATTCATACACACCGTTGTTGTCCGGTTGTTCTTCATCATCTATTCTGCTTGCAATATCCTCAGAAAATTACGGTGGACACGTGAAGCATGATTCCTTTTTCACAAATCTGTGTTGACTTCATCTGATATCTTCATGCTTTTCCTGGTACTCCAATACTAAAATTTTTATAATGGACTCTGGCATTTTCCCTACTACCAATGTCAGACTAATTGGTCCGTAAGTGCCTGTTTATTTTAAACTTTTTAAAAAAAAATATGGGGGCTGTATGAGCTACCCTCCAATCTGTTGGAACTATTCCAGAATCTAAAGAATGTTGGAAATTGGCCAAAATTTCTATTATTTCTTGGGCCACTTCCTTCATTACTCCAGGTTCCAAGTGCTAAATTCAGTGCAGATTCACTTACAATGCTGCTGAGACCAGAGAAAATAAAAAGAAATCTAAAGTAAAACCTAGAAGATATAAATTTATTATTTATTTGTACAACTGGTATTACAAAATGACTTAAAAGGAATGCTTAAGTTTATGAAAGGATGAGGCAATATAGATGCAAAATGTATGCACAATCTCTTACGTTAGCTGTGACATATCAGAGAATACAATTCAAGACCATTGGTTTAATACCCACACGTGGGATTACCAACGTTTCCTGACATTTTCTGCTGGGCTCAGCTTTTCAAATTCAAGTAGATTGCCTGGAGCTGAATGGAAAAGTGAAACTAGATATGGAATAGTTTCCCAAGAAATGTTGAATGGTTCCTGTGTGTCAAGTGGGATTGGCATTAATGCCATTCACCAAATCAATCACAAAATTAAATGGTCAAAACTGAAAACACCAACATGCAATAGAACAAAGTTATTGTTGTACTCTAATTGTTTACCAAGCAGTGAATAAGTTAGTAACTATGCACATCGGTTATTTGGTGGCCTTGTATCTGTTTATGCATATTTTGTAACATTATATTATATTTATTTATTTTCTGTAAATGCCTGCAAGAAAATGATTCTCAAGATAATATATTTTAACATTCCGTATACATATTTTGATAATACATTTACTTTGAACAATTGAACTTGAACTTTGGACTCTAGCTGGGAGACCTCTATTCTCAGACTCCTGGCATTATTAAATCTCAGTAGATTATATTGTTAGCTTTAACTTTGTCATTGAAAAGGAAGGATTAAAATTTTCCTGGGGCAAGATGTTCATTCTGTGAATTCAAATTCTCCAAATCATAAACCCAATATAAAGCCTAAAATGTTGATATAGTGATATTTTAACCATGGTAGCACAAATTGCAGATACAAAGATAGAAATGGAATAATGAAACAAGCTCAGTAGGTGGAGAAATGATATCTGAGATACAGTATGTGAACATTCCGGCAGATAAAGAAGGTGAAATATAATTATTTATTTACATGAAATCCTGGAGAGTCATGTCCCAGTTGTGATGTTAGCAAACAGCACTACTCTATCCTCCCAACATAGACTGCATGAATTTACAACACCAGTTTCAGAATGAGCAAGGAAGGCGAGGAAAAATAAATGTTACCTTGGAGTAGAGATTGATTGGTTTGTTAATTTCTTTAAATCAATTAGATTTAGTTATAAAACGCAAAAATAATGAATCAGAGTTCTACAAACCATGACTTAATGTCTCCTGCTGAGCTTATCTCATTATTTCATTTCTACCTTTGTATCTGCAATTTGTGCTGCCATGGTTAAAATATCGCTATATCAACATTTTGGGCTTTATATTGGGTTTATCATTTGGAGAATTAAAATTCATGGAATAAATATCTTGCCTCAGGCAGATCTGGAATGGGAGGAGTCAGAGCTTTTCGTGGGCCCGCGCAACTTCTTCTAGTTCCTCCATGAAACAGTTTAAATGTTCGGTCCTCATGTCTCTTTTCTCCCTTTTCAAGATGACTTGGGTCCTGTTGCAGTCCATGATCTACAGCTGCGCACAAACTACGTTCTTCACGAGCAGGGGGATCTCGCTTTTGGAACTCGCTGAGCAGCCTGGTGCTTCCGTATCTCCGGGTGCATCTTGGAAGACATGCATCTTCGGGGTGTGGACCTATGAATGACCCAATTCCTTGCCAATGTCACTTACTGAAGTGTTGCAGAAGATCAAAACATCGAGGCAGCAGGTGCAGCTGTTGGAGGCTGCTGCACTCAAGCAATCTCTCGCTTTCGGTGATGACTCCGAGCCAGGTGAACTTGACTAATCAATGCTGCAGATTGTAACATTGAAACAGCGAGTTGTTGGCCTCTCCTCTCGCTATGGCAGGAGTGTTATTTCTCTCTCTCTCATTAGCGAGGAGGGCCCGTCTGAGATGTTAAAGTATTGGGAGAGACAGCAGTTTTTTATGGACTATAGATCATAGATTTTGGGGGCTTGCTATTGCTTGCATGATGGGTGATGGGAGAGTTGATGGCTTTTACTGGAGCAAGTGGGAGAGGGAAGGGGGAGAGTTGATGCTTTTACTGCTGCTTGTGCTTGGGAGGGGATGAGTGCTTTGTGGTTCTAATGTTTTTCTGTCATTCATTCTTTGTGTTTTTTCACTCTCTTGTGGATGTCTGTGAAGAGTAAGAATTTCAAGTCAAGTCAAGTCACTCTTTATTGTCATTTCGACCATAAACTGCTGGTTACAGTACACAGTAAAAGCAAAACAACATTCCTCCAGGTCCATGGTGCTACATGAAACGACACAAAACTACACTAGACTACAGACCTACACAGGACTACATAAAGTGCACAAAGCTGTGCAGGGCAGTACAATAATTAATAAATAAATAATAAACAAGACAATAGGCACAGTAGAGGAGAAATTTCAATATAATAATAAATGATGTAGATCTCAGTCTAGACTCTGGGTGTTGAGGAGTCTGATGGCTTGGGAGAAGAAATGGTTGCACAGTCTGGTCATGAAAGCCTGAATGCTTCGGTACCTTTTGCCAGATGGCAGGAGGGAGAAGAGTTTGTATGAGGGATGCGTGCGGTCCTTCATAATGCTGTTTGCTTTGCGGATGTAGTGTGTAGTGTAAATGTCAGTAATGGCGGGAAGAGAGACCCCGATGAACTTCTCAGCTGAGCTCACTACCCGCTATAGGGTCCTGCGATCCGAGACGGTGTAATTCCTGAACAAGGCAGTGATGCAGCTGCTCAGGGTGCTCTTGTTATATACTGTATACTTACTCTGATAATAAATTGAACCATTGAAACATTGATAAAATTCTGTGGCTGATGTTTTTATCTATAATATGCTACAAAGGCTTTTCTCTGCAAAGCAGAAGCACGAACAATCAAACTGCTAGAGAATAATTCATAAAGAGCAATAACAGAGTAATTTATTAGTTTAGAAGTACTTGTATATCTCTTGTGTCATTTCTCCTTGTCATCATTAGTGATGTTGTCTCAAGTGTTGAGAAGGCTGCTTGGATATGGTGTATAGTGGGCAGAATAATATTGAATTATGCAGTGGATTCTCTGCTAGCTTGTTTTTGCAATGTTATACAGAGTCATGGAAGCAGGTGAAAACTTTGACAATATGGAGCAAGGGCTTCATGATGATACAGATTTGGGCCTTGTGAGATTATTTGAACCTGGGATCAATGTTATCCTGAGCCTATACAATTGTGAGTCTATGCTGAACCCAACATGGTCTGTATGGGCTAGTAGAACCACTGACTCACAGTGTCAGTGACCCAGATTCAGTCCTGATCTCAGGTGAGGTCTTTCTGCATGTTCTCCTTGTGACCAGGTGAGTTTTCTCCAGATACTTTGCCTTCCTCCCACATCCCAAAGACAAGCTGGAAGGTAGGTTAGTTGGCCACTATAAAATGCCCCTTTTCTGCAAGTGAGTGGTGGAATCCAAAGGTAGTTGATGAGAATATGGGTGACAACAATAAAAAAAGATTAGGCAATTGTAAGATTGTATAAATGAGTGGTTAATGTCTGGGATTAGCTTGATATGACAAAGGGACTGTTTGTTAAGCCCTTCAATACATCTCTCTACCCAATCCACTAAAAATATTGTAATTCTTTTCATCTGTATCATTCAGGGATTGGAAGCCTCTTTTATTACTGAACAGACCTTAGTTTTCAGTGGGGTCTTTAATAGAATATGGTACAGTTGATAGTTGTCCACACATAGAACTTAGGTTACTGGCCCCTGCAATTTTCTTCTTAGAGCTCCACTTGGCTGGCGTTAACCTTGAATGAAAATTGTTATGATTTGGCTTGGTGACCAGGATCTATCAGAATCAGATTTAATATCATCGGCATATGTCATGAAATGTGTTAACTTTACAGTAGCAGTACAATGAAACGCATGATAAACAAATATAGAGAAAAAAAACTATTACATGATGTATATACGTGTCTATTAAATAGTTAAGTTAAAATAAGTGGTGGAAAATAGCAAATAAAAAAGTAGTGAGGTTGTGTTCATGGGTTCTATGTTCATTAGAAATCAGATGATAGAGAAGAAGAAGCTGTTCCTGAATCGCTGAGTGTGTGCCTTCAGGTTAACAGTATGAAGATGGTATGTCCTGGGTGGTGGGGATCCTTATTGATGGATGCTGCCTTCATAAGGCACTGCTCCTTGAAGATGTCTTAGATACTACAGAGGCTGGTACACAGGATGGAGCTGACTAATTTACAACTTCCTGCAACTTATTTCGATCCTGTGCAGTAGCCCCTCCCCCATACCGGACGGTGATGCAGCCAGTCAGAATGCTCTCCACAGTACATTTATATGGACTTTCACCAGTGTAGCCAATACATCAAAGTATAATGTAGTTCACGTTGTGTTTAGTGGACTGGCAAGCACTGTGTATGAAAATGCATCGAAGGACTTGATATCCAATGCTGGAAAATCCCAGTGCAGGATACATCACCATCTTCTCGCTAAAATAAAAATGTCCGTTTGTTCCTCAAATGTCAAACCTGTTTAATGCTGTGGAGTCTAAGCTGAGGTACAAGGCAGAGAGCTGGAAGTTGAAACTTACTTTGATCTTCATGTTGATGCAAATCCAAGATTAATTTGGTCCCACAGAACGTCACAATCATGACTGCAATCCTATCATAGTTTTTAAAAACCAAAGCCTGCTAATAGATATTTCACTAGAGAAGTTAATGCAAGATCTTGTGTTTCTAAAGACTTGCACTTGGATAATTCCATAGCTTCTACCCTGAGGATGGCTGTATTTGTGGACTTGGCTACAACACTTACCCTGAGGCTTTCTCCACAAAGGCATGTCGAATTTCTTTGGAGGATCAAACACAGACTGGTTTTGTTGAACACCTCCATCCATGCAGTGGGACTGGTCTGAGCTTTCAGTCAGTTAATACCTCAGTTCCTGCTTCCAACACCCGAACTGTTTCAATGCTGCTCGTTGCAAACTGGAGGAGCAGCATCTCAGCACTGTTGCCCACTTGAGCCCTTCTGCCTTAGTATTGTCTTCAACAACTGTGACCTAGTACCATTTCCTCTGGAGAGCACTCCTGGTGACGGAAGCCAGCTGCACTGAAGCCACAGAAAGTGAGGGTTTATGTGAGATAAACCTGAAATACTTCTGGTTGTTCCCAAAGCCAAAAGAGGTAAATTTCTTGATAAATTTGGCGACTTGGTTTCCCTTGCAAAATCTGAAGTGTTGTCCTTGATTCCGATATGAATTCTAAATTCCACATAAAGAAAGTGACCAGAGAGTATTTTAACACTTGGGAAAAATTGCAAAGGTACATCCATTTCTGTCTTGGAATGATGCTGAAAAACTAATTCATACCTTTATATTGAATAGACTAGATTACTGCAATGCACTTTTTACTAGCCTTCCAGAGCAATCTATTGACAAACTTTAATTCATTCAGGATCCCTCAGCTAGACTTTTAACTAAAACCAGGACGAGGGAACCCGTCACTCCTGGCTATTCTGTATAGGCTTCCTGTATCTTTCAGAATGAATTTTGAGGTTCTTTTACTTGTTTTTAAAGCTGTTAATAGTCTTGGACCGGAGTACCTAACAGAGTCAGGCATTATTGTTTTATAATCTCCCTTGAGCCCTCAGGTCTTCTGTCAGTCACTTAAAATTAAACAAGCATCTTCAAAAGATAATTGGCACATCAGCCTTTTTTTAATCAATGCTCCTAAATGGTGGAATTCAATTACTAAAAACTATAAGGGATGCAGACTCAGTTGACATTCTTAACTGCCAATTCAAAACCATTATGTAACCTTGCTTATAATCACCATCTTTTTGTCTTTAATTTTATATTTATTTCTATTTTCATGCTTGTTCTTTATCCCATTGTAAAGCACTTTGAATGACATCATCTGTGTGAAAAGTGTTCTATAAATACATAATTATTATTGTTATTATTAGTACTTGTATATGGGCAATGGGATACTCTGACCACTGGAGACTAACTATGTTCCTTCCAGTTCTCTGACCACAGCTGTATCTGCCTCATTGCTAGATTTTTGCTTTCCATATGCTTTTTCAAAAATGCATTCATTGGATGTAGACTTATTCTCTACCAAAATTACCTCTGAACTGAGGAGACATTTAAGTACCAGCTACGTTGGCCAATCTGGAATCACATGTGATCAGATAAGGACAGCAGTTTGACAAAGATGAGAAAATTCACAGAAGCTGAAAATCCAAGCCACATATACAAAAAACACAGGAGGAACTCAGCAGGTCAGGCAGCATCTATAGAAAAGAGTAAACCAGTCGACATTTCAGGCCGAAGCCTTTGATCAGGACAGCAGTTTGCCTTCTTGAAGGAAATTAGTTTAACTAGATGGGTTTTCCCATCAATCCAGTTGTTTCATCAAAGCCACTTCCTCGCTGCTCTCAATGACTCTTGGAGTATTACTGAAATGAATGGGATACAACAGGAATTTCCCTTTCTCCATTCCAGCAAGCTACCATTTATCTTGCGGAAGAGATTGTTCACATGTGGTCTTATGATAGAAACCACTACTGTTGTACTGGATTACAATTGCTATGCCAGAAACAGTCCTATGCATATGATAGTTGTAAAACCATATAAACACCTCACTATGGGGTGCACTTTTCTAATTTTTTTGTTTGTTTTTGGGGAGTGGTAAAGAGTTTGTGAAATTGAAGCTATGCAGAGTAATCACCATATGAGTTTGATTTGTGGATAAAGAAAAATATTTAAATGATCTAAAAACAACCTAGTGAGTACATTAAACCCTTTAAACAATGCCAGCTGCAGTAAACTTGTCCTTTGCTTGAAAATTACCAGCGCTCAGGAAAGAAAAGAATTGTGCTTATGAAAACATAGCCATTGGCGGGCTATTGAACATGGAACAGGAAGCTTAATGCTCATTTACATGCTCGTAACCATCACTTCAATGCTGCCCACCAGAATGCAGGAAAAGAGAAACCTGCAGCCGAGTCTTTAACTTGGTTTCTTCAAAATTCACTTTCCTGAATTTAAGTATAATTCATCTGGACAGAGACAGCAATTTGTGTTTGTAAGTCCATGTGCTTTTTCATCCCAATATTTCCTCTCTGTGTATGAAGATTACCCTCTAGGCAGGAATACAAAGCAACCAAACAGACATTTGATTACACAAAATCCCAGATGGTAACTTCATGTTTTTTTTAGTTTAAATTGTAGTCTGGGGACATAGTTTAAAAATATTTATAAAAATGAATACACTGCATTACTAGCTGGGGTACAGCAGTGGGTTGAAGCTAAAAAAAAAAAGCTTTGCCATTTGAATTAGACCCTTGTACTATCATCTTATAAGTACTAGGAAGATCTGGCTCTGTTTAAGGTAGGCAGTTTTTATTTAACCCTAGTTCTCTGCCAGAATGGTATACACTTCATGCAGATAGACCTGGGTAATATCATGTGTGTTCAGGGCATTACCACATGTTCCTTCAAAGACAATAAAACTAAAAGGAAATAATCTGAAGACAGGGAAGGCAATTGTCAACATTTCCATTTCCAGGGCCTCTTTCTGAGCTTCTCTCACTGATGCGCATTGGAAGCAGCAGTCCCATTAGCTTAGTGGTGGGATCAAAGCATTAGATCTCATGGCTTGTAATGCAAGTTCTGTTTGAGAAAGCAGCTTGAAAATTCATGCTTACAGAATTGAACTTTATATCAAAACTTGAGAGAGAGAGAGCTTTCATTAGGCCCAGGATGACTTTTTATACTTTAAGGGGGCTACCATTCTGCTTGCTCAAATCTACATTGTATGCGCCTCAAATGCAAAACTTCACCCAGGGATTCACCACATGAATTTCATATGCCCAAGAGAAACAAAATACCATTTTTAATTTCCACCTTTAAATAAGCTGGTAAGGAAGGCGGGCTCTGTCGTGGGCAAAGTACTGGAGAGTATAACATCGGTAGCTGAGCGAAGGGCGCTGAGTAGGCTACGGTCAATTATGGAAAACCCTGAACATCCTCTACATAGCACCATCCAGAGACAGAGAAGCAGTTTCAGCGACAGGTTGCTATCGATGCAATGCTCCTCAGACAGGATGAAGAGGTCAATACTCCCCAATGCCATTAGGCTTTACAATTCAACCGCCAGGAGTAAGATATGTTAAAGTGCCGGGGTTGATTGTATTTAATGTATCTAAGTAAACTACTTAAGAACTTTTTAAAAGCTATTATTAATGCTTTTTGAGAGAGTGATTTAGATGCATATCATATTTTTACTGAGTTAAGTATTGTATGTAATTAGTTTTGCTAAAACAAATGTATGGGACATTGGAAAAAAATGTTGAATTTCCCCATGGGGATGAATAAAGTATCTATCTATCTATCTAAAAGCCAGGGAGGGTCATTTCTAGCACAACAAGAGGCTTAGAATAATTCAGAGCTTCTTAGCACTTAATGACTTCTCCTACATTTACAATCCACAACTTAACTATACATGTCGGAATAAAATCAGTAAATTCAGGAAAAATTCAGAAAATGTAGTAATTAACTATTCAGGTTGAAGACCATTAATCAGAATTGAGAAAAGGAGGTCAATTTAAGCAGATCCTAGGGCCCTTCGCTTCTTTCTGTCTGTGCACACCAGCTGTATGGTGAAATGGTACAACAGCACCTCTTGCACCTCAGACGGTTGAGGAAGTTTGGTATGGGCCCCCAAACCCTATGAACTTTCTACAGGGGCACAATTAAGAGCATCCTGACTGGCTGCATCACTGCCTGGCATGGGAACTGTATCTCCCTTAATCACAGGACTCTGCAGAGAGTGGTGCGGACAGTCTAGCACATCTGTAGTTGTGAACTTCCATTGATTCAGGACATTTACAAAGACAGGTGTGAAAAAAGGGCTCAAGGTATCATTGGGGACCTGATTCACCCCAACCAAAATCTATTCCAGCTGCTACCATCAGGAAAACAGTACCACGGCATAAAAACCAGGACCAACAGGCTCCGGACAGCTTCTTCCACCAGGCCATCAGACTGATTAATTCATGTTGATTTGTGTGTATTCCTATGTTACATTGACTGTTCTATTTATTATAAATTATTATAAATTACTATGATTGCACGTTGCACATTTAGACGGAGACGTAACGTAAAGATTTTTAATCCTCAGGTGTGTAAAGATTGTAAGAAATAAAGCCAATTCAATTCAATTAATTTCATGAGCATTCCCAACGCTGGATTCATGGAACAGGTACAGTCTCTATCAACTCCATCATGGCAAGAGAATACCAGATGCAAAGAGGAAAAGCTTCAAAGACGTTCTCAAAGCCTCAGTGAACAAATACGACAAGACCAAATGTGACAAATTGGGGATTCTTTGCCTGTGATTGCTCAAAATAGTAAAGGATTCTGGGTGACATTGAGAACTTTGGGTCTATTTGATGGGAATACGTAAAGGTCCAGCATAAACAGCAGAGAACATTGCACTGCTCACAAACGCTCTACTCTACCATGGACGTACTGTCCCGCCTGTGGCTCAGTCTGCAGCTTTCACATTGACCTCATCAGACACTCCAGAAAAGGAAGGGAAACAATCACCCTGTCTGAGAGATAAGAGGAGATCATTATAGCAGATGGAGAAGGAGAGTCGGGTATAATCAATGGAAGTAGAGATATTGAAACCATGCCTGACAAGCCAGTGGAACTGCAGATGCAAAAGAAAAAGGCAGATAGAGATAGTTCATTACCAGTCATTGAAAGCTCGAAATAAAGGACTATACATGTAAGAGAGCTAGAACAAAGAGAAAAAATAAAGATTGTATTTATATATCAATTTAGAACTTCTGGATGTCCAAAAGCATTTTTGTGATAATACTTAAAAAATAAATATTAGTTGTGCACAGGAAAGTCTCCGCTTCCTGGATTTATGAAATGGAAATCATGTTAGAGTAATGTACAAATTTCGTTGTGGATTTAATGAGCAATATAAATAAGCAGCAACCAAGAAATGTGGTTTTCAATAAGGTTCAAATCAAGCCACTCAAAACAAGTAGAACGGAAGGTATTACAGGGACTTGGATTTAAAATTGCATATCAGACAAACCAAATCAAATAAACAGTTCAGGTTGTTAGGCTGTGATAAGTTTCTTGTACACTGCATCTCAAGACTGCATTTTTCTGACATCAACGTAATTTGCAAGGGAGTGAATTAGCATTTGATTTTGTGACAGTGGAGCACTCTCTTACTGCTGGACTTGGTTATCAGCTCGGATATTAGTGTCCAAGTCACTGGGATACTAATTCCAGAAACAACAGTCTCGTTTACTCTCAAATGCTGCCTTTGTTCATAGGGAATTAGAAAGGGACAAGCAGTGAACAAATAAATAATCAAAATATCTTCTGATGCAGGATGAGAGATTTGGCAACAATAATAAAGAGAAGTAATTCAGTTCAGTTCAATTCTGGGTTCAGTTTTTGAGTTTGGGTTTTGTAGGAGCAAACTAAAAGATCCCACTGAGTTGGTGTTTGAAATAACAGGTAATATATTAAGAATGGCTGTGCTCCAGGAGACTAGTCAAAGCAGTACCTGATCACAAACTTAATATAACGTTTACTTTCTCATTTTATGAGTTTACCAGTAAAACTACACTTTGAAAGCACAATGGTGGCTACAGGAAGAGTTAATTAAGTAATGACGGGGTCCTGATTACAGATTAAAATGATTGTCCACAGGTCTAACAGTAAATTCAAGTTTCTATTACAACAATGGGTGCTCACGATAAGATAATTTATGAAATTTCTGAACCCTGGACCTCATTACCACTTGCATTCCATGTCTCTACTCTGAGGTGTTCTCCACAGTTCCGTTACCACATTAGCACAATCCACTTCCCTATTTACCAGTTATTACCCCTCACTATTCTTTTTCATACAAAAGGTTTTAAGGCAGAAAATATTCCAGAGAATTTCCATGAGAATTGTTCTTGAGTTACAACTGTACGTGACACTGCAAGAAATGCAGTATCATGTTAAAAAAAAAACACTGACACAGGAGGTACTGCAGATGCTGGAAATCTAGAGAGATACATACAATGTACTGGAGGAGTTCAGCAGGTCAGGTAGCATCTACAGATGGAAATAAATAGTAGACATTTTGGGTCAAGATCCTTCATCAGGACTGACCCCATCCTAAGCTTAAATTTACACAAACCCAATTCTCCAGAAATAACTATCACTTTCAATGTCAGTCGATGTTACGTCCATGTACCTCCCTATCCACGAATCATACGCCTCTTTACCTGCTCTAGGCTTATGTTATCTCTTTTTCATAATTGAATTGATATGGAAGACACGGGAAAGAGCTTAACCTGAGTAAACTGATGCAGTTGTAGCCTAGTACCTTGGAGTGTAATGGCTGAATGACTCTCCAGTACCAAGGAAAAACTAGGCAATGCATATGAAATAAAGAAACACAATTTCCTTTGTTTCCTTCCCAGTTCTGATGAAGGATCTTTGGGCTAAAGCATTAATTCTGTATTTAACTTCCTGCAGAGATGACCTGACATATTGTGTATATGCAGCATTTTCTGTGCTTTTTATGCTGAAGCCCCAGGTCTGCATAACACAGTAATGTTATTGATCAGCACTTCTAGGAAAACCAACATCACCATTTTCTTGAGTTATTTTATCAGTGAAAATGATGCTATATATCTGTGTATTGACATCTCATCTTCAGCAGAGCAAGCTGGACACTTCAACAATAAACAAACAGTAATGCTGGAAAAGCGCTGGAGGTCAGGCAGTATCTATGCAAAAAGATATAATCAATTCCTCAGGTCCATGACCACTTAATCAAAACTGGGGGTTCAGAATGTTCATTAGAAATGGGCACTCTGAACACTTTGAGCAATACACTCAAAATGCTGGAGATACTCAGCAGGTTAGGCAGCATCTATGGAAGGAAATAATCAATGAGACCCTTCATCAGGATTGGAAAGGAAGGGGACTAAAGCCAGAATGGAGGGTAGGGGAGGGAATACAAACTGCCAGGTGATAGGTGAGACCAGGTGAGAGGGTAAGTGGGTGGGAAGGGGGGACTGAAATAAGAAGTTGGGAGGGGATAGATGGAAGAGGTAAAAGGCTGAAGAAGAAGAAGGAATCTAATAGCAGAGAACAATGCCTTATGGGAGAAAGGGAATGAGGAGGGGAACCAGAATGAAGTGATGGGCAGCTGGGGAGAAGGGGTTAAAGTGTTACCAGAATGGGGAATGGAAAAAGGGAAAAAGGAGGGAGGAATAAGAAAATGCTGTACAAGAATTTAGAGAAATTGATATTCATAGGACCAGGTTGGAGGCTACTCAGACGACGTGTTGATCCTCCAACCTGAGTTTGACTCTGTTTTGGACAGACATGTCAGAATGGGAATGGGAAGTTGAACTGAAATGGGTAGCCACTGGGAGACTCTGCCATTTGCGGTGGACGGAGTGAAGGTGTTCAACAAAGCAATCTCTCAATCTGCGTCAGGTCTCACTGATGTAACAGAAGCCACATCGTGGGCATTGGATGACCCTAACAGTCTTGCAGTGAAGTGACACCCCACCTGGAAGGACTGTTTGGGGCCCTGACTGTTGGTGAGGAAGGAGATGTAGGAGCAGGTGTAGCACTTGTCCCGTTTGTAGGGATAAATCCCAGTCTGGAGGGACAACTGGACAAGGGAGTCATGGAGAAGACACACTCTACAGAAAGTGAAGAGTGTGTGGGGAGGGAAAGACATGCTTAGTGGTAGGATCCTGTTGGATATGGCAGAAGTTACAGAGAATGATGTGCTGGATATGGAGGTTTGTAGTGTAGTAGGTAAGGACTATTTCAGATGATCATTTTCATTTTCATTTCATTTCATTATTATCCTTTCAGAGGATTGGTCCTGGGTCTGACACATAACTGCTGTACAAAGAAGGCACAGTAACACCTCTACTTTCTTAGAAGTTTTCAAGGATTCAGCAAGTCAACTAATACTTTGATAAACTTCCATACATGTGCAGTTAAGAGTATACGGCCTGATATGGAAACATTAACGCCCATGAATGGAAAAGCATACATAAAGTAGTGGAAACAGCCCAGTCTAGTGTGGGTAAAGGCCTCCCCACCATTGAACACATCTACAAGGAGCACTGTTACAGGAAAGTAGCATCCCTCTTTGAAGACCCTCACCATCTAGGCCATGCTCTCTACTCACTGTTGCCAGCAGAAAGGAGGTACAGAAGCTCAGGTCCCACACCAAAATATTCAGGAATAATTAGTTCCACTCAACTATAATGCTGTTGAACCTATTGCTGCAATGGGGTCACTCTCAGGTTGGAGAAACAACACCTTATATTCCAGCTGGGAAACCTCCAAACAGATGGCATGAACATTGATGTCTCAAACTTTCAGTAATGCCCCCCTTCTCCTTTACTATTCTCCATTCACATTTTACTCTCTCACTTTATCTCCTTACCTGCCCATCACTTCCCTCTGTTCTTCCTCCCCCTTTCCTTTCTTCCATGGCCCTCTGTTCTCTCATATCTGATTCCCCCTTCTCCAGCCTTCTATCTCTTCCACCAATTGACTTCCCAGATCTTCACTTCACCCGTCCCCCTCTCCTGGTTTCACCTATCACCTACAACCTTGTACTTCTTCCTATTCTGACCTCTTATCTCTTTTTTCTAGTCCTAATGAAGGGTCTCAGGCCAAAACACCAACTGCTTACTTTTTTCCATAGATGCTGCCTGGCCTGCTGAGTTCCTCCAGCATTTTGTGTGTATTACTTTGATTTCCAGAATCTGCAGATTTTCTTCTGTTTATTTGTTTCTCTCTATTTGTTTTTGCAGAGTTTATTGTCTTTTAGACATTGGTTGTTTGTCCATCTTTGTTGTGTGTGGTTTTTAATTGATTTTATTATTATGTTTATTTATTTGCATTTGTAGTCAATGCCCTTAAGAAAATATATCTCAGGGTAGTATATGGTGACATATATGTACTTTGATAATAAATTCACTTTGACTTTGACAAGATGAGCCCTACCCTTGTTATAATGGTGGGAAGATGAAGTGAGGGCAGATGTGCAGGAAATGAGGAGATGTAGATGAGGGTAGCATTGATGGTGAAATAAGGGAAATCAGGTTCTTTAAATAAAGTGGACATAAAACCATAAGATGTAGGAGCTGAATTAGACCATTTCTCCCACAAGTCTGCTCCGCCATTTCATCATGGCTGATCCATTTTTCATCTCTGCCCAATCTCCTGTCTTTTCCTCGTATCCCTTCATGCCCTGACAAATCTAGAATCTATCAAACTCTACCTTAAATATACATAAAGACTTGGCCTCCACAGATGGCAAAAAATTCCACCGATTTACTACTCTCAGATGTTACAGAATAGAAAGCCTCATTCTGAGAACAGATGTAGTGGAGGTGGAGGAACTGAGAGAAAGTAAAAATGTTTTTTTAAGTGACAGGGAGGGAAGAGGTATAATCAAGATAAATGTGTGTCAGTAGGTTTGGAAAAGATGGAGTTTGTCTGAATAGATGGAGACAGAGAGATTGAAAAATGGGAGAGAAGTTTCAGAGATGGACCGAGTAAATATTTGAAGCATTTTCCTTTTTCTTCCTTAGACCCCAGCCCATTCCATTCTTAATATTACCTTCAAGAAAGTTTCTGCAATTGCTTCTTTATGCTGTTTGCTCTAACTGTTTCTCTTTCCTGTTGCCCTTGTAAAGTTACAAAGTTTTTCTTCAGGGTCTCGCTCCAAACTGTGTCATGTTGTTCATTGGTATGTCTTGACAAAATACTTTCAATGACATTCAGCACAGCATAGAAAAATAGAATCTTACACCACAGAAGTGGGCTCTTTTGGTCCACATCGGTCCATACCAATTGTATTTCCTATCAACACTAATCATATTTGCCTGCACGAGCTGCTATTCCTCTATATTTTTAATATGTTGCATTCAATTACTGAAAATTTGCTTCGATTCTCCCTTGCATTAGTCAAAAATTGTAGATTTTTTGATCTCTTTAGTATGACTATTATTCACTATCCATGATTATATATGACATATTTGTAGCTGTTGAAATTACTTTGGTACTGGGTTCAGTTGTCCCTTTGAGATTTTCAGAATACCAGTATAGGAGATCTCATTTGTATTTTGTGGTGCTAGTTACACACCAATGTCACTTGCGTCTCTGGTTTGTATTACTTTTGCTATTTGGTGTGTCATTTTTCTCTGTTCTGTGTCCTTCCATTGGACCTCAAGAACATGATTCACCTCCAGGGACATCACTAGACATTGCACATACAAGGAAAATGGCTAATTCCACATGGATCTCTGACATGTCCATTCTGTCAACTGCTTGTCATTATTGCTACTTCACTGTGAAAATCCCATTCTGCATTTCCTTCACATTAGATCACTTTCTGCTTCTATCAGCAAATTCTTAAGCTTAATATCAATGTATATCTAAAGCTTTTTTTGTGTGTGTTTCTACTTCCATGTGTAAATAAAGGAGTGAAAATCCTAATAGAACACTTTTTGGAAGATAGGCAGATGTCATCTACACTATTAAGCCCATCCTCATCTAATATGTGGGATCATTTACTACAATTTATAGTACCCAATAGAAAAGCATGTGGTCACAGGGAGAAACTCTGCACAGAAAGTAGCAGATGTCAGGATGGGAACTAGCTTGCAGAAGCTCTATTCACTGCACCACTTTGCTGGCGAAAAGATGAGGAAATAAAGTATGCGCTGGAGCTGTATGGTTGAATATAGTGGTAAGCCACACAACCCCACATATACCATAGTACGTCTGCATTGGCTGGGGATTGGATCTGGATGAAACTTTACATCTCATTTGATTATCTGTACCATTGATATTAGCTCTTTCTGCTTCTTATACTTCTCAATTTTTATTCTTATTGTTCTGATTTCTTTGTCATTTATTTTTACACAAATGAAGACTCTCTTCACTTAACATTTAATATATTAAAATTTTAAAAATCTTGGTGTGCTTTTAAACGATCCAAGAAAGCAGCACTTAACAAAAAGAGCCTGTCCTATGATTTCAATATTTATTCCTTTATTTCCAAGTGTGGTGCCATTCTTAATAAACATTAGTGCAGTTTGACTTACAACACATTTCTTTTGTATCTCTTGGGGCAGGGCTATCACTGTCAATAGTGAGAATGTAGCACATGGATGATAAATGCTAAGATCAGCTCTGTGCTATGTTGTGGATGTGAATTATGATTTGAAATAGCTTCGGCATCTGCAGCTTGTTCTTGAGGAAAGAATTGCCTTGCGTAGTGTAGGCGTTCCTGTCTTCAGGGATTTCTGTTGCTGTTGCAGCTGCATCTGCTAACAGCCACACCCACGGTGAGCTGCCAAAGGTGGGAGAGGGAATACATGCTACATTACTCTCAAACATGCACATTTTCCTTCCACTAATTTAATGAAAGGTTTGAAGCAAACTAAAAACACTTTACGTCATTTGACTATAAAAAAGCAACTATTAAGCACGTAATATTTCATTCATTATTGCTGAGGGAAATATCATCATTAACACTTTCCTCAGAGGTAAAATCACAAGCCTCTGGTATTTTTGTGCATACTTTATTTCGGTAGTCATCATCCTAAAATTCTCTGGGTCTCCAGTGTTTTTCTCTCACAGCTACTTGTTTTACATGCAGAAATCATTATGGAGCCTACATCTAGCATAACTACAACAAGCTTCCTCAGCCTTGTTTAAATTGCTACAACTTTCCTTTAATACCATATTGTGTTTTGAAAACTGAAATATAATCGAAAATCCATTGGATCAAAATAACCTGATTATTAAGAGGATACTTTCAGAGCGTGAAGGTACATCACCTGTACAGTCAGCAACCCTTTTAGTTTATAATATAGAACATATGGAGCTTGGGAGGTAATAGACATTCCAGTAAGTTAGTGCTGCATTTCCTTGTGTTAACATGGATCATCTGTCTCTTAATTGTTTGTCTTATAAATGATTCTTATAATGGGCAAAGTGGAGACTTCTTATATCATCAACAAATGAATATTTTTAATTAGCATTTCATGCAACTGGAACATGTTAAATACTTAGACATAAACCTGGCAGCTGATACTGTCTTTCATATGATATTCATTACTGGTTTTCCAAGTTATTTTATCTTCACAGATATCAGTGTTTATATATGCACTTCATTTCTTATGAAGTAATTTCTAACTCAAACAGTTGTGTATATGGAAATGTTTTATGACTTAAGCCATACTGAACTCTTTTATTCTTCAATATTCCCAAGGCTGCGACTCATATTGTACTCGGAACCAGGTGCTTCTGTAAGCTCAGTGGGATTCAAAAGTATAGTATACATAGTGAATAGAAAAAAAACTCTATAGAAATGTTAAAATTAGACTTGGTTTTGAATAGAAATATCTACCAAAAAATCCTGACTCCCTCAAGTTGTACTCCTAAAATGAAAGCTACCCTTGCTCATTTTGGTCTGTTCCCAAGCACCATCTTCTACAGTAATTTGGCAGTACAGGTTGAACACCCCTTATCCGTAATTCCAAAACTGGAAAACCTCTGAAATTTGAATTTTTTTTCAAGTGCTGACATGACATCACACGTGGAAAATTCCACAAGGTATTGGGAACATTCCCAGGTGATGTGCTGATCTCTCAGCACCAGAGACAGTTCTGAGAAGTGACCTCTCCATTGTAATGAACAGAAGTTAATGAAAAATAGGAAAACACTGCATAAAGTAAAAAAAAGATCTTAATCATGTAATGAAAAAAAGAGTTGAGAGCTTTGGAGTAAACATATGCAGCTTAACGGCATGCTGATCATAAAACAAGCAAAGATCCATCACAAAGAACTGAAAATTAAAGGTAATTGTGAATATTTAACAGGCTGGTTGCATAAATTTAAGGAAAATTATGTTATTACATTTCTAAAGATTTAAAAAATGTTAAGGATAAAGTGTCTGCTGATCATTACGCATTGATTAGTTTGCAAAGACTGTCGCTGATGAAAATCTAACACCAGAACAAGTCCACAGTGCTGATTGTTTTTATATCTTACAGAAAACCTTAAAAAAAAGTAAAATACAAACACAGTGTACTGTAAGCTTTAAATTAAAACATGGCATCATAGGTAGAGACTGAAAGGCTGGTGTTGTTTGTTGTTGTTCAACAGCTGATTCATCTTTTCACCCGATGCTGCTTTTGTCACCCTGCACACGTTATATTTTCATTATATTAATAGTATGCAATATTTTTTACTGTTACGTATATATGTGTGATGAACAAGTGTAAGATAAAGACGTAAGCACAGAAATTCAGAGTCGGATATGATGGCGACCCCAAGCAATCTCATTATATGTTCCAAAATCCAAAATCAGAAAGTACTTCTGGCCCCAAACGTTTTGGAAAAGGGGTATTCAACATCTATTTTTAACAGAGATTTCTGAAATAAACTTCTCATACATAACTAGACGCTGAAGATTGTGTATTTTACATTGCCAAGTAAAAGATTTCTCAGGAAACAAGCCTGACAAAATCAAGCCTTCTTCAATGCCACTCTGCACTAAATACTGATTGTGATTTGTTGGAACTGGTTAGGATCAAATTACGGCGTATTTAGTTAGTTCTAATCAAGTTCTACATTTACTAAGCTATTGTGATTAAGAGTTACAGAAAACTGAAGATGATTAAGCATTGTATTAAGTAAAATAAAAAGTGAAAATGAGGAGAGGAGATGATTTTTGGGTGGACTTGTAATCAGATCAGGATCTTCCTTCAAAAAATTATCCTTCTGATTTAAGTGTTTGAGGAGCTGAAACATACTTGCACAGTTCTCTTTTGGGTGAATACTCCGGATGCAGTACTGGGAGTGTGAGCCAAAAATATCAAGGTGATTTAGCTGTAGTTCATGCTACTTCTTAGTATGGTTCCGTGACAGTAGTCTAATCTTCATTTGTCTTAAATCACGTCCTTTTTTCTTTCAATGCTACACCTCTAACTGCAATGCCAATTACAGAGTGTTCTGAGGTGTACACATAAGTATGCAGGCCATGGGTTTCCATTGAATAATCTTAACAACTGATAACTGTTAGAACCACATCCATGATTTCCAGCTATACATTCCCAGTGGAAGAAACTATGCCAGAAGCATGCATTTGAAAATTGGCTTGTTGAATTGCTTTGTATTATATCTAGTTTACTGAATCACATGGAACTAGACAAACTACTTTCTGCATTTGCTAAGAAAAGAAACAAAAGATTTTATGTTTGACAATCCTGCCAGAAAGCACCATCAACATTAGCAAAACCACACCCAGGCCATCTCTCTTCTCCCTTCTTCAATTCAAAAGCCTGAAAGTCCAATATGTACCACCAGGCTCAAGGGCAGCTTCTATTATAAGACTATTAAGTGGTTTCCTAGTATGACAAGGTGGACTCTTAACTCACAATCTACCTCATTATGATCTTTTAGCTTGATTTTATCTGGATTGAACTTCGGTTGTGGCTGTTACCCCTTATTCTGCTTTGTCATTGTTTTAACTTTTCTTTTCCTCAATACGGTAAGTAAATAGCTTAAGTTGGCTCTTTCCTTAAACTATAGATGTATCATGATTTAAGGATAACATATATTGTATGTAAATTTGGTAGACAGTTTATCAAGTGTATCATATGAAATTTCCAGGAGATTTGGAGCAGTAGTGATGATTTTGAAGAAAGACATATTCCTTTATTTTGGCTTATTTGTTCTTTTGTTCAGAGTCAAAAGTGATTTGAAAATTCAGTAACTAAAACTGAAGAAAGAATTAAAACATGAAATGTGCTTTGCACTGTAATCAATAACCTACATATCAAATGTAAGACAAGCACTTAGAGACATATGCACCTCCCAAACCATCAATAAACCCAATCATCGCAATGACCACTGCAAGCGTTGTCGGCAGATCTCCATGATGGTGGATTGCATTCTGTAAATACAGACTAGAAGACGTGATATTTATTTCCTTCAATTATGGTAAGGCAGGCTCTAAATATATTAGAAAAGGATGACTCCAGAATTCATGTTAATTGCAGTTTTATTTCTATTTGATCATACAATACAGTTAAGTAAAAGCATGAACATGAAGAGGGAAAAATAAGGAATTTTAAAATCAGAAATAAGATTGTTCAGCCTTTATAAGGCTGATATTCTCATTTTGCCAAACATTAAATGATAAGCAGACGTCAGTAAATCTGAATGTCTGCAACTGGTAGATGTATTTTATTCTGTGTATAAAACTAAAGAGAAGGTCTTCCAATCATCTGACACCATAAATAAATGAATATTAATTGTGCACACTTTATTTACTAACAAACAATTTACATATGAGAAAACACAATAGGTGTCCATAGCTGTATGCCTGTTTTCCAATTATAACAAAGCCATTTCCAGTTACATCTCCACAGTCACAAATGGCCATTGTGATCATTTTGGTCAATCTACATTCAATGCTCAGACTACTGAATGCAACAAAAAAAGGCACGGGATGCATTTTTTTGTTGGTCAACTATTAGGTAGGAAACTTAGGTACAAACCTTTCTGGAGATTCCATTCATTGCAAATAGTCTAGACAGCCAATTAAATATATGCACTGGAATACTGTGATCTCTCCACAAAGGCTTTTATTCATTTCCCAGTAGGAAGAAGCCTGCACATTTTGAAGGTTCACAAATTTGGCTATGACTGATGCCAATAATTCTTTTTGATGGACTACAAAGCCACAAGCTAGCGCACTTGTTCATGTAATCTTTAACATCTACTCAAGAGCAGATTCCATACATCATGCTGATGTCAGACAAAAATCGCAAAATTTCTCCAAACTGGCCAAATATTTTGTTCATCTCTTCTAATACACAGAAGCTATGTATTCTGACATAAACAATGAAAGCACAAAGGCTTCTCAATTTGCACCTAATCTCCTCAATACTTATTTTATTGAGATACAGCATGGAATAGGCCTTTCTGGCTCTTTGAGCCATGCTGCCTAGCAATTCCCCAATTTTACTTTGGCCTAATCATGGGACAATTTACAATGACCAATTAACTTACAAACCGGTATGTTTTTGGACTGTGGGAGGAAACCTGAGCACCCAGAGGAAATCCAGGCAGTCACAGGGAGAACGTACAAACTCCTTACAGAGAGTGGCGGGAACTTGCTCATTATCACTTCCTACTTAAAGCTTACCTGACCATATGCAACATCTAGTGCTTTCTCTGGGCTTTCATGTTCACAAATCATGAGCTGATGTTAATTGACCCCTTTGTAAATTGGTACTGCCTGCTTGTGGCCTATGCCCCAATGTTTCCTATCACCCAATTTGTCAAGAGAATTAAATGACCATTCAACAGAGTTTATCAATTGCATATTGCTTTTGAACATAATGACATAGAAAGCTGAAGTGCTCTGTGTCAATCCGTCTGAATATTCACATCGTTGGTTCCATAAGTGGGGAGAGAATGGCATGAATTTGGAATGTATCTGTTCTGTTTGCTATGTACCTTATTAAAATCTTCTTAACAGATCAGTTTTCATTTCCTTTATACAGGTTGAGGAAAATATCAAATTTTTGTTTGCTTCTATGAATGCCTTAGGATGGTTTAATATATGAGATGTGCTATGTTAATATATGAGGGTTCCACACACTCAGGATTCAGAAACAGCTTCTTCCCCTCTGCCATCCGATTTCTAAATGGACATTGAACACTGTCAATTGTGAACACTGCCTCACATTTTTTATTATTTCTGTTTTGCACTATTTTTATTTTAACTACTTAATATACATGTATATACTTACTGTAATTGATTGGTTTATATTTTCTCTATGTTTATTGCATTGTACTGCTGCTGCTGAGTTAACAAATTTCACAATATATGCTGGTGATAATAAACCTGTTTTTGATTCTGACAAAAATTACTTCATTTAGCAGCAAAATTCATTTGGTGTCCTGTGCTTAAATGACTTTGCAATTTTATTAAAAAAAGGTTTGAAATGTGGAGCTGCGAGAATGAAACAAAATGAACTTTGTAAGACTGCCATTTCAATTCTGCATCACGTTGATGGTAATGTACAAATCATGGCTTTACTTCTTGCATCTTACCCACTTTCCTATCCTTTGTTCTCATGAGCTTGCTAACCTGGTGATGAATGTCTCAGTAATATGTTCAGACAGGAATGGTGGACAACGTTCAGAATGCGAACTCTGCTCACCAAAATTAAACAGTGTTTACGGTGGCTGGATGACATGTACCAGAGCCATGGTAGCCATGTCCTGCACACCTTCATCAATTGCTGTGCCATCAAGGACTTACCCTCCATTGTAATATCAAGTAGTGTGTTTGCAATTCCAGCAATTTCAAGCTCCTGTGTCTCAAGATCTCTGAGGATCTAACCATGTACCTACCTATCAATGCAGCTATAAAGAAGGCAAGACAGCAGCTACATTTAATTAGGAGTTTGAGGAGATTTGGTTTGTTAGCTAAAACTCTTAGAAAACTTCTACAGATGTACCATGGAGAGCATTCTGGCAGGCTTCATCACTGTCTGATATGGGGGTGGGGGGGGGGGGTTGGAGGGCTACTGCAGAGAATTGAAAAAAGTTACAGAAAGTTGTAAAATTAGTCAGCTCCATCTTGGGTACTAGTGTCCATAGTATCCAAGATATCTTCAAGGTGTGGTGCCTCAGAAAGGTGCTGACTCTCTTCTCATTGTTACCATCAGGAAGGAGGTACAGAAGCTTAAAGGCACACACCTCACAATTCAGGAATGGCTTCTTTCCTTCTGACATCCAACTCCCAACTGGACATTGAACCTATAAGCACTATGTCACTTTTTTATGTTATTTCTGTTTTTGCACTATTTTAAATTTAACTATTTAATATACATATGCATACTTACTGTAATTGGTTTACTTATTCTTTCTATATTGATCATGTATTGTATTGTATGACTGCTGCAAAGTTAACAAATTTCATGACATGTGCCAGTGATATTAAACCTGATTCTGCAAAAGCCCTTTTGTAGGTCAATGAACATGAAGCAGTTCCTACTGCACACATCTGAATCAGGACAATATTCAGTCAAGAAGTGATAAATGAGAATTAATCTTCATGCAACATCAGTGGCAGATCATTGAAATTCAACAATGAGACCAATATCAAGGTACATACCAAGAACATTTTAGGAATCACCATCAATCAGGATCTCAGTAAGCATGTCAAGTAAGTGCTATTGTTACAAGTGCAGATCAAAAGCTTTCTAATCTGTGGTGAATGACTCACATAGTGACTCAAAGCTTTTCCACTATCTTCAAAGTCTAGAGTATGAAATTACATTTGACTGGATGAATCTAGCTCCATTAATACTCAACAGGCTGGACACCGTTTGGGCCAGAACAGTTAACTTGAGTGTCTAATCAACACACTAAATAGGTATTCTTGCCACCACCCATACAGTACCCAACCCTTAGTACTAGCCAAAACTTGTAATGTGGCAATGTGCCAAGATATCATCAACAGTAGCTCCTCAAATGTCACTCTATACCACTGTGTGTGAAAGCAACAGGAATAAAGGAGCATATCCACCAGCACCACCTTCATCTTGCACAATGGTGACATGGACATATACTCACTTTATATCTGCTCGATGATGAAAATATCTAATCACCCAATCATGCGGTAGCAACTCAGTGCATAAAAGCATGCAGACAGGGTCAAGAGGTTCAGCTGTTGTTCAGACCAAACATCAGAATGCAGAAGAAATGTGGCCTAAGTGAGTTTGACTTTGGGATGATTGTTGGTGACAGACAGGGTGGTTTGAGTATCTCAAAAATTGTTGATCTCTTAGGATTTTCATGAACAACATTTTCTAGAGTTTCTAGACAGTTTCTAGAGTTTATAGAGAGTGGTTCAAAAATTAAAAAAACATCCAGTGAGTAGCAGTTCTATGGGAAAAATGCCTTGTTATTGAGAGAGGTCAGAGGAGAATGGTCAGACAGTTTCAAGCTGACAGGAAGGTGACAGTAACTTAAATAACCATACGTTAACAGAGTGCTGTGCAGAAGAACATCTCTGAACACATAATTTGTCGAACATTGAAGTGATGGGCTACAGCCGCAGAAGACCGTGAACACACATTCAGCAGCCAGTTTATTAAGTTTAGGAGATATCTAATAAAGTAGCCACTGATTGTATATTGCAATTGACTCATAAACAATGATTAAAAATTTTAATCTCCTACTCGAGTTTCATGTGACAATTTGTTATGATCATGGAACCTCCCTATCAATTACTTTAAATGACAGTATTCTGTACTATGTATTGAATCATTAGTGTGCCCATATGTTCTGTTTCACAAATTTATCCCTAAAGTATTAAAATGTAATGGAAATCATAGAGATGCAGATGCTGGAAACTTGAAATAAAAAAAAACTTAACTTACTGGAAACACTTAAGCAGGTCAAGTGCTATCTGCAGAAGGAGAAACAGAGTTAATGTTTGAAGGCAAAGGAAAGTTTAAAGTTCAAAGTAAGTTATTATCAAACTATGTATATGTCACCATAAACTGACCTGTTATTGATTTTCTTGTAAGCAAGTACAGTAGAACAAAGAAAAACAACAGAATCAATGAAAAAATACACACAAGGACTGACAAACAATAAATGTGCAAAGAAGACAAACTGTGTAAATTAAAAAAGAATAAATAATAAATAAACAAACAATACTGAGAACCTGAGTTGTAGAGTCCTTCAAAGTGTGCCCATAGGTTGTGGTCAGTGATCAGTTCAGTGTTGAAGTTATCTCCACTGGTTTAAGAAAGATGGAAAATGTTTTCTTTCCACAGATGCCACCTAATTTGCTGTGTGTTTCCAGCATCTTCTGCAATGCAGATATCAATTTCATGTGCTTCTCTGTATTTGTTTTCATGCCGTTTTCCTTGCTTTGCTGCACTCTGGTAGAAATGGATCATTTAACCCACAGATTATCTCTGGAAACTGTGTGCACAATGGCCTCACAAAAACATGTGCAGCTGGTGGCATTTGCACTGCAACAATTGAAAGCAGCAGAGGATATTTTTCACATTTTTGCTTCCATGGTTTCTCTTTGGCATAAACATTATTGATGATTCGTTTTACTGTTCTCATAAACCTTTCCACTTAATTTCTGGCAATTTATCAGCAAGATATTTTGCAATATGTGAAATCTAAGCAACGTGCAAACTTCATGAAGTCATCATCCTTGAACAGTGGCCCATTTTCATCCATGCTCACTGCACAGCAAACACCATAAAGACATAATGAAGTTTGGAATGATTGATTTGGAAAAGTGGAACTAACAATTTCTATAATAGAGACTCTACTATCATCATTGACCATTACAAGTTATCACCACTAGAATCCACAATTAGCAGTAATGTTACCCAAGACATTTTTGCAACTTAGATAGCTAAACTGATTATATTACATTTGGCATCATGGTTGTTTGAGAAGCAGGACAATTGTTGTTCATAGTTTCAACTTTATTCTGCATTATTATCTTTACTTGCACTTTCTTTGTAGCTGTTACACTTTATTCTCCATCGTTATTGTTTTACTTTTATTAGGAAATGTAGGGGAGACTTGATCCAAAAGTGGAGCAAAAGAGATGATTTAGCAGTGAGCAAATAACTTCAATAATCATCTGCGAACTAACAAGGTACAAGCAGCAACAAAACAAGAGAGAACAGATACTGTACTCATGGGCAAGGTAACTAAAGTCTAGGAGCAACTGGTTGAGGCTGACTAGTTCAATGATTGAACAACAACTATGGATGACAACTGGGTTTAAATAGGCAGCAAGTGATGAATTAGGAACAAGTGGCTGATGACTCCTATTGGTTGGCTGGTGACTGGGATGAGCCTGCATGCACAGGCCTGACAGAAACCCCTCCTCACGGCTGGTACCTGAAAGCTCAGGACAATCCAGATGGGTCCAGTGGAACTCCTCAATGAGCAATAGATCCAAGATGTAACTGGATGGCTCCAAGCATTTCTCCTCTGGGCCATACACTTCCCAGATGAATGGATGCTATACATCTTGTCCACATTGATGTAAATCCATTGACCAATGAACCATGTTCACTGGACCACATTCTACCATCGTTGGTTCCAGAGATGCAGGCTTAGGTGGGTTGAGTAGTCCATGGACAACAGGCTTAAGGCAGGACACGTGAAAAATAGGTGTCATCCTGAGGGACGGTGGCAGCTGGAGCTGGTAAGTGAATGGATTGATGTGACTGGTAATCTTGAAGGGACCAATGAAACTGAATGAGAGCTCATGGGAGCTCATGTGCAGGGGCAGGCCTTGTGTAGACAGGCAGATATGAAACCCAGGGAAAAGCAGTCTGGCTGAGTGCTGATGGCAGTTGTCCTGGAGGAAACAGGCACAGTTGGCAGCTAAGGTGGCCCACTTTCAAGCATTCTGTGAGTGGCGAACCAGCGTCCTGGCTGACATGATATTCATATGTCAAGCCTCCAAGTCTCCATTCAACTACTATGAGTCACCTGCCACTCATTTCTAATTCATCACCTGCAGCCTATTTAAACCCAATTCTCATTTACAGTGCTTTTTTCGTCATATGAATCTGCCAACCTCAACCAGTTGTTCCTAGCCTTCAGTGACTATGTTGACTGTGAGTTTAATATTTGTCCTCTCTAGTTTTGTGATCCCTTGTGGCTTGTTATTGTGTAGTTTATTATTGAAATTATTGCTCAACACTAAATTGTCTCCACTGATCTCTTTGGGTCAAGCCTCCTCTACATTTCTTGATAGGAGTGAACCTCCTGCTGTCAGACCCTAGCAACATCACCACCCAAAATGGTGAAAAAAAAAGACAGGTGGTAATGTTGCCTTTGATAGAAATCTCAACAAGTCAATTTCTGGTGACTCTAAGGCTGTTAATTTGCCTTTGGAACTTTAACCACTTGGCAGAAGTTGAAGGGTCAGCTGAGAAGTCAGACTATTTTGTGTCATGGTGATTTTTATTTATTTATCAATTTTAAATTTTTGGTATTGTTAATGTCACATTGGAAACTTGCTGGGAAGATTAACTAATGCTAACAAGTGAGATAAACATAAAGCATAAAATAAACACAATCTTTAAGGAGAATTTCACAGAGAGAAACATTATATTCAAGATGAAGTTTCTATGTTTGTAGAGCTTGTAAAAATTGCCCAATTAATTGCAGAGATGATCTTTACAGTTTTATTCTTCATATCCGTAATTGAGTTGAAAGGCAGCAATTTTCCTGTTTCTGGAAGTTAATTCAGGCATCCATGGAGATCAAAGTCAGAACCCTGTAAGTGTAGATCAAAGTCTGTTTGCCGCATAGGAGCCAGTATTGCCAAATTTTTTATCATGTATGTGAGTGCCAAGATCAGCATCCAAAAATGGGAGGGAAGATGATCCTAACTCAGTTCAATGAAAATCATAAATATTTTACAGACTTGCCATTAAATATGCTTCTGATTTCTATGGAATTACTGTCACTATATCTGAACAAATTAATTCTACGTTATTATTAACACAAAACACTCAGTTGGCACAACCATAGACTCTCTTCATTCATCTTCAACTGCTTCATCCCTGATCAGCAGCCAGCTCAAGCTGCTTTTCATGCTGCTAGAGCATAAATCATCCTTAGAGGGAGGCAAAGTAATAAATAATACTTAAAAAATCATTCTCCTAGAGACTTTATAAGAAAATCCTATTACTTCTTATCTCATTGAACCTCAGTACATTTCTAATTTGCTCATATTGTATTGCTGAGGAGGGCACTGACCTCAAATATCAGCTTACTTTAATTAGGAATAATTAAAAAAAATCAAGTTGGTCAGAACTTTTCAAATGTTGAATATTCAAAAGACAAAATGCATGCTGTTATGATCTCTTTGAAGTTATCATAAAGTCTTTGAGTATTGCATTCATCAAAAAATATTAAATACCCTTAACATCTATTTTGTGAAACTCAGCAACCTGCTTACAATTGTTATTCAAAAAAATCTAAGCTGGGTATTAGAACACTTATACAGGATCACACAAACGTCATTAGTCATACAGTAACTTAACTTAGGGGCGGTGGTAGAATTTGCGACCTGAGCCTTTTTTGACTTCATATGTATATGCCAGATATTAGACCTGTAGTGGATTATATAACAAAAGCTACTGTTGGAAGCCAAATTGCATTAGGCTTGCAAACCCATGTCTTCAAACTTAACTGTGTTTTAATTTAATCCGCCTTGTTATACTAAGTGCTTCAGGCTGATGTACGTATGAAATGTTTGCATAGTCATCCATCTCTGATCACACATTATCAAGTTGAATTGTAGTCAGCAACAAATACATTAAATAAGCAAATAATCTGTCAGCCCATCTTTCAGATGTGTAGTATGTGATTGATGTGTAGTACTGTAGCCAGCCAGCATATCCATACCAATGTCTTCTTTTCCCAGTTTTTGGAATATGCCAGGAATTCGGAGTTGTTCTCAGTTTTTCACACTAAATCGTGTCCCATTCCTCAACAACACTAACTACATTCTGGATTTTTGTAAAGCACTCAGCTTTCATTATATTTATGGTGTAAATTAGACAATAACTTCTGCCATCTGGTAAGTGCAGTCCCACAATGTACTCAGAAAATGGCTGCATCATTTTCCCAATTCAGTCTTAAGCAGCATTGTACTACTTTGCCAAAAGACATGGTATACAACCTCATAGAATATTTTCCTCCTCATAACCCATTAGGTGCTCCAGCAAGAATTAGGCTACAAGAGTTCAGATACAACTCAAATTTTAAGGAGAGTACTTCTCATTTAATCCCATTTTCCTTTTCCTCTCTTTGAATTACTGTACATGATTTTCAATTGTATTAACTATTCTAATGTATATTTTTGCCCCAATCCTATATTCTGCAAGCATTTCATGTAGTTGCCAATTGTGGATTGATGGAACTGTGGAAGAGGGGAAGGGTATTGGGGTAGAGTTGTGGATGGGAAATTTGGAAGGATGGGGTAACCTTTTCTCTGCTTCTTTGCAGCCAGATTGTCAAAATAAAAAAAAAAGCCTGTATGGGCTAGCTGACAATTCCAGTGGCAGCAATCATAGTAGTGGGAGTGCTGGCACTCTGCATGCTTGGTCCAATAGTAAGAAGTAGCAGATGGATCTGGAAAGGTCCAATTTTGGGGCTCAGATTCAGTGTCCTACATGCATTATGCTACAAATGCACAACTGAACCTCGTTCCAAATGACAGACTTTGCACGCCATACTGGAAAGTCCACAATTTTCATTCACCTTCTCCTTTTCTATGTAATAGTCATACAATAGAATAAGTGTTATGTGCAGATTCAAGAATAGCTTCATGAGGGAAGGGGTAAGTTTAGTAAGGCTGAGGAGAAAGGTCAGAGAAAAGGAGACAATTGGATTTCATTTTCAAGAAGCCTCCCTAGCATCTGATAGGCTGAGGAGAGCAAATATAAACTTGCATGAATTGCAAATGTGCAAAGGTAAATGTTTTCAATGGAAAAATAGCATACAAAAGTGCCCATAAAGTGACAATCTAAAGACAAAAAAACCCAGCAAATGCTAGAAATCTGAAATAAAAATGGAAACTACTGGGAAAAAACTCAGGTGGACAATCAGATTTGTGCAAAAACATCTTCAGCAGCTTGATTGTTTATTTCAGTAAGAACCATTCAACAGAACAGGTTACTTATATTGAGCAACTGTTTCATTACATGCTCCCAATTTTCCACATTCTCTTCTTGGATAATTGTAATTCTTATCAGGTCAGTGATTAACTGGAAACTATAAATCAGCAATTGAAACATCTATGGTAGATAAGTTACTGGAGAGATAAGATATACGTGCATCTGGAAAGCCCTGAGGTTGTTTAAGGATAGCCAGCATAAATTTCTGGGAGATCAATCATTGATTTTGATGATGTAACCAAGAAGATCAAGGACAGGGAAGTAAGGTGGTTAGCGTGGACTTTGATAAGACTACATTGTAGGCTGCTCTGAAAGGTTAGATCACATGAAACCCACAGAGAGCTGGCTAATTGATACAATTAGCTTGATGGTAGGAAGTAGAGGTGATGATGGAGGGTTGTTTCTTGGACTGGAGGATTGTGACTAGTAGTGTGCCTCAGGGTTTGGTGCAGGTAAAAGGCATAGTGAATAAGTTTGCAATACACCAATAAAAACCTCCCTGCACTTTCTGAATCGTACGCTCCCACACCTTGATATCTATCAGTGCTCCACCCCAACCTCTTAATCACCAGCCTTCTCAATCCGCTGCCACAGTCTACCAAGCTCTTGCAAGTAATAGGGTCTGGCTCTCTGATGCTAGAGATATATCCAAAACTGACTAAGTATCAACTGAACAGTTCCAGTTCGGAGTAGACTTGTCCTAAAATATTTATCCCTTACAATCTACAGATTCTACCTGACCTGCCAGTTTCCCTGGCAGTGCATTTTTTTGCACCTGATTCCAGCAAAAGCAATTATTTGTGTCAATATTATATCCAACCTTCTCTGAAGCTTTTATGATGTCTGTATCTGACTGTATCTAAAATGGGGAAAATAACTGATAAGATTGTCAACATCTAATTTTTCTCTAATAATTAGAAATTATTTTCTGAAAATTTTTTAAAAATAATTAGTGCTTGGAAGTAGGTACAGAGGAGATGTCACGGGTAAGTTTTTTACTCAGAGAGTGGTGAGTGTGTGGAATAGACTGCCAGCGACAGTGGTGAATGCGGATACAATAGGGTCTTCTAAGAGGCTCGTGGATAGGTATAAGGAGCTTAGAAAAATAGAGGACTAACATTTGATTGACTTATGGAATAAGATAAATGTTGATGATGAGACAAAGAAATCTTTATTAGCAAAGAGATCTTTAATTCAAAATAGACTTATTCCTTTTACAATCAATAATCAACTTTTATATAATTGGTTTCAAGAAGGGATTAGATATATAGGAGATTCTTTTGAAGGAGGTATATTAATGTCATTTGATCAATTAAAGAATAAATATAAAGTATCAAACAACACTCTTTTTTGTTACTTCCAATTAAGGGCTTATTTAAGAGAAAAATTAGGTCAAACAATGTTATTGCCAAAATCTAATGAAATAGAAACTTTAATTCAAAAAGGAAAAACTAAAAAATTTATTTCTTGTATGTATAGCTTGATTCAAAAACAGGCAACTAAACAAGGAGTCCATAAGTCAAGACAAAAATGGGAAAGTGACTTGAATATTAAAATTGAAGAAACAAATTGGTCAAGACTATGTCTTGATAGTATGACAAATACAATAAATGTCCAATTAAGATTAGTGCAATATAATTTTTTACATCAATTATATATTACACCACAAAAAATAAATAAATAAAATCCAAATTTATCTGATCAGTGTTTCCGATGTAACCAAGAAATTGGTACTTTTTTACATTCTACTTGGTCTTGTTCTAAAATTCAACCTTTTTGGACAAATTTAAGAGTTTTATTGGAACAAATTATTGGAACACAACTTCCACATAATCCAATATTATTTTTATTAGGCGATATTGAAGGGATAAAATCGAAACTCAAATTGAATAAATATCAGAAAGAATTTATAAAAATTGCACTGGCAGTAGCCAAAAAGGCTATTGCAGTTACTTGGAAATCAGATGCATACTTAAGTATAGATCGTTGGAAGAATGAAATTTCCAGCTGTATTCCACTTGAAAAAATTACTTATAATTTAAGAGATAAATATGAAACATTTTTGAAAATTTGGCGCCCTTATTTACAAAAGACAGGATTAAATATATAGGTGCTCTGAAGATAAAATAATTGGTTATTTGGGGAAAGAAATAAATATATATACTAAAGTTATTACGAACTCCGTGGAGCATGTGGGGATCTTCCGATATCCAGGCACTCTTTCTTTCTTTCTTTCTTTCCTTCTTTCTTTCTTTTTCTACAGGGATGTTAGGGGGGACGGGCTAAGGGGAGGGGGGAAGGGTATTCTTTTTTTTCTTCTTTCTGTAATTATCTGAAAACTCAATAAAAAAAGTTAAAAAAAAAAAGAAAAATAGAGGGCTATGGGTAACCTGAGGAAATTTCTAAAGTAAGTACATGTTTGGCACAGCATTACGGGCTGAAGGGCCTGGATTGTGCTGAAGGTTCTCTATGTTTCTATGTAATATTACATAAGGATTAACTCCAACATGCTTCTTTAAAAGCATTAGGGTTGGCATGGAAGCACAGCGGGGTTCACTTCCACCGTTGTCAATAAGGAGTTTGTACGTTCTCTCCAGAACTGTGTGGATTTTCTCTGGGTGCTCCAGTTCCCTCCCTCATTCCACATGGGTGTAATTGGGTGGTGTAGGCTCACTGAGCCAGAAGGGCATGTTACTGTGCTGTATCTCTAAATTAAAAATACGATTCCCAAACAAATGCGTAGAGCTTTTATTTTTATGTGTAAATTGGCAGAGTCCAAACAGCTCTCTGCTTTTGACTTTAAAGAAGTGGATTGTACCTAGATCTCCACTCCGACCTACTTCATTCTCCTGGTGTTAATCAGCTGATTTGGGATTCACCACAAGTGCCTTACATAGCAGCTTAAAGATATTCACTTGTCTCATTCTCCTTTCCATTCTCAGGTGCAGCTCGCAATGAAGGAACTCACAGACTATCAATATTTGAGACTGAAGTAGATTGGGAGACCGCTCCGCCAAGCACCTATGCACCATCTGCAAGAAAAAGCAGATCTCCCGGCGGCCACCCATTTCAATTTTACTTCCCATTCCCATTCCGACATGTTAGTCCATGGCCTCCTCTACTGACACTCTCAGGTTGGAGGAGCAATACCTTATATTCCGTCTGGGTAGCCTCCAACCTGAAGGCATGAACTTTGATTTCTTGATATTCTGGAAATTGCCCCCCACTCCACTTCACCATTCACACATTCCTGTTTTCCTCTCTCACCTTGTCTCCTTACTTGCCCATCACTTCCCTCTGGTGCTCCTACCCCTTCCTTTACTTCCATGTTATCTTACCCTCTTCTATCAGATTCCCCCTTCTCCAACTCTTTATTTCTTTCACCTATCAACTTTCCAGCTCTTTACTTCACCCGCCCTCACCTTCCGGCCTCACCTATCACCTACTTCCCTGTACTTCTTCCTCCCCTCCCCCACCTTCCATCTCTGACTCTTATCTTATCTGGCTCTGATGAAGGGTCTCAACCTGAAACTTCAACAGTTTACTCTTTTCTGTAGATGCTAACTGGCCTGCTGAACTCCTCTAGCATTTTGTGTGTGTTGCCTGAATTTCCAGCATCTGCAGATTTTTTCCTGTTTGAACTATTAATATTTTCTTAATCCAAATTAATTAAAGGGAAGATGATCCTTAAATAATCATAAGGACAATTAATATTCAAATCATGGTTCACAACACTCTTTTTATTTTAAAACAATTTTCTTCTTTGGATAGCATCCAATGAATAATTTGTCTCATTGTCTAAATGCCACACCTTTAATTATCCATGCTCTTACAATGATATTCTGTACTTCTTTCACTCTTTATAGCCACAGCAGATAGTGTGTCCATGAAGGAAAGTGAGGCATCTCCTTTAATTAGAGCTGAGTTCACTGAGATCATGCTTTGACAGCTCTTGTGTGCTCTTCTAGTTGTTCTTGGACACTGTTGGAATGGCTAAATGAGCTCTTTTGGGTTAGTCATCATCATCGGATGACCAACATTCTAAACATTGCTGGACCATTAGAAACAACCTTCAAGCAGATTAGCTAATATATGTCAAATGCTCTATATAAATATGTCACAAAATGTACCATGGTCCATATAAACACGAAAACAACATAGTTACAAATTAAATTGTGATTATATTATTGCATTTTTTTGGTAATTTAACCATTACTGCTTAGCTAAACTGTCATCTATTGCAGTAGATTATGTGCCAACAATAAAGGTCTATTTAAAGATCAATTCATTGTGATTGTGATCTTCCTTACTTGCAGTTGTTCATAGGCAAATCTTTGATGTAAATTTAATTTGTCAATCAGCATATTCCAGAAAGCTGCTTCAGTGTAAGCTTTGTCTGTAATTTTAGTGAGTTTCTTCCTGGTCTCTTCCCATCTGTGTTGGCATTAGTACTTATGTATTTAATATTTCAGTAACATTGGAGTCATATTGTAAATATATTGTTTGATTAAGTATTCCTTGTTGTTGGCATAATTCATTGTGGGTTTCATGTAAAAGTACATGAATGGCATACGTCATTACACCTCCACATCATATTTGCCTGCCTCATAAAGTAAAACTAAACATACACAAGACAACTTGTGCATCCCCAGGTCCCATATTTTTTTTTCAATTAGTTTTGTGTTTTGAAGTTACAAAACATAACAGTGGTGATGGTGAAGTTGTAAAACAAACCAGAGATGATTATTTAACTGTGAAATGCAGAGAGACATCCGTGTTAGAAAAAGGATAGCTCATGCTTCTTTGGAAGGAGATAAAGACGGTTAAGTTAAATAAAAGGCAGAAAAGTGACAAAATTCATACATTCATAAATAGTAAGTACCATGTGATAATTATCATAAATAAAAACTGTATCAGTGGCTGGCTACATTGGAAATATGAATGCACTTGATTACACAAAATATAACTGGGTGATGAATACCAAATCAATTGAGCAGTATTTTGACGCAAATGAGAATACAGTTTGATTGGAGGCTTAACTAATATAACCAAACCACCCAAACGAGTTTTGCTAATAACATGAAAGTAATGCAGAAACACTTAGAACTAAAACCATTGTTGATTGTAGAATCAAAAGGAAGAGGAGTCCATTTCAGCTTACGTGGCAGAATTGAAGAGATTGTCTGAGCATTGTCAGCACAGTCATGGGCTTAATGATGTATTGAGAGACCATTTAGTTTGTGGGATCTTACAATAAAGCATTCAACAATGACTCCTAACTAAAGCACAACTCACCTTTAAAAGAGCAGTTGAAATTGCTGTATCAATGGAAACGGCAGCCAGGAACACAATTGAGCTGCCTGGCCTGCTGAGTTCCTCCAGCATTTTGTGTGTTCCTTAGATTTCTAGCATCTGCAGTATTTTCTCTTGTTTGTGATTGGAATACATCAGACCAATGCAGGTTTAAAGGTGAACCTTGCAGAAAATGCAACAAAGTAGGGTACATACAAAAACTATACCAGGTAGACAAAAATAAATGGACTACACAGGGAAGAGAAAAAGATAAAAAGTCAAATTGCAGTTTCAAAAAGAGCACCAATTTGCATGCAGTTAATGAAAAATCTGATAATGTTGAGAGTGACACAGGACTTAGGTAGCTTTATGATTTTAAATGTGAAAACTAACAAGGAACAAGCAATATGGCTCACACCAGAAGTGGACAGAAAATTAATTAAAATGGAACTGGATACTGGCTTGGCTGTTTCAGTCATTCCACAAAATGGGTTTGAGTGGCATTTCAAAAAAGAGCCTGCAGATATCCAACTCAGAACTTATACTGGAGAATAGATAACTCCTGTGGGAATGGCATTCTTAACAGTAAAATTCAACAACCAACAAGCCACATTGGGCCTGTATGTGGTAAAAACAGGAGGGCCAGCATTGTGAGCTTGTGGTTGACTGAGACAACTACAACTTGATTGGAGATCCATCCACCAATTGCATGCCACATCCCCTGAAGTAGATTCAACTGAAAGCGAATTAAGGAATGCACTGCAGCAGTGTTCAAGGGTGGCATTGGAAAACTCAAACGTATCAAGGGTAAAATAGTGCTAAATCAAAATGCCACAACCAAGTTTTATAAAGCCCTCCAGTTCCTTATGCCAATCATGATAAAGTAGCCAGTGAGCTAGATCTCATGGAGGCTAAAGGAATTCTAACAAGGTTGAGTGGAGCCCATGGGCAAAACCAGTGATCCCAGTAGGGAAGAAGAATGGGTCTGTCAGGACTGGTGGTGATTTTAAGGTCACCGTCAACCCCGTGGTGAAACTAGATCAATATCCTCTGCCCCAGATTCAAAAATATCTTTGCAAACGTTTCTGGAAGAAAACATTAAAGCCAAGTAGCGTTAGCTAAGACCTACCGGCGGATTGAGATGGAAGATGAGTCCAAATATATCGCTATAATAGACTTGGTTTTGGAGTAGCATCTGCACCTGCACTCTGGCAGAAAGCTATGGATAGGGAGCTGCAAGGCTGCCCAGGCACTTGGTGTTACCCAGAAAACATCATTGTTGCAGGTAAAGATGACAAGAAACATCTCTAAAATGTCAAGATGTTGTTAAAAAGATTAGAAGATTATGGGATTAGAGCACAACATTACAACTGTGAATTCTTCAAACCAAGCATCACTTGCTGTTGTCATACCATTGACGCACAGGAGTTACACAACAATGTTGAAGTGCTGGACATTCCAAGGCCAAAGGACATGTCACAATTGTGGTCCTTTTTAGAATTTGTCAATTACCATAACAGGTTCCCGCCAACCCTAGCTACTGTGCTCCACCCCTTGAACTCATTACTACAGATTGGGAAGAAATAACAATGGACAAAGCAGTGTGAGGTGACTTTCAAAAAGGCAAAGGGAATGGCGATGGCAGACACTGTACTCACCCATTATTACCCATATCATCCAGTGAATCCTCCCTGTGCCTTACGGCATAGGTGCAGTTATATCACATGCTTCACATGAGGAAGTGAATGCCCCATAACCTTTGCATCAAGGTCCCTTGGTGTTGCAGAGAAGAATTAGGCACAGGTTGACAGAAAGGCCTTGAGTCTGTTTTGAGGTGTAAAACACTTCAACCAGTACTTGAATGAGAGAGAGTTTACCCTCATTACCGATCATCAACCACTAGTGTCCATTTTCAATCCACAGAAGGGGTGTTTCAATAACAGCTGGAGCATGAATACAGAGATAGGCTCTGTAATGTATATATCTGTTTTGTTTACAGCAATGACCCCCCACCCACTGAGCACAATGTATTGATCTGTTGTCTGCGCATGCGCATTGTTCTCTCTCTCTCTCTCTCTCTCTCTCTCTCTCTCTCTCTCTCATTGCAATGTGAATACACTGGTTAAAGCCAACTCCCATATGCTCCATGTACCTATACAGGGGTCTCTTAAAAGATCTTATCATATCTGCCTCCACCACCGTCGCTGGCAGCCCATTCCACCCGCTCACCCTTCTCTGCATAAAAAACTTACCCCTGACATCTCCTCTGTACCTACTTCCAAGCACCTTAAAACTATGCCCTCTCATGCTAGCCATTTCAGCCCTGGGAAAAAGCCTCTGAGCCTCTGACTACCTAAGTATGAACCTGAATGTTGGAAAATATCACGGACTGCACTAACATTTATGGGAGAAAACAGCGAGTGTTAAACAGCAAGGTGTCAGAGCGCTAACAAAGTCGTGAGTATTGTGCATAGTAACAGTGAAAGATGCACTGAATATAAAGTGAAAATAACATGGCAATGGCTTCAGTCAAGAAATGACAAATTTGCCAGTGCAAATGAAGGTTGGGAGTTGTATATTGAGAGAGTTCAACTTGTAACGTGAACAACGTGGAGGAGCAAAAGAAAGCCTGTGCACTTCTCTTATTGGGTGCAACGATATACAATCTCTTACACAACCTAGTAACCCCTGGAAAGCCAGCAAGCAAAATGTTCAATGAAATTGTTAAATTTTACAAAACCATTGGAGTCCTAAACCATTGCAAATAGTGGAGAGATTTAAATTTTACAAAAGGGACCAGTCAAAAGATGAAAGAATTTCTGAGTACATTGCATAATTCTGTAAACTTTCCCTGTACTTTGACTTTAGAGATGGACTTTCTGATGCATTAAGGAATAGGCTTGTATGTGCCATACACAGTCAAAGCACTCAAATGAGGCTACTGGCAGAAAGAAACCTAGCCTTAGAACAGGCATTAATCATTGCAACGTCATTAGAGAGTGCAGCAGAACTACAGAAAAAGGAGGTTAGAGTGTGAAATACATAAAATGTCCTTGAATGGTGCAAGGCCCAGATATGTTATCGATGTGGCAAATCCTCCCGTGATGAAAGTGACTATGGTTCAAAGTCTGCAGAAAGTGTCATGGACAAGGTCACATAGAGAGAGCGTGCAAATCAGACAAAAAGCACAAGCAAAGAGAAAAACCACACTGAAGTATTTCAAACACAAAACGAAGCAAATGCATAAATTTACCAAATGTAGAACAGAATCAGACAATATAGAGTCTGTCAAAGGTGAACTGTCATGCCTAAAATGGCATAGTATAACTGAAGTAGATCAGTGGATCAATAAATGTGTCTGGTGTAAAACTGAAAATGGAGCTGGATATGGAGTCAGCTTTGTCCATAATTCCAGAGGCTGACTGCAACTGACTGTTTTCTAAGATACCATTACAGAAGATTTCAGTGATGCTAAAGCCTTACACAGGTGAAAAAGTGTCTCCCAAAAGTGAATTGTAAGTAAATGTGACAGAAGGAGGCCAAACACAATAGTTAGAGCTTCATTATTGAGAAGAGGAGGGCCAGCACTTTTTGGACGTGACCGGTTGAGAAAATCCAACTAGACTGGCAGTCAATCAAAGCTCTCAACGTGACATCAACAGGCAACGGTAGCACTGATGATAGTACTAACCAGAGACTGACACAGCTGCTTAATGCTAATGGGAAGGTGCTTGAGAAGGGGTTTGGCAAAATCAAAGGCATGTAGGCCAGAACTGAAGTGGAAGAACAGGAATATGAAGCTTCCATAAAGCACGCCCAGTGTCTTCCTCACAATGTCCTACAGAGGATGCTGAACTGCAAAGGTGGGAGGCATCTGGAATTCTCTCCAAGGTTGAGCAGAGTGATTGGGCAATGTCCATTGTCCCTGTGATCAAGAAAGGATATTCGCATATGTGGGGACTTCGAGGAAAGCATCATCATGGTGCTGCATACTGTGAAGTATCCCCTGCCATGAATAGAAGACATTTTTGCATCTTTGGCAGGCAGGGAAGAGGTTTTCAAAAATTGACTTGTCTCAAGACTATCTGCACATAGAGATTAAAGAGTCAGAAAGCTCCTCACAATCAACACTCATAAAGAACTGTTCCAGTATAATCATCTTGTCTTTAGCGTCACATCAGCACTAGCATATTTGGCAAATATCCAGGCTGACTGAGTGTGGTTTGCGTGCAAACAGAGAGAAATGTAAGTTTTTCAAGACTGATATCTCATGCTGTGGACACGTCCTTGACAAGCATGGCTTACATAATCACAAGAGAAGATTGAAGCAGTGCTACGGGCAGTCAAACTGGAAAATGTGTCACAACTCAGGACATACTTGGACCTTGTAAACTACCACCACCGGTATCTCCCAAACATTGCGACAGTGCTGCATCCACTGAATGCACTGTTACAGACAGGAGCAAAGTGGCAATGGTCAGAAAGATGTGAAAAAGCATTCAAGGAAACAAAGAGACCAATAACATCTGAAAAACTGTTCACTCGTTTTGACCCATCCCTGCCCATCAGACTGGCGTGTGATGTATCCTCTTATGGCATTGATGCCATTTTGTCACACATTATGAAAGATCTGAATGCTCAGTTGCACTTGCTTCATGATCACTGTAGAGCGCAGAACGCAACTATGCACAGAATGACCAAGAGGCCCTTAGTCTAGCATGGGGAATAAAGAAGTTCCACCACCACCACTACAGACAAAGGTTTAAGCTAATGACAGATCACCAGCCCTTGTTTCCATTTTGAATCCCAGGAGGGAATGCACTATTCCTAGGAGCCCACTCTTATGACATAGAGTTCAAGGGTACCAAACAACACAGCAACGCTGATGGCTTGTCACATTTTCCACTATTGGCAACTGAAGAAGAAAAGTCTTCATACTGGGACCCAGCAGAAGTTTGTTCCACACTGCACTGGTGGACCAGTTGCCAGTAACAAATTCCAAAATACAAAGGGGATCAAGGAATGATCCGATATTGTCAAAAGTCTATGAAATCACCATGCAAGGATGGCCAGCTCATGGTAACCCAACGTTTCCAGAGTTTTCCGCAAGATGAGACCAACAGTCAGTTTGTCAAAGAATGCTGATGTGTGGATCTCAAGTTGTGGTTCCCTCTAAACTGAGCATCAGAGTGTTAGAAAATATGCATGAAGGACACCTGGGTGAAGAGGTGAAGAGTCTTGCCCCGAACTGGTGGCCAGGAATAAATAAGCAAATTAATGACTTCACCAAAAGCTGTTTGGGATGCCAAAAAGTTCAAAATACACCTCCATGGGCACCGCTACACCCATGGGAGTGGCCGTCGTCACCATGGCAAAGAGTACATATTGACTTTGCTGGCCATTCATGGACTCCATGTTTCTGATTGCTCTGGATGCTCATTTGAAGTGACCAGAGGTTATACTAATGAAGTCAACCACATCAGTTTAGACTGTCTTCGCTCTGAGGACTATCTTCACCAGAAGTGGCTTACCCGAACAAATAGTGAGTGACAATGGACCATAATGCATGTCAGAAGAATTTCGACTGTTCATGAAGAAAAATGGCATCAGATATTTCAAGTCAGCTCCTTACCAGCCAGTAATGAATGGGTCAGCTGAAAGGTTTAACCAAACCTTCAAGAATTGCATTAAGGCGATGGACAAGGAGGACATTTTTCTACAACACAAGGTGGACAACTTCCTTTTTGTGTATCGGAACTCTGTTCATACAACAACAAATCAAACACCTGCAATGCTGTTTATGAACAGGAATCTGAGATCTCGCATAGACCTCCTAAAACCAGATCTATGGAGGGAAGTGCAGAATAAACAGTTCAGCCAGTTGCCAAGTGAAGCAGCAAGGAGCCTTGTGATTGAAGTCCTAGCACATGATTACTGAGAAGACACCCATTAGGATAGCTACAAAAACTGGACCACTGACATACACAGTGGATGTTGGTGATCAGACCTGGTACATCACATGGACCAATTACTGGACGCGCAACTGAAGAACACACCTGAGTTCTGAGTTCATTGCATCCAACAAGATAGATACATTATAGTGTCTGGACTTACCTTACACTGGACCCCCTACAATTTGCCTACCGACACAACTGACCAACAGATGATGCAATAGCCACAGCTCTACACACCATCCTTACACATCTGGAGAAGAGGGATGTTTATGTGAGAATGATGTTCTTAGACTACAGTTCAGCATTCAACACCATAGTCCCCTCCAGGCTTGACAAGAAGCTCAGAGACCTTGGCCTTCACCCTGCCTTGTGCACCTGGACCCTGGACTTCCTGTCAGATTGTCGGTAGGTGGTAAGAGTGTACCTCTACCCTTCTGACCCTCAATACAGGTGCCCATCAGGGCTGTGTCCTAAGCCCCCTCCTTTACTCTCTGTGTACCCATGACTGTTTCGCCACCCACAGCTCCAATCTGCTAATTAAATTTGCTGATGACACTACACTGATTGGTCTAATCTCAAATAATAACAAGGCAGCCTATGGAGAAGAAGTCATCACACTGACACGGTGGCATCAAGAAAACAACCTCTCCCTCAATGTTGCCAAAACAAATGAACTGGCTGTGGACTACAAGGGGAATGGAGACAGATTAACCCCTATTAACATCAATGGATCTGGGATTGAGAGGGTGAACAGCTTTAAGTTCCTCAGTATACACTTTCCCAAGGATCTCACATGGTCTGTACATATCGGCTGTGAGGTGAAAAAAGCACAACAGATGTTTGAAGAAGTTTGTCATGAGTCCCCAAATCCTAAGCACTTCCTACAGGGGCACAATTGATAGCATCCTGACTGGCTGCATCACTGCCTGGTATGGGAACTGTACCTCCCTTAATTGCAGGACTCTGCAGAGAGTGGTGTGGACAGCCCAGCGCATCTGCAGATGTGAACTTCCCACTATTCAGGACATTACAGAGAAAGATGCATAAAAATGGCCCGAAGGATCATTGGGGACCAGAGTCAAACTGTTCCAGCTACTACCATCCAGGAAAGGTACTGCAGCATAAAAGCCAGGACCAACAGGTTCTAGGACAGCTTCTTCCACCAGGCCATCAGACTGATTAATTCACGCTCATAAAATTGTATTTCTGTGCTATATTGACTGACCAGTTGTACATACTATTTATTACAAATGACTATAAACTGCACATTGCATATTTAAACGGTGACATAACCTAAAGATTTTTACTCCTCATGTATGTGAAAGATATAAAAAATAAAGTCAATTCAATTCAATTCAATGATAATGTCACTGACAGCAACGTAATATGGGAAACTGAGAATGTTTTTTCTTATTAATCAAAATATACTTTATTCAAAAATAAAATTATATACAATAAACTATTCAATGACTCTCAGTCCTTTACAAATGTTTCCATTACAGTCTTTACATTTCCACACTTTAGCCACCCAGGTGGCATTCTGTTACTTCATGTTTACATACCCTTGTTGAGGGGTATACACCCCGCCCCCCCCTACCCCTCAACTCCCACGGGAGAAGAACCCTAGACTGTGGTCCTTCCCCACCAGGCCCTTGCGGTGGCTGCACCGAGTTTGAGTGCATCCCTCAGCACGTACTCCTGCAGCCGAGAATGTGCCAGTCGGCAGCATTCTCCCACGGACATCTCCATGTGCTGGTAGACCATCAAGTTTCGGGCTGACCAAAGAGTGTCTTTCACCGAGTTGATGATCTGTCAGCAGCACTGGATATGTTGTCGTAGACAAGACACCTACCAAACCTGATGCCACTCCACAGGTCCAGAGGTGCTACCCTAAAAGAAACAGAGGACCACCCTTTAGAACTGCGAAGTTAATTATGGACTGTTATTTTGAAAGCATGCTTATGTGGAATATGAGTTTATGAAAGACAAATTGAATGTTCTGTATAAATTCAGTTTTATGTTGCATTAATCTAAAGGGGGAGGAAGAGTAATGTGTGGATATATATTTTTTAGAGCAATGACATTGCTTCACTTGGCGCATTGTTCGTTCTCTTTCTCTCTCTCTCTCTCTCTCTCTGCAATGTGAATACACCAGTTAAAGCCATCACCCACATGTGTGCTTTTATTTAAACAATATGTAGTTGTGTACAGACACAACAGGCTGTTTCTTAAAGGATACAATTACAGGTTCTCATTCAAGAGGACAACTAATGATGGAAATGCTGATGGATTGTCCCTTTTAACTTGGAAAAGGAAATACCTGAAAAATTTATAAAAGGGATATTCCTCTTGACGTATTCTCCCTAAAGCAAATCCAAAGTCTTTCTGTTATGGCAGAGATGATACAAAGGGAAACCATAAAAGACCCCACGCTGTCTCAGGTCTACATGGAAACCCAAAATGGCTGGAAAATGCAACAGAAATCCCAGGTCCCCTATTTTAATCAGTGTCAAGATGAATTTGCTCTTGACAGTTTTTGCCTGTCTTGACAGTGGGGATTGAGAATTGTTGTACCATCAAAGCTGAGAGCTAAAGTGTTGGAGGAGCTGCATGCTGATAATCTAGGCATAGCCAAAATGAAAGTGTTGCCTCGAAGCTTTGCGCTTTGTGTGGTGGCCTGGGATTGATCAGCGGATCAAGCAGCTTTCCATGCACTATTTAGAACGTCAATGTGTCCAGAAGATGCCAAGAGCAGTGCCTCTCCGTCCCTGGGAATGGCCTGCATTGCCCTGGCAGAAGATTCACGTGGATTTTGCTGGACATATGAATGGATGCAGCTACAGCATGGCCAGACTGCTCCCAATAGCTTCCAATACAGCTTTGTGCACAGTTGATGTGTTGAGAAGCCCTGTCTCAAGGACTGGTGTCTGTGACAATTAGTCAGTGACCATGGTCCACAGTTTGTTGTGGAACTGTTTCAATCATTTCTGAAAATAAATGAAATAAATCATATCAAGTAATGCAAATAAGGCACATATTCACTGTATCATCCAGCTAAAAATGTCTTGGCAGAAAGACTTCTCCAAAGAACACACTGCGAGAACGTCAGCAGTATACACTACACAGAAGTGCATCAGAAGTTCGTCAATTTCCTCCATGCCTATCACAACGCAGCACACTCCCCAAACAACAACTCACCAGCTTTGCTGTTCCTGGTTCATCCCTTGAGCTCATGATTGGATCTCCTCAAACCAAGTCCCAGAGAGAATATGCAGTACAAACGCCTGAGACAAATTGAGGGCTCCTCAACCAATGCTGTTAAATCCTTCACTCCTGGAAAAGCAGTCCCGGCAAGGGTCTACAGAGGTGATAAAAAGTGGGTACTTGGAAAGATTAAAGTCAATTTAAAATTTACTGTGCTGTGTATCTGTGGATGTCTATATTGTAGTTGTATTGAAGAGTATGCTATATATAGACTTAATCCTGGTTCAATTCCTGCTTCTGCCTGTAAGGAGTTTGTATGTTCTCCCTGTGATCGTGTGGGTTTCCTTCAGGTGCTCCAGTTTCCTCCCACAGCTCCCACATTCCAAAGATGTTCTGGTTAGAAAGTTAATTGATCATTGTAAATTAACCCTTAATTAGGCTAGGGTTAAATTGGAGGATTTCTGGGCAGCACAGCTTAATAAGCTAGAAGGGCCTATTACATACTGTATCTCAATAAATCAATAATAAATATATATAATTCCATAATACACAATTCATTATAAATTATATGTAAAAGTGCATAAATGGCATATGTCATTATGCAAGGTCACCACATCATATATGCACACCTCACTTCAGTAAGCTCCACAATCCATGCAATATCCTTGTAAATCTCCTGTTCACCCTTTCAATGGTTTCCACATCCTTCCTGTAGTGAGGTGACCAGAATTGAACACAGTACTCCAAGTGGGGTCTGACCAGGGTCCTATATAGCTGCAACATTACCTCTCGGCTCTTAACCTCAATCCCACGATTGATGAAGGCCATCGCACCATTTGCCTTCTTAACCTCAGAGTCAACATGTGCAACAGCTTTGAGTGTCCTTTGGGCTTGGACCCCAAGATCCCTCTGATCCTCCACACTGCCAAGAGTCTTGCCATTAATGCTATATTCTGCCATCACATTTGGCCTACTAACATGAACCACCTCACATTTCTCTGGGTTGAACTCCATCTGCCACTTCTCGGCCCAGTTTTGCATCCTATCAAAGCCCTGCTGTAACCTCTGACCTCAATATTTTGGTTAAATTCCCATTCTGAAATATGTTTTACATACATGAGGACTCTTAGCAGGTAACTTGTAGAGAAAATTGATGAGCAATAGAGAACCAAAGAAGTCTCTAGTGATTAGTACAACACACGAAATGCTGAAGGAAGACAGCAGTTCAGGCTGCATATATCTAGGGGAATAAACTGTTGATGATTTCAGATGGGGCCCTTGATCAGGACCAACTGCCTGATCTGCTGAATTCCTCCAGCATTTTCTTGTGTTGCTCTTGAATTCCAGCATCTGTAGAACCTCTTGTGTTTACTATTTTCCAGTGATTATAAGTACTTGGATAGGAAAGCCTTAGATGGATACAAGCCTATTAGCATTGGGAGAATGGGAATAGCCTAGATAGGCATTAAGGTTAGCACAGACGAGGTGGGCTGTGAAAACTGTTCTGGTGCCGTACATTTGTATAATTCTGACAGATGAATATAACTGTAAAGTGATTTTACTGCCATGTGTTCATGCTTTCCTGAGCAGTCAACTAATAAATTTGTAAAATCATTAACTTGTTTTAATTCCAACTTTCCTGTATGTTCCCAGTGATATATTACATCTAACACCAAAAATACTTTTAAATAATGAGAGATCATTTCACCTTGTTTAAACGGACTTCAGTTTATACTGTAGTCATCAGCAAGGCCGACAAAAGATGTGAGAAACTGATTAAGAGTAATCATAAATTCATATGATTGAAAGTAAAAGATACGGCAAAACAATAACAGTATTAATTGTTTCTAAATTTCCATTTAATTTATATTAAAACTTTCAAAATATAACACAGCTTGTCTCTTCATTTTCAATAAATGCATCAACAAAATTTCTTGTGAATAAAGATTTCTTATTTGATTACATTCAATGGCAAGTACAACCAGACAGCAAAGGCTAATTAGATCAATATTTACATTGTGGTAGTTGATCAAATAAATTAATTCAGACCTATTCTGTGATGATTAGAGATTATGTTTATGCAGCAAAAATTGGAATGTGACTGCCAGAATAAGCAACAAATTCCGATGAGTGATGCTGTGCACCTTACTTATTAAATGGAACAGGAGTGGTAAATTTTAGTTAATTTCTTCTTGTTAGATGCTTTTGAAGAATATCAGTTCAACTTTTATATTTCCAGGCATTAGAATAAAAGCTGATCAATAAATTTATTGTTTTCAGGGAAGTCTGCAGGACTTCAAATCTTTTGCAGATGCACGAGTGCAGTTGAATGATCTGGGGGCCATTTATATAAAAATCCAAAATGAGAGGGAAAATACACCTCCTTTGCACATTTTTCCTGCATGTCTGAGTTGAATTATCTTCTTCTTTATTGTATTTAAACAGTAGATGCCAGTGACACCTTTGTTGAACAGGTGGCAAGGATTTCTGCAAAGTTCCTTTATTCCGAGCTTATTTGCAGCTATCTCTAAACAGTACATATTTGAAAATAAAAGTTAAATGATACTTTAGCCATCAAGTATATCATTTTAGTTCTGAAATACTAAGTTATGTTAGCATATTTTGCTCAACATGGAAACAAAGTTATAGATATTCACAACAATTAAAATAAAACAAAACTTAACTATTAACTGTTAAGGAAAAGGAGGCAATTGAAATAAGAGTTCCTGAGCAATGCATCAGAGAGAAAATGATATCTTACTATTCCTTTCATGTTTGCAAAAGCTCTTTAGTGGCATGCAACTGAAATCTCTAAGATTAGGCATGCTGTTTCATTTAAAAACAAATAAAATGTACAATTTTACCAACGACAGATTCAGTACACCTTATCTGAAATGCTTGGGGCTGGAAGAAAAACATAGAAACATAGAAAACCTACAGCACAATACAGGCTCTTCAGCCCACAAAGTTGTACCAAACATGTCCCTACCTTAGAAATGACTAGACTTCCCCATAGCCCTCTATTTTTCTAAGCTCCATGGCTGCCCATTCCACGTACTCACTACTCTCTGAGTAAAAAACTTACCCCTGACATCTCCTCTGTACCTACTCCCCAGCACCTTAAACCTGTGTCCACTTGTGGCAACCATTTCAGCCCTGGGGAAAAGCCTCTGACTATCCACACGATCAATGCCTCTCATCACCTTATACACCTCTATCAGGTCACCTTTCATCCTTCGTTGCTCCAAGGAGAAAAGGCCGAGTTCACTCAACCTGCTTTCATAAGGCATGCTCCCCAATCCAGGCAACATCTTTGTAAATCTCCTGTTCACCTTTTCTATGGTTTCCACATCCTTACTGTAGTGAGGTGACCAGAACTGAGCACAGTACTCCCAGTGGGGTCTGACCAGGGTCCTATATAGCTGCAACATTACCTTTTGGCTCCTAAATTCAATTCCATGATTAATGAAGGCTAATACACCATACGCCTTCTTAAAACCAGAGTCAAACTGCTCAGCTGATTTGAGTGTCCTATGGACTTGGAGCCCAAGGTCCCTCTGATCCTCCACACTGCCAAGAGTCTTACCATTAACACTTATTCTGCCATCATATTTGACTACCAAAATGAACCACTTCACACTTATCTGGGTTGAACTCCATCTGCTGCTTCTCAGCCCAGTTTTGCATCCTATCGATGTCCTGCTGTAACCTCCGACTGCCCTCCACACTATCCACAGCACCTCCAATCTTTGTGTCATCAGCAAACTTACTAACCCATCCCTCCACTTCCTCATCCAGGTCATTTATAAAACTCACAAAGAGTCCGGGTCCCAGAACAGATCCCTGAGGCACCTCGCTGGTGACCGACCTCCATGCAGAATATGACTTGTCTACAACCACTTTTGCCTTCTGTAGGCAAGCCAGTTCTGGATCCACAAAGCAATGTCCCCTTGGGTCCCATGACTCCTTACTTTCTCAATAAGCCTTGCATGGGGTACCTTATCAAATGCCTTGCTGAAATCCATATACACTACTACATCTACTGTTCTTCTTTCATTAATGTGTTTCATCACATCCTCAAAAAACTCAGTCAGGCTCGTAAGGCACAACTTGCCCTTGACAAAGCCATGCTGACTATTCCTCATCATATTATACCTCTCCAAATGTTCATAAATCCTGCCTCTCAGGATCTTCTCCATCAACTTACCAATCACTGAAGTAAGACTCACTGATCTATAATTTCATGGGCTATCTCTACTCCCTTTCTTGAATAAAGGAATAACATCTGCAACCCTCCAATCCTCCGGAACCTCTCCCGTCAAAGATCATCGCCAGATGCTCAGCAATCTCCTCCCTTGCCTCCAGGACTGCTTTCAATTGAAGGACTGCACTGCATTCAGGGATTCATCTATGAAACTGGATGAGTATGCTGCAGTTGTTATCAACTTCATTAAAACCTGTTGTTAGACTGTCTTTAAAGAGAGTGAACCCTCGCAAGGCGGAAGGTCCAGATGGATTACCTGGTAAGGCTCTGAAAACCTGTGCCAACCGACTAGTGGGAGTACTCAAGTATACTTTCAACCTCTCACTGCTACGGGTGGAAGTTCTCACTTGCTTCAAAAAGGCAACAGTTATACCAGTGCCTAAAAAGAATAATATGAGCTGCCTTAATGACTATCGACCAGTAGCTCTCACGTCGGCAGTGATGAAATGCTTTGAGAGGTTGGTCATGACTAGACTGAACTCCTGCCTCAGCAATGAATACCTATACCACAGTAGGTCAACGGCAGACACAATCTCAATGGCTGTCCACACAGCTTTAGACTACCTGGACAACACAAACACCTATGTCAGGATGCTGTTCATCAACTAAAGTTCAGGATTTAATACCATATTTTTCACAATCCTAATTGAGAAGTTGCAGAACCTGGGCCTCTATACTTCCCTCTGCAATTGGATCCTCAACTTCCTAACTGGAAGACCACAATCTGTGTGGATTGGTGATAACATCCCCTCCTTGCTGACAATCAAAGCTGTTTCACCCCAGGGGTGTGTGCTTAGTCCACTGTTCTACTCTCTGTATACACACGACTATGTGGCTAGGCATAGCTCAAATACCATCTATAAATTTGCTGATGATACAACCATTTTTGGTAGAATCTCAGGTGGTGATGAGAGGGCATACAGGAGTGAGATATGCCAACTAGTGGAGTAGTGCTGCAGCAACAACTTGGCACTCAACGTCAGTAAGACAAAAGAGCTGATTGTGGACTTCAGGAAGGGTAAGACGAAGAAACACGTGCCAATCTTCATAGAGGGATCAGAAGTGGAGAGAGTGAGCAGCTTCAAGTTCCTGGGTGTCAAGATCTCTGAAGATCTAACCTGGTCCCAACATATCGATATAGTTATAAAGAAGGCAAGACAGTGGCCATACTTTATTAGGAAGTTGAAGAGATTTGGCATGTCAGCAAATACACTCAAAAACTTCTGTAGTTGTACTGTGGAGAGCATTCTGACAGGCTGCATCACTGTCTGGTATGGAGGGGCTACTGCACAGGACCGAAAGAAACTGTAGAGGGTTGTAAATCTAGTCAGCTCCATCTTGGGCACTAGCCTACCAAGTACCCAGGACATCTTCAGGGAGCGGTGTCTCAGAAAGGCAGCTTCCATTATTAAGGACCTCCAGCACCCAGGGCATGCACTTTTCTCACAGTTGTCATCAGGTAGGAGATACAGAAGCCTGAAGGCACATACTCAGTGATTCAGGAACAGCTTCTTCCCCTCTGCTGTCAGATTCCTAAATGGACATTGAATCCTTGGGCACTACCTCAATTTTTTTAATATACAGTATTTCTGGTTTTTTGTACAATTTTTATTCTATTCAATATAAGTACACTGTAATTGATTTACTTATTTATTATTATTTTATTTATAGTTTTTTTTGCTCTACTTGATTATGTATTGCAGTGAACTGCTCCTGCTAAGTTAACAAATTTCACATATCACATGCCGGTGATAATAAACCTGATTCTGATTCTATATAGATCTCAACTTGTTTCATGATCAACATACCGTTAAGAGGCGGCATATGTTCACTCTGACACTGACAAATCCATTCTTTCAATACATGATTGAGATGTTCACTTTTCATTTTATGCAGTGTCTTTCTAGTCTTCATTCACTTCTAGTCATTATATGGGTGAGGTCACTTGTCAGAACTGTTAGTGGGGCACAGAGCCCTACACGTTGCCAAGGAACCTTCCCAGTGCTTTGAGGAATTTTTCATTTGTGACGTCATATTAGCAATTAAAATAATTTTGGATTTTGGTGGATTTTGGATCTTGGAGTTTTGGGTGAGGAGTGTTCAACCAGTAACAACAAATGATTTTTGCCTTGAAGTCTTTAAAAGATAATGTTAAATAAGCATATATTTTTTTCTTCAGTTGCAGAATGAAAATCATGTTCTGAAGAGAAATTACAACATTTACTGTCACAGCATTAATGAAGTGTGCTAAACATACATGTGGAGAATGGTTGTGATTTATAATATGTAATAAAACTCTACAGAGTATAAAAAGCCCACTCAAGAATGACTAGTTAAGCTGCAGCAATTATTCACAACAGAAATGCACTGTGCAAAATATAATTTCTATCTCCGTCCATTGTTCTGCTCTGTAATTAGCGAAGGTCCCTCAACAAAAAAGATCATATAATATTAATTTATTAAGTAATTAAATTTACAGATATTTGTTTGTTGAGTGTCGCTCAGTTCAAATTATTGGCAGAAGATGTTAAAATTGAAATTTTGACAGTAAAGAGTGGTGTGAGTGTTAATGGAGAATTGCAATGAAAGTCATATACTAATACTACATTCCCTCCCACCATACAACAGGTCATTTCCCCTCCTCACCTTCTCCCTGCACCAAAGGATCATCAAATCTTTTTCAATTGTCTTAGTCATTAAAGTTCACTAATGGATTGAAGTGTAATAATCAAGCATTTTGTGTGGGCTAAAAAGGCTTTGTTGAATAGACGTTTGCTGGACTTACTTTTAATGGCATGTTTTGCACATGTGGTCTTGCCAAGGGGAAGATATAATCCAGAATTTTCATCAGTATGGAAATAGTATAGCTTGCCATTATAAGAAATTAACAGGTTTAATCAGCAATTGTTTTATAGACAGCCTTAATAGAAAAGTACAAGCTGTCCCCAAACTGCAGCAACAGCTTTATAATTGCTCTAAGAGGAAAGAATCATAATATAACTGTGCTAAAGTGCATTTTATGGAGTAATATGAACAGTGCTACAGTGGTTTTGAAGGATGCTTCTCCAGATTTTTCAGTTAATATACTTTTTGGCTGCAAGAAACTTTTCCTGGAGACATTCTGTTTCAAATTTTCTGACACTTCGTCAAGCTAACGTCAATGGTTGTGACTCAGTTAATCTAAGGAAATGCCAAGAATACTGCAAATGTTGGGTATGTTTCTGATTTTAGTGATTTTTTGAATTTTGTCTTTTGGTTGCTCTGTACATGTGCCAGTTCACAGTACACCAAAAAAATGGAAGATAATTTTGTGCCTAATACATACTTAAAGCAGGCTGCTAAGAATGATTTCTGTCTTCTTCCAGTTTTTTTTTTGTATGGGTTTGTTTTACTCCTAAGTCACTTGTAAAGCAACACACTTGCTTTGCACAATTTGCAAGCAGTTAACTCAGTCCCAGAACAACCTGGTTCCCCTGAGAGGAGGTTTAAAATATACAGACAAAGGCAGTCAAAGGAAAGAGGTGCCCCTCAGCATCACAGGATTCTGAAGATAAATTTCTAATAAAAAAAAGACACTGGCACCAGCAATGTCTTTGGAAATGTTCTGTAAATTAATCTTTTAGTCCTGGTAAGTACTACTGATAATAATCTCTAGGAGTAACTGAAAGATTCTAATATTCCTGTAACCTCTAGTCCAACATTAATTACTGAGTGTGTTTGCATCAGCTGCTTGGTGATTCTTGATTGGTCGTGGCATGAAGTGATGTGGGGAGAAGGCAGGAGATTGCGGCTGAGAAACTGGATCAGCCATGATGAAATGGCGGAACAGACTTAATGGGCCTAATGGCCTCATTCTGCTCCTGTATCTTTTGGCCTTATGATGCTGTGTCATTTACATGTTTACATACAAAAATGCAGCACCTCTTTATCTCTTTATAAGAGCCTTTCACATATGTACCGCAACTACAGGTTCACTGTTGCTTCCCCAATGTGCTTTAATCTCTGGTTATCCAGTAACATCTTGATCTGACAAGTGTGTGACATCCTGACTCAATTTCTTCTTCAATAGTTGTCTATGCATCCTCTTCTGAAATAAGTTTTAATATCACATATTTCTTCGATACTTTTTGGTCTGTCTCCATTACAATCAAATGATCTAGGTGGACACTTCAGACCTCTCTCCAAGTCACGCAATGTATGGTTTAATATGGCAGTCCTATTCTGTTTTACTAATTAGGCTGTAGTAAATTCAAGTTTGGAAGCTATGACATAACAGTTTTACTAGGAGAATACTGAGTAGAATTTTGTCTTGCACTACTTGCGTAAGAAATGAGCAAAGAATAATCTGTAAGTAAAATTGACAAGACGGAAAACTGTTCTCTTCATAGATTCCTTAAGAATATGTGTGAATCTTTGCACTCTGTGGATAGTAATGAGGAATATTTGATACTATTCCACCTTATGAAGCATCCACATGAAAATGATATGAATTAAGATCTGTTACCTCAGTTACTGGGCTGTCAAGAAATCATTCAGTCCCAGAAACGAACATTCTACAGCTGTGCATGATGTTATGTTCTGTTTCAATCTGATTAGAATGATTAGCAAAAGGAACAGGAAGTTGTGTTTGGTTTTCTGACAAAAGTATATGGGTACTTGTCACATTGGTCTATTGTCTTTAGTGGTATTGTTCTGGACTCTTGTGTCTGTATGGCTGACACTGGACTTTCTTAATCTTTATTGTTTCCTGGCAAATATGCAACACTTTTATACTTAAAATGCCTCTATGTTTAAGTATAATTCATTTCAAATTTAACTTCCCAGGACATCATGAATTACTGTTCTGAGATGTTGAAGCCCAGTGTCTGGTTTTTAAACAGTTAGTCCAGTCCTATAAACACTGCTGTGATCTGGTAAAATCTAGAATAATATTGAACTCTGCTACATTTCCTGGTCTCTTCACCTTTACTTTGGCTTTATCTTTATCCACAGCAGGTTGTAAACCCTTAATTTTTTTTCTTTAATCTTAATAGATTCTGATTTGAAAATATAATCTGTTGTGCGATTTCACCTTCTGGTACTGTAGCTGATTGAGAACCTCTTCTAAAATATGAAGATAGTCTTCATTAATGATGGTGACACTAAGGAAGTTATCATATTTATTTTATTCAGTCTACATCACGAATGATCTTGCCTGTTGTCAAATGGAAAATACTTAGTGATGATTTATGCGTACTTGTCAACTCGCCAAGGGGTTTTCATGGCAAGATACAGAAGAAGATTGTCAGACCTTTCTTCCATGCTGATACTGCTGCTGCCCAGGTTAGGACCTGGGCAGATTTAAACTCGGGACCATCTGCCTCAAAGTCTAGAGCTGATGCCATTACACCACTGGCCAGTGTACGTTTTTCATACTTACAGCAAGTTGATGTTTACTCTGTTTACAAATTCTGGACTACATATACAAGTTGAACTTTGTGAAAAATTTACCTTCTGCCAACTCCAAGTCAAGATCTTGAATTGTTGATAAAGGATATTGTGGGCTATCAACTATGTCCAAGCGGCTTCTTAATCTAATTTTCTTCTTATTATGGGCACAACCACCGTAGGGATTTGCTTGCTTACCAAAATACCACGCTACTTGCTTTACCTCTTTCAAGGAGTGTTTCACATACTCACAGTAATTAAACATTCAATCTGTTATCAGGAGCATTTGACATCTGTAGCTAATATTAGCAAGCCAATCATTCTTCAAGATGCTGTTTTAATAACTTAGCTCAGTGTAATTTCATAGTGTTCATGTAGGCACTAACCACATCTTTCAAATTGAGCTTTGGCGTTCTGAGACCTTTCTTAGCTAGAACCCTTTGCCACTCTTTTGTAGTCAGCCATGGTTATCAACAATTATAACACTTTAAATGCTGCTTTCACATGTTAGAGGAGTCTAATGTTCCACTGACATTAGATGGCTAACAGTGGGAATTTTCTTAACTACATGTGGCCCTGTAATATAAGACTTTATGGGTCTAGAGTCAATGTCAAAGGCTTTAGTATTACTCCCTCCTGTCCATATAACATTGAGCTGCTGGCTCCAGTACAATTGTCTGGATAGTGGGACAGGATGCACCCAGGGATTGTGAAGGAGGAGTCTGGTGAATTTCTGAAAGACACAATTTTTGAGTGTGAGATGTGGTTTGATTCATATCTGAGAGAACTCTTGCCTTTCTAGACAATTGCCCCAGATATTTTTGAGGAAAACTATAAAATCATTAGAGATAGGAACAGAATTAGGCCATTCAGTCCATCTAGTCTGCTCTGCCATTCCATCAACCCCAGACATCTGCCTTCTCACCATCTAGTCCTTTCAACATTTGATAGATCTCAATGAGATCACCCCACATTCTTCTAAATTCCAGTGAGTATTGAAATGACTTCATTACTTATATCCTTCATGTACATGAGGAGTAAAAATCTTTACGTTACATCTCTGTCTAAATGTGCAATATAGTCATTTATAATAAATAGTATGTACAACAGGACAATAAGAAGACGGTTAAATATGAACAGTCAATAACAAAGAAAGAAAGTTGTGTCAGCATGGATTAATCAGTCTGATGGACTGGTGGAAGAAGCTGTCCTGGATCCTATCGGTCCTGGCTTTTATACTGTGGTACCGTTTCCCAGATAGTAGCAGCTGGAACAGTTTGTAGTTGGGGTGACTTGGGTCTCCAATGATCCTTCAGGCCCTTTTTACACACCTGTCTTAGAAAAAGGTCCTGAATAGTGGAAGTTCACATCTTCAGATGTGCTGGGCTGTCCACACCAGTCACTGCAGAATCCTATGATTGAGGGAAGTACATTACCCATACCAGTCAGGCTGCTCTCAGTTGTCACCCCTATAGAAAGTTCTTAGGACTCTGGGGCAAAAACCAAACCTCTACAACTGTCTGAGGTGAAAGAGGTGCTGTTGTGCCTTTTCATCACACAGCCACTATGTACAGATCTTGTGAGATCTTTGGTGATGTTTATGCCATGGGATTTAAAGCTATTAACCCTCTCAACCTCAGATCCATTGATGTCAATAGGGGTGAGCCTGTCTCCATTCCTCCCGTAGTCCACAATCAACTCCTTTGTTTTTGCGACATTGAGGGAGAGGTTGTTTTCCTGACACCACTGTGTCTGGGTGATGACTTCTTCTCTGTAGGTTGCCACATTATTATTTCAGATTAGGCCAATAAGTGTAGTGTCATTAGCAAATTTAATTAGCAGATTGGAGCTGTGGGTGGCAACACAGTCATGAGTACACAGAGAGTAAAGGAGGGGGCTTAGGACACAGCTCTGAGGGGCCTTGTGTTGAGGGTCAGAGGGGCAGAGATGAAGGAGCCCACTCCATAATAAATATTCAATAGATTTGTTGAATACAATTTCCTTCACATATTATTATTTCTCAAATTTCCTGTTACCATTCCTTAATATACATTCCAGCATTTTCCCTACAATGGACAGAAATAATCCTAGATGAAAACCAACCACTATTTCTGCACCAACTGATTCAAACCATAGTATTCAGGTCATAAATTAACTTATTTCCTTTCAGTCTCATTAATTTCCTCAATACACATTTTGTTTTACTAATCCTATTTTCTTTGACTACATGAGTGAAGTGGATGCTGTAGAAAGAATGCAGAGGAGATTTACAAGGATGTTGCCTGGATTGGGGAGCATGCCTTATCAGAATAGGTTGAATGAACACGGCCTTTTCTCCTTCGAGCAACGGAGGATGAGAGGTGACCTGATAGAGGTGTATAAGATGATGAGAGACGTTGAACATGTGGATAGCCAGAGGCTTTTTCCCAGGGCTGAAATGGCTAACACAAGGGGGCATAGTTTTAAGGTGCTTGGAAGTAGGTACAAAGGGGATGTCAGGGGTAAGTTTTTCACACAGAGAATGATGGGTGCATGGGATGCACTGCTGGTAATGGTGGTGGAGGCTGATGCAATAGAGGGCTATCGGGAGGGTAATTTTAGACAGTTTCTAGAGTAGGTTACATGGTTGGCACAATATTGTAGACCAAAGGGCCTGTAATGTACTGTAAATTTCTATGCTCAATGCTCTATGTACTCATTTACTTCAGACAAGTAGGCTTTCTTCTGAGAGGTTTTCTGATTCTTCTCTATGACGACAGACCAATATATAATTTAATTTCAGTTTTCCTTATCCACAATACTACTTTTCCTTTATCATTCTGTAAGGAACTCACATTAAATTTTGATAATATTTTCCTTTTTACATGTAAGTACTGTTCCTCATAGGTCAACTTTACTTTTCATTAAAAATGCCTTGATCTTTGTTTGGGAGTTTTCAACCACTGATTTATTTTTCAAGCTATATCCTGAATCTTTATAGAGTATTGTGATATCAGCATGGAACATCACAAACCTATAACATGCCACAGCAAATAGATCAGATTATCTGGAACAGAGTAAACAAAATGGTGAATATTGAAGGAAGGTTCCTAAGTCACAGCTCTTTAATTCACTGACTACTTTAACATGAGTTTAAGGTTATATTCGGGTTTGTTTGAATAGGTAACCATGTATCTTTCAAAACTTTCATTTCACTCAATACTGCCAATCAAACCAAGTGTTGAATTAACTTTACTTTTCGCTTTCTCTACTTGAGGAGGTGGTGGGGGGGGGGGGATAAAATGTAGAGGAGAACACTGCCTGAATCTCCGATTGCCCATTTCCCAACAACAAGCAATCTGCAAAACTGGACCAGTTACCTTGTTTCTGTCTACCATTTTGGCATGTTCACCTGTTACTAAAGCAATCAGAAATATCCTATACTTATCACAAGAAAAACTGCAGATGCTAGAAAGCCAAAGCAACATGCACAAAATACAGAAAGTGACACAAAATCAGTCCATGTTCCAATCTTACACTGGTGACTGTCCCACACTTTTCCTACTCTATATCGACAACTGCATTGGTGCTGTTTCTTGCATCTGGGCTGAACACATCAACTTCATCCATTTTGCCTCCAACTTCCACCCTGCCCTCAAATTTACCCGGTCCATTTCGGACACCTCCCTCCCCTTTCTTGATCTCACTGTCTCTATCTCCAGAGACAGCTTATCTACCGATGTCTATTATAACTGCAGGGACTCTCATCTCTTCCCACCCTGTAACTTGTAAAAATGCCATCCCCTTCTCTCTGGCCTCAACCGCATCTCTTCCATTTCACACATGTCTGCTCTTACCCCATCCTCCCGCCACCCTACCAGGGATAGGGTTCCTCCTGTCTTCACTTACCACACCAGTGGCCTCCACATCCAGCACGTAAATCTCTGAAACTTCCCCCATCTCCAATGGGATGCCACCACCAAGCGCACCTTTCCCTTCTCCCCCGCCACCCAACTTTCTGCTTTCCACAGGGATCTCTCCTTACACAACTCCCTTGTCCATCCCTCCCCACTGATCTCCCTCTTGCACTTATCCTTTCAACCGGAACAAGAGCTACACCTGCCCCTATACCTCCTCCCTCCCTACCATTCAGGGTCCTAAGCAGTCCTTCCAGGTGAAGGGACACTTTACCTGTGTCTGGTACTCCCAGTGTGGCATCCTGTATATCAGTGAGACTTGACATAGATTGGGAGACTGCTTCACTGAGCACCTACGCTCCGTCTGCCAGAATAAAACAAGATCTCCCAGTGGCCACCTATTTTAATTCCACTTCACATTCCCATTCAGTTATGCCTACCCATGCGATCCTACACTGTCGTGATGAGGCCACACTTAGGTTAGAGGAACAATACGTTATATTCTGTTTGGGTAGCCTCCAAACTGATGGGGTGAACATTGATTTCTCAAATTTCCGGTAATGCCCCCCACCACCCTCTCCTTCACCATTTCTCATCCCCTTTTCCCTCTCTCACGTTATCTCCTCGCCTGCCCATCACCTCCCTCTGGTGCTCCTCCACACTTTTCTTTCTTCCATGGCCTTCTGTCTCTTTCACCAATCAACCTCCTAGCTCTTTTCTTCATCCCTCCTCCTTCAGGTTTCACCTATCACCTCTCTCCCTGCCCCACCTTTTAAACCTACTCCTCAGCTTTTTTTTCTCCAGTCCTGCCAAAGAGTTTTGGCCCAAAATGTCAACTGTACTCTTTTCCATAGATGCTGCCTGACCTGCTGAGTTCCTCCAACATTTTGTGTGTGTTGCTCGGAGTTCCAGCATCTGCAGATTGTCTCTTGTTTGTGACACACAAAATGCTGGAGGGACTCAGCATGTCCGACAGAATCCATGGAAATGAACAGTCGATGTTTCAGGCTGAGACCCTTTTCAGGACTGGAAAGGAAGGGGGAAGACACCAGAATAAAAGGTCGGGGAGAGGAAGGAGGATAGCTAGGAGGGGAGAGGTGAATCCAGGTGAGTGGATAAGATAAAGAACTGGAGATGAAGGAACCTGATAGGAGAGGAGAGTGGACCATAGAGGAAAGGGAAGGAGGAGAGGACCCTGGAGTTCTGATAGGCAGGTGGGAAGAGGTAAGAGGACAGAGTGGGGAATAGAAGGGGGGTATTTTATTTACTGGAGAGAGAAATTGATACTCATGATATCTGGTTGGAGTCTACAAAGATGGAATTCAAGGTGTTGCTCCTCCACCTTGAGGCACAAGAGTTGGATATGGACCAACATGTCAAATTGGGAATGGGAATTGGAATTAAAATGTTGGGCTATAGGAAAGTTCTGCTTCTAATGGATGGAGTGGACATGCTCGACAAAACGTTCCTCCAATTTAAAATGGTTTCACCAATGTAGAGGAGACTACATCTGGAGCACCGGATGACCCAAGCAGAAGAACATGCAAATACAGACCTAATGTTTATTAATTATATTCCACAATATTGTGGACTTAGCGATTCTGATTCTTTAAAAGTCCTCTGATACTTCCAGTAAGTAAATAATCCCATTTGGTTCCAAGATCAGAGTTCCAAAATGCAAAGTCTGTAAAATTTTGAATCTAAGTTTGAAAGAAGACATCGTTTTTGACACTCACAATTCTGATGTCTGGATCATGACTGATGGAATGTGTTATTTGGCATGATTTTGAAAATGTTATATAGTTGTACATGCATTTGGATTACAAATATTAGATATTTAAAAGCTATTATTGATTAGATATTCAGGTCTGCATGTATTAAAACGCATGTTTCCAAGTAATCATTCAAATATGTTGCAGCTGTCTGAAATCAGAAATAGAAAGTATTCTTTGGATTAAAAGCAATCATGGCTATCAGTATTGGTGGTAAAAATTTGAAGTTCTAATTCATTTTGTCAGGATGAATCCAGTGGTGTAGATATAAACCAGAAGATATTTGACTGCTCTAATAAAGGAGTTGTGCTGATCATAGTAATGAGGTGTCAATAGAGCTTAACGGTTTGCAGTCCTGAATAAAGTGTGCAATAAAGACAGTGTACTAATCTTTGCAGAAGATATGTCTTTGTTCCTTATAATGGTAAAAATGCTATTATCCTTTAGGACTGTGATAGTGTTCATCCAAACAACAAGATGAATAAAGAGCTCACGAGAAAATAGGGGTAAAAGGTTACGAACAATTCAGACAATGCTAGAAACTCTCAGGTCAGGTAGTAACCGTGGGAAGCGATACAGTTCATGTTCTATGTAAGTGGCCTTCCACATTCTGCCTAACCTGCTGAAGGTTTTCAACATCTTATGCTTTCAATTCAGATTTGCAGCCCATGAGGTTTCTTTGATTTTCAGTGGCTGATGAATTTGCTTAACTTTGCAACACCAAGAACTTAGGGGTGACTGCATCCCATGACAACTTTTATTGTTTTGCAAACGCATAAAAATATTGATAAGCTATGAATACCTTAACAGAGGCTGAACTAGGGGATGATGTATTGCCATATACTCTATGCAGTCGGCTGATGGCGGGCAGATCAGAATCATCATGAAAGCTTCCAAAAGGGCTCTGATCTGCCCACCATCAGCCGACTGCATGGAGTAAAGCACTCCATTCCTCATTGGCTGGCTTCATGGTGGCCTCAGCCAGAAGGTCAGCCATGGTGGGCAGTGCAGTGGATCAGGCAAATGGTGCTACTGCCTCTTGGCTGCAGGGACCTCAATTCAATGCTGACTTCCCCTGCTGTCTATGTGAAATCTGCACATTCTCTCTGTGACCGTGTGGGCTTCCCATGGCATTTCCTCCTGCAGCACTGCTTTGTTTTTGTGAATTTGCCACTGTAGTCAAGCATGAGGCTTGGCTCTTGCTGCTGTCCTGTGAAACAGAACAAGTCACAAATGCCAACAGGATCTACAGGCCTTTTGATGTTTTGCTGCTCTCAAAGGCCTTCGAATGATTCTTCAAGTGATTCTATTAGTTGGGATACATATTTAAAGTATTCAAGCATTAACTTCCAGAAAATAATTATTAAAATTGATAAAACTATCTACTTGCATATATTACTTCAAATACAAATTACACCATCCATCCCTGGTGTAAAGTTAAGAGGCCCAATGCAAAGGGCTCTTGGAACCACAGGTCTGCATGGCTGTTGTCTGCTGCTGGTCTCAGTATAGCAATGTACAGCTGCAAAAAATCAGTGACAAAACTGACCTGCAAATATACCTCCAGTGGCATTTCATTATGGAATCTCTGGTCACACTAAGCAATCTACCACAATATGCTTGGTTGCCTCATCTGTGATAGCTCCTTCCACATTCATATACATGCAACTGAACTGAATTTAACAACTCTCATTCTGGCATATGGGTGTTTTACCTTTATCACTGAATGACTTAATTGCAATATATTTATTGAAAATAATTGTCCCGTTCTTCAAGCACACATAGTTCTCTTGATTATCTGATGGATGAAAGGGGCAACATGTGTTTTGCATTTGTATTTGTGTGTACCAATTACTGTATTGCAATGTATTAGAGCAGATGGTAATTTCTGGGCACTTAATAAGGACTGTGTGTTCTGTTAATTTCCTATATTTGAAACTGTGTTTGCCTGATTCAAGATCTGCTCACCGTCAAACTACAAGATTTCAATGCTGTAAGGAATGTAGTAGTTAGCAGGAATATGATTTAATCATGACCTCATATTCACCATTGTGTGATTGAACAGATATTAGGGGAATAGAAAGTATAAGAAAAGAAGAAAAACATATTAATTGGCATAGGGTGCAAGAATATGATGGGAAAAATAAGCCCTTCATCACCTTGAGCTTGTTTCACTATTCATTTTGATCAAGAATAATTCATGACCTAACTGCTTATATCTGACTTTGCCTTCAAATTTCTGACAAGGTAAACTTTCATTGTTATAGCAGAATAAATGCACATAGAGCAGCTGGACTTGTGCTACCTCTGTGACAAGACATATTGCGTACGGATAATGCTGGAGACCATATTTGATTAGCCAGGCACACTGTGGGATAGATTGTCTTTCAGATATGCCAATGGCTGGCTGTTGTAGAAAGCACCTGTTTTTTATTGATATCAATGTGCCAAGTTCAAAATCTATCCAAAATGCCAGTGTTGGGCACCAGAATTCCAGTCAGTGTTTTCATTATTATATCTTGGAGAAGATTTTTTTAAAAATATCTTTTAGCTTCAAGAAAATTTGGGGCCCATTTATGGTATGCAACTGGATGAATACCGGGAAGAAACAGGGCAGCGAATCTGAAGACATCCATTTCATTCACATCACTGGCACTGGTAAACTAAATATGCAAGTTCTTTCAGCCCTTTACTCATTTGAAATGAACAATGAGCAATTCAGCAACCATACACAAGCAAACCTTAAAGAAGCCACAAATTCTGTGCATCGTAGAGCAGAATTGACAGAGTGAAGTCAAGAGACAAAGTAAACCATAAATTCCTGTGCTGCCTGGTTTCCACAAGGCAATCCCACTTTGCAGGCAGTGAGCTTTGTTAGAACAATTATTCACTGCAGCAACTTCAACAAATCCACTGGAAGATAATTGCAAACCACTAGCAGCTTAATGTAATAGTGTTATTAAAATGTGCCAAAATTAATTCAAAGTCATGGTGATGGAAACTGCTTTTAGACAAGCCAACAAAAGCTTTTCATTTTCACCGGAGAATTGATGATACCTAATTCCTAATGATTTTTCCCTTGAAAGTTTATTAAGTGTAATTTAAAAATCACTAGTAAAATTTAATGAATATCCTAAACAGAACGTGCTTTGGAAATGAAAGAAAATTTAGGCTTAAGGTTTAGGACAAATGGGACTCTAAAGTTTTGAAATACTGTCCCAGTTCTGTTCTCTTCTCTAAAATACTCGCTTCGCTTGTGTATGGTTTGTGATTCGTTTATAATCAGCTGAGATTAGGTGGTGCGCTGGGCTAGAAAGCCATTGGGATCTTAATTTGACTCAAATCCAGGCTGATGAGATGAAACTTTCCCTTTTACTTCCAGCAAATTAAGCCCCACAGGAAACAGATCTGGACAATCTCTGCCCAGTTGCTAATGATTAGGAGTTCACAGAGCATATCCACCACAATTTGAGTGCAATTAGCACAAACGTGGTATTTTTACTGAGATACCACATGATTGGCTGGCAAGGGAAATGGAAACATTCACTTGGTATTATAGGGAATCGGAATTAGAAGAAAGTTGAATATAACTGGCGTGTGTCATGGAATTTGTTGGTTTGTGGCAGCAGTATAGTGCATTACATTATAAATTACAATAAGATATAGTTTATCTGATTTCTGAATGGACAATGAACCTACACTACCTCAGTATATAATTGAATGAATATGTGGTGGAAAAAGAGAGCAGAAAAAATGTAGTGAGATTTTGTTCAAGGGTTAGTTCATGGACTATTTAGAAATCAGAGTGAAGGGGAAGAACCTGTTCTTAAAACATAGAGTGTGTGTTCTCAGGTTATTGTACCTCCTCCCTAATGGTAGCAATGAGAAGACAATGTGTCCTGGGTTATGGGGGTCCTTAAAGATGGATGCTCCCTTTTTGAGGCATTACTTTTTGATGGTGACCTTGCTGGGGAGAGTAGTGCCCATGATGGAGCAGGTTGTGTTTGCAACCTTCTGCAGTTTTGTTTTGATCCTGCACAGAGGCCGCTCCATACTAGATGATGATGTAACCAGTTTGAATGCTCTCCACCAGAACATCTGTAGAGATTTGCTAGAGTCTCCAAATCTCCTTAAATGCCTAATGAAATATAGCCACTGTCATGCCTCCTTTGTAACTGCATCTACCACTTCTACAGGAAGCTCATTCCACACAGCTACCACTCTCTGAGTAAAGAAATTCCCCCTCTTGTTACCCTTAAACTTTTGCCCCCTAACTCTCAACTCATGTCCTCTTGTTTGAATCTCCCCTACTCTCAATGGAAAAAACCTATCCATGTCAACTCTATCTATCCCCCTCATAATTTTAAATACCTCTATCAAGTCCCCCCTCAATCTTCTACACTACAAAGAATAAACACCTAACTTGTTCAACCTTTCTCTGTAATTTAGGTGCTGAAACCCAGGTAACATTCTAGTAAATCTTCTCTGTACTCTCTATTTTGTTGACATCTTTCCCATAATTCGGTGACCAGAACTGTACACAATACTCCTAATTCGGCCTTACCAATACCTTGTACAATTTTAACATTACATCCCAACTCCTATACTCAATGCTCTGATTTATAAAGGCCAACATCCCAAAAGCTTTCTTCACCACCCCATCCACATGAGATTCCACCTTCAGGGAACTATGCACCATTATTCCTAGATCACTCTGTTCTACTACATTCTTCAATGCCCTACCATTTACCATGTATGTCCTATTTGGATTATTCCTACTAAAATGTAGCACCTCACACTTATCAGCATTAAACTCCATCTGCCATCGTTCAGCCCACTCTTCTAACTTGCCTAAATCTCTCTGCAAACTTTGAAAACCTACTTCATTATCCACAACGCCACCTACCTTAGTATCATCTGCATACTTACTAATCCAGTTTACCACCCCATCATCCAGATCATTAATGTAAAAGACAAATAACATTGGTCCCAGTACACCACTAGTCACCGGCCTCCAACCTGACAAACAGTTATCCACCACTACTCTCTGGCGTCTCCCATCCAGCCACTGTTGAATCCATTTTACTACTTCAATATTAATACCTAACGATTGAACCTTCCCAACTAACATTCCGTGTGGAACCTTGTCAAAGGCCTTACTGAAGTCCATATAGACAACATCCACTGCTTTACCCTCGTCAACTTTCCTAGTAACCTCTTCAAAGAATTCAATAAGATTTTTCAAACATGACCTTCTACGCACACACCTTCCACTACAGGTGTAGTTGTAATTCAGCCTTGTGGAACGCTGGTGTAGATTGAAAGAGAGGAAGAGTTGTTATTTCTTGTCTGCACTGACTGTGGTCACTTGATGAGGAAGTCAAGGATTCGTCTGCAGAGGGGGGTACAGAGGAGGGCATGATGGTGTTGAACGCTGAATTATAATTAATAAACAGTAGCTTCATATAAGTACTGCTGTTGTCTTGGAGATCCATGACTGAGTGGAGAGTCAGTGAGCTTGCATTCACTGTAGACCCATGATGGAAATAGGCAAATTGCGGTGGATCCACGTACAGGCAGGAGTTGATTCTGGCCATGACCAACCTCTCAAAGCACTTCATCACAGAAGATGTGAGTGCAACTGGCCATTAATCATTGAGGCAGCTCACCCTGCTCTTCTTTGGTACTGGTATGATTATCACTTGTTTGAAACTGGTGGGAACCTCTGCATGCAGTAGTGAGAGACTGAAGATGCCCTTATACTCTCCTGCCACTTGGTTGGCACCGACTTTCAGTGCCTTACCAGGTAAACCATCAATGCCTGACACCTTGCGAGGGTTCACCCTCTTGAAAGATGTCCTGATGTTGGCCTCCAAGACAGAGATCACAGGATCATCAGATGCAGCACAGGTGTAGTTTTATTTTCCCTTTCAAAGCGTGGATTAAAGGCATTGAGCACATTTGGGAGTGTAGCATCACAACCATTCCTGATGTTACGTTTCAGCTTGTTGGAAGTAATGGACTGCAAACCCTTCCAGAGCTGACTTGTATCCGATTCTGTCTCTAAGTTCAATTGGAATTGTTTCTTCAGCCTTAAAATAGCCTTCTGTAGGTCGTCCCTAGATTTTGTATATAGGAATGCATTACTGAGGCTGATCACCAGGAGAATGATTGCACGTTGCTAACCTTTTTGATTCCTACTCCCAGTTACACTAACCTTCCCAACATGCAAAGTTCAAAATGAAAAATGAAGTTCAGACACACACCCAGAATTTTTGTGTTTGGCAGATTGGTACAGGAGATTGGGACCTGTGATAGATAACTACTGTTAACTACTATTCATTGGCAGACACAGAACACAGACTCTGCGAAGTTATTGGAAATTTTTGGATTTGCATGTTGCATGCCATCTTGGACAATGACTCCCATCCATTCCATAATGTACTGGTTAGGCACAGGAGTACATTCAGCCAGAAACTCATTCCACCGAGATGTAACACTGAGTGTCACAGGAAGTCATTTCTGCCTGTGGCCATCAAACTTTACAGTTCCTCCCTCGGAGTGTCAGACACCCTGAGCCAATAGGCTGGTCCTGGACTTATTTCCACTTGGCATGTTTAATTTATTATTATTTAATTATTTATGGTTTTATATTGCTATATTTTTACACTATTCTTGGTTGGCGCAGCTGTAACGAAACCCAATTTCCCTCGGGATCAATAAGGTATGTCTGTCTGTCTGTCTGTCTGAGATGAGGTGGGAATAGTCTTTCTGACCTCTTGACATGTAAATTTTGGCACTCAGTGGAAACAATTCATAAAACAGAAAAGCAAAACAGTGAAACATTCTTCAGCCAAATAAAAGGGAAATCAAAATAGGAAGGTATCAATTGGTTAAAAATCACACGTGAACCTCTAATTTGACAAAAAGAATAAAATTGATTAAGAATAAGGAAGAGAGGTGAGGAGACTCAAATGAAGAAATAATATTTAAATGGGTCTGATATCAGGTATACATTCAATTACACATATTTCAACTGGTATCCTTAAGATGGTCCGCAATCATTACTCATTATCCTAAGAGGTAGGTAACAGAAGCATGGATACTACTAAGTCCCACTCCTTTGTATCCAATACACTCCCCAAATAAACATAAATATATTGACACTTATAAGTCGAGATCAGTTTTGAAGTTAAAAGAAAGCATTGTGCAAATAAAATACACTCTCTATTAAAACAGCAGCCATAATGTTCCACAGCAGGAAACCATTTGACACAAGCTGTTCAAAATTGATACACATAAACAAGGGAGAACTTTATACATAAATATTCCCATCCTTTTGTAGATATTTGGATCTTTATGGTGCATCTCAAAAGCTGAAAAATTCAATTTGGACCAAGAGTACCAACCTTATAAGCCGGTCCATTGCTGGATATCAAGGACTGAATGCACCTAATGGTAGGACTTTTGATATATTATTAAACCAGCTAAGTGTTGATGCCTGAATAATGAATATTTCTATCTTGCCTAAGTTAACAGAGACAAAAGAGCCTACAGACACAAAAGTATCACCTGATCAGTGCTCAGCTTTTGGACGTCGCACCCACCAACAATCCGCACCTACAACCTGGACAAAACATAGGTGTAGCGTTCTTTAAAATGTACCCAAGATCTTCTAATTGAATTGGAACTGTTAACAGCTAATCTTTTTTATTAATTGCCTCTCCAAAGCATATTCTGGAGAGCAAACAGGCTTTGAAAGAGCTATGAATAAATCATTAAAAGCAGTCTAGAATCTAACAGATTAATTAATAATAATAAAACAGTGAACATACTTTCATGGAATGAAGAAGTTGTATCAAATTTGTGTTGAACTCAAGCCATTGTTATGACTAGCAATGCTCAGCACTGATCACCAGTTTATACTTCAATATCTAATTCATAATGTATAAAAATATAATGATGAAAAACTGCAATTGGCAGATTACATTTGAACTCCATTAAAATTTATTCATGACAGAAGTTATTTTAGATTATTAATGGACGATGTGAAATGATTCTAGACAGAAGAATCCACAACCAAGTGCTATACACAACTAAATACAATACAGAAATAAGAAACTTCTGTATACAGAATGATCAGAATGTGCAGTTGGCTATGACAGAAACCAAAGCATCACACACAAGATGCTGGAGGAACTTAGCAGGCCAGGCAGCATCTACGAAAAACAGTAAACAGTCAACATTTCCGGCTGAGAAAAAAGTGACTCTAAAAAGGTGGCGGGGCGGTGGGGGGAGTACAAGGTAGTAGGTGATAAGTGAAACCGGTAGAGGAGGAGGGGTAGAAGTAAAGAGCTGGGAAGGTAATTGGTGAAAGAAATAAAGGGCTGGAGAAAGGGGAATCTGGTTGTAGAGGACAGCAGACCATGGAAGAAAGGGAAGGAGGAAGAGCACCGGAGGAAGGTGATGGGCAGTTAAGGAGATAAGGTGAGAGAGGGAAACAGGAATGAGGAATGGTAAAGGAGAGGGGATCCAATTATTGGAAGTTCCAGACATCAATTTCCATTTCAGAAACTATTGCAAGCAAACAGCTCAGATACTTCCAAGAGGCCATGAGACAAATGCAAGAATGAAAAAAAGCGAAAAAAATACTACAGGATAAATATGAGTAGAAAGGGAAGAGATGAGTGGTGTATGAGTAGTCTGTTTTCCATATTCTATATGATTTTAGGAACCCATTCAAAACATGACTTGACAGGGATGCTCTCCTAAGCTACATCATTGCTGTACAATGAGGTACAGTGCATCTAGTTCCAGCAATCACAGAGCCCTGTAAGACTCCAAGGATAACTGTCATAATCTGCCTCTTAATTTAGTGTACTCTCATTGAGGTCCATACTTCCACTGACCAGTACAGTCTAGTAATTAACTACCAGGCACCCACCATTTCCGTGACTCAGTCTGTTTATCCCCCAAATTTTCTGCCATAGATACAGGAAACTGCAAGATGCATTTTTCACTGAAATATGATAGCCATCTATAGAAGTGTGGTGGATAGCATATTGACGGGCTACATCATAGTCTGGTATGGTAACAACAATGCCGTTGAACAGAAAATCCTTCAATAGGTAACGGGTACAGCCTAATCCATCATTGAGCATATCTACATGGAGCATTGTCATAGGAAAGCAGCGTCCATCATCAGGGACCACCCCCCCCCCCCCGCCACTACATCATGCTTTCTTCTCACCGATGTCATCAGGAAGAAGGTACAGGAGCCTGAGGACTCTCACCACCAGGTTCAGGAACAGTTATTATCCCTCAACCATCAGGCTCTTGAACCAAGGGGGATAACTTAACTCAACTTCACTTTCCCCATCATTGAAATGTTTCCACAATCTATGGACTCACTTTCAAGGACCTTTCATTCCATGTTCTTGATATTTATTGTTTTTTTATTTATTATTATTATTTCCTTCTTTGTACAGTTAGTTGTCTTATGCACACTGGTTGATTGTGGTTGGTGAGGTCTTTCATTGATTATTTTATTATTATTATTCTATTGTAAACTTATTGAGTATACCTGCAGGAAAATTAATCTCAAGGTTGTATATGGTGACATATATCTACTTTGATAATAAATTTACTTTGAACTTTAAAAATAAAATGGAGAGAAGAAAAAAAAGAAAATCTTACAACATAAGGAACAGAAATAATAGGAATAAATTTTTAAATTAAATTAGTTATTTAGAATTTTAAATCTGCATTTATGAGCGCAGCATTCTCTTGGTGAAGAGGATACTCTAATAGTTTATTTGGCGATATGCAGTGAAAGTATATTGCAATGTCAGCAGAATGGGTAGTACATATACTGTTATGAGTATAACAGACCTGATGACACAGTCATTTAAAATTGATTGATAGCTGAGACCCCGTGAGTAGGGATAAAAGACAGGTTTGGAGAGACACCCTCCAGACATGCCAGTGGACACTGATTGAGTGTTGGAACCCACAAGAAAGGTGGGGGCTTCGGAGACTGAACCAAGAGGTCGGTCATTAAGGCTATCAGTGTAAAAGCAGGGCCGGTGGGGGCTTGTGTGCATGTCCACTCATGCCAGAGTAACGAGTCCGCCACAGAAGAATGGTCTAGCAGAAGGACGGAGAGGTCATAACTGAATGACCACACCGATACAACAGATTAAGAGAGCAAAGGAAGGTTTGGGCTGCTGTAGCTGTTACATCTCGCTCACTCGCTCTCTCTCTCTCTCCAACCATTACAACAACCATAACTACATCAACACTCATGAACTGAACTGAACTTTATACTTTTCTATGACAATTTATTTACCCCTAGACATCAATAGAGCTTGTTTATTATTGATTATTATTATTCCTACACTTCTAGGTTTATTACTGCTAACTTGTTTTATATGTATATTTGCATTACTGATATGGTTTTGCTTATTTTTATTAATAAACACCTTTAGATTGGTACCACCAGACTCCAATGGGTTCTTCTTTCTCTGCTGGTTAGACACCCAGTTACGGGGTACGTAACAATACAAATTACATTTGTACATTCAAAGAATCTCCAAGAAAGCTACTGGAGTTACCTTGCCTTCAGATTTTTGGCATTATATTTATTTCAGCTTTGCAATATTCAAGAAGAGAATTAATTGGAGAGACAGAAACTCCCTTGAAATTTCAAGGTTTAAAAATGCAAACATTAAGTTTGTTGAAATGAAGTAGGTGGTGAGATGATTTGATTCATATTGTGAATATTCTTTTAAATCCATTCTCTCTGCGACATTCTGCAATTCTATCTTCTTACCAATCATCTGTGACCACAGCAGTGAGATATTTGAATCAAAGCTGCAGAAAACCAAAGAAAACAAAGAAAATCAAAAGGTACTGAGCAATTGCAATTTAATTTTAGACTAGTCGATATCAATAGTTGGAAAATCACTGAAATAATATGATCATTTTCATGACCCATTTTCTCCCTCTTTTTACTGGTAAGAGCAATTTATGAAATTTGTACTAAATAATTTAAAATAATAATTTCATAAGTTACAATAATATAATTTTAGTATCAAGTGTATTCACAATTCATTTCAGTATGACTAACACTCAACTAAGAATGTAAATTAAGGGTGTGATAAACTTCAGATTGACGTGATGAAAGATTCTGAAAATTGCAGCCAAGCTTATACAGAAAGTACCAAATAGCTTCACAAATACAAATTCAAGTTCTTTTTTCAAAATACCATGAAGTAAATTGAAAGAAAAGAATAGATAGAAAAAATGAGAAAGAGAGAAAGAGCATTACTGAGTTTCCATTGACACTGGTTTATGTGTATCAATGCCATTCATCTTTGCGGTTTTCTAATCTTTTTAATATGCAGATTGGAGAAAGACAAGTTTCCCTTCACAAAAACAGCTGCAAACCCACCCAAAGCATGTTGAACAAACCCATGTGTTGATGAAGATTTTATAGTAGGAAGTGACAAAGCAACATTGCCATGATGAATGTTAGAAGTCGCAACATTTGTGCACGTCTGTAATTTCACTGTGAGCCTTTTTCAAAAATGGTGATGCTGTTTTTCTCTGATTTCTGAGGATACTTGCAATTTTTAAGAGAGTTTTTAAATGGTTATAGCAAAACATATCATTTAGGCACAAAATTGCAAGTATCCTTAGTGGCCAGAGGTCTGTTCTGATGGATTGAAGGGGAACTAAAAAAAGTATTTAGTTTGTTGAAGCAAAAAAAAATGTACAAGTGCAAAATCCAAATCCCAATTGTACATGTGGAATGCTCCAGGGCGTTAGTGAAGAGTCGTTCTTTTAGGGCAAAAGCGTAAACACCAAAAACTGAGCATGGTTCATGTTGCAGGGAGGTGCAAGTTTGGAGCAGAAAGATGGAACAGAGTAGCAATTACTATAAAATCTAACAGTTAGTGACAGAACAGAAAGATGAAACAAATGGAAGAAGTTGAGACACAATCACATCTGTAAGAGCAGTCATGAACTCTCAGCCTTCTGTCAGTTCTGCCAGGCTCACTATCTCTGATCTCCCTGTAATCACGCCCTGATCTGCTTCAATGACGCCCAAGGTAAGCTCAAGAAACACTATTATATCTTTTCACCAACACATCATAATATTAAAGTTAACAATTTTAAGTACCCATTTTTGTCTTCTTTCACTGCACAGATCTGGCTATACTACTGTTTCAATCAGTTTCATTTATTATTTTCTGTCAAAATGCCACTTGTTCTTAAAGTAACTGCAACCTGACAACTTTGAGTAGATGTTCTACCATAAACATACCTATCAACCTCCTCCCCTTCTTTGGAAGTTGAAACATGCTTGTTTTCTTACATTTCCAGTTCTGATGAAGGATTCTTGAGCCAAAATTCTGACAGTTCCTCTCACCACCAATACTGTCTGACCTTCTGAATGTTTCCAGTGTTTCCTATTTTTGTACTTGCTCACTGTTTCCTTAACACCTACATTTCTCGGGCGGCTGCATTATTAATACTGGAAAATTGTATGACAATTAATTGATTCTACTTACATCTGAAGGTCTCTTTACCCCAGGAACAGAATCTATTCAATTTAATCAATAACACTTAATTTCCTTGGCACCCAAGTAGAATTAGTCAATACTTATTTGTAGGTTTGCCGGAAATCATGTTACCAAAATAAAGAGGTGAATTGGAAGAAGAAAGCATCATCAGGCAAGCCTATCTGATTTTCCTGATGAATAGGCATTAACTGATTATTGAAGTTGCTTTATAATGTCAGAATCCCAGAACAACATCATCAGTTGTTGAAAAGGCTACCTTCCAAAGCTGCTTTCTTTCAATCCAACCCTTTGTCTGGACAACAGGACTACTGGCACATCCCATGAGCAAATACTGATGCACTTCATCTAGGAGTCAAGGAAATTAAATGGCACTGCATACAGTTGTAATATAACATGTCATTAATAGCTAATAGATTTGGTTAGTATCCTTTTGGAATACAATTAGCTTCTCTAATTCTAATGGAACTGGCCAAATTTTGAATTACTTAAAGGCCAAGATTTTTCAATAGCACTGTAGCTGTACTTCCTATTACTCCTGATTAATTGTCAGAAGTTTAAGCAATATGATTTGGATGAACCATATATATGAACCCAGTTTCATCGCATGCTAGCCTGCATATCAGTTGCCAAAAGCAAGATAAAACACATTTCTCCGGATTCCAACTGAGTTCAAGTGAGATTGATGGTCATTTTTTTTAATTCATATCGTCTTGCGTTCTCAGAACACAGCTGAAAATAAATTGCATGCTGCTTTCAAAATCAATAATATTCAACTAAGCCATAAAAAATAATAGCAGAAATAGGCCATTTAGCTCCTCCATGAGTCAGAACAAGAAACAGTAGAATACTTTTGTGTATATTTACTTACGTGAAAACCAATCTTGAAAACACTTTTAGAAAGTTGATATAATTCCAAGGAAAAGAGACCAAATGACCATTTCATTCACTATTTAAATCAGAGTCAGACTCAGGTTTAATGTGTTTGTCCTGTGGCAGCAATAAAAAATGAAAAACATAAATTACAATAATAAATATACTGTACATACATACTGCATGAACATTTTAACTAAATAAGTAGTTCAAAAACAGAGCAATAAAAAATAGTGAGATAATGTTCATGGCAACACACACAAAATGCTGGAGGAACTCAGCAGGCCAGACAACATTTTATGTGTGTTGCTTCGACTTCCAGCATCTGCAGATTTTCTCTTGTCTGAGATAGTGTCCATGGGTTGGTTTACAGTCCACTCAGAAATCTGATGATGGAGGGGAAGAAGCTTTTCCTAAAACAAGTGTGTGTCTTCAGGTTCCTGTGCCTCCTCCTTGGAGGTTAAACTAAGCACAAATATAGAAACACAAAAACATAGAAGAACTACAGCACAGTGCAGGCCCTTCGGACCACAATGCTGTGTCGAACATGTACTTACATTAGAAATTACCTAGGGTTACCCATAGCCCTCTATTTTTCTAACCTCCGTGTTCCTATCCTAAAGTGTCTTACAAAACCCTATCGTATCCACCTCCACTGCCATCGCTGGCAGCCCATTCCACGCAGTCACCACTCTCTATGTAAAAAACTTAACCCTGACATCTCCTCTGTACCTACTTTCAAGCACCTTATAACTATGCCCTCTCGCTTTAGCCATTTCAGCCCTGGGAAAAAGCCTCTGACTATCCACATGATCAATGCCACTCATCACCTTAACAGGTCACCTCTCATCCTCCGCCGCTCCAAGGAGAAAAGACCGAGTTCACTCAACCTATTCTCATAAGGCATGCTCCCCAATCCAGGCAACATCCTTGCAAATTTACACTGCATCCTTTCTATAGTTTCCACATCCTTCCTTCAGTTCTTAAACTCAATCCCAACATCGATGCACCGTACACCTCCTTAACCACAGCGTCAACCCATGCAACAGCTTTGAATGTCCTATGGACTCAGGCCCTGAGGTCCCTCTGATCCTCCACACTGCCAAGAGTCTTATCATTAATACTATATTCTGCCATCATATTTGACCTACCAAAATGAACCAGCTCACCCTTATCTGGGTTGAAATCCATCTGCCACTTCTCAAACCAGTTTTCATCCTATTGATGTCCTGCTGTAAACTTTTTCATCACTCCACTCTATCCACAACACCCCCAACCTTTGTGTCATCAGCAAATTTACTAACCCATCTCTCCACTTCCTAATCTAAGTCAATTATAAAAATCACAAAGCGAAGGGGTCCCAGAACAGATCCCTGAGGCACACCACTGGTCACCGACCTCCACGCAGAACATGACCCGTCTACAACCACTCGTTGTCTTCTGTGGGCAAGCCAGTTCTCGATCCACAAAGCAAGGTCCCCTTGGATCCCATGCCTCCTTACTTTCTCGATAAGCCTTGCATGGGATACCTTATCAAATGCCTTACTGAAATCCATATACACTACATCTACTGCTCTACCTTCATCAATGTTTTCAGTCACATCCTCAATCAATATTCAATCAGGCTCATAAGGCATGACCTGCCTTTGACAAAACCATGCTGACAATTCCTAATCATATTATGCCTCTCCAAATGTTCATAAATCCTGCCTCTCAGGATCTTTTCCATCAACTTAGCAACCACTGAAGTAAGACTCACTGGTCTATAATTTCCTGGGCTATCACCTCTCCCTTTCTTGAATAAGGGAACAACATCTGCTTCCCTCCAATCCTCCGGATCCTCTCCTGTCCCCATTGTGATACAAGTACCATTGCCAGAAGCTCAGCAATCTCTTCCCTCGCCTCCCACAGTAGTTTGGGGTACATCTCGTCCGGTCCTGGAAACTTATCCAACTTGATGCTTTCCAAAATTCCAGCGCATCCTTTTTCTTAATGACTATATACTCAAGCTTTTCAAGCTGCTGTGAGTCATCCCTACAATTGCCAAGATCCTTTTCCTTAGTGAATACTGAAGCAAAGTATTCACTAAGTACCTCTGCTATCTCCTGCGGTTCCGTACATACTTTTCCACTGTCACACTTGATTGGTCCTATTCTCTCACGTCTTATCCTCTTGCTCTTCAAATACTTGTAGAATGCCTTGGGGTTTTCTTTAATCCTGCTCGCCAAGGCCATCTCATGGCTCCTTCTAGCTCTTCTAATTTCATTGTTAAGCTCCTTCCTACTAACCTTATAACCTTCCAGATCTCTATCATTACCTAGTTTTTGAACCTTTCATAAGCTTTTCCTTTCTTCTTGACTAGATTTTCAACAGTCTTTCTACACTACAGTTTCTGTACCCTACCACCCTTTCCCTGACTCATTGGAACGTACCTATGCAGAACGCCACACGAATATTCCCTGAAGATTTGCCACATTTCTGCCGTACATTTCCCTGAGAACATATGTTCCCAATTTATGCTTCCAAGTTCCTGCCTGATAGCTTAATATTTCCCCTTACTCCAATTAAACGCTTTCCTAACTTGTTTGTTCCTATCCCTCTCCAATGCTATTGTAAAGGAGATAAAATTGCGATCACTGTCTCTAAAACGCTCTCCTACTGAGAGACCTGTCACCTAACTAGGTTCATTTCCCAATACCAGATCAAGTACAGCCTCTCCTCTTGTAGGCTTATCTACATATTGTGTCAGGAAACCTTCCTGAATACACATAACAAACTCCACCGCATCTAAACCCCTTCCTCTAGGGAGATGCCAATCAATATTAGGGAAATTAAAATCTCCCACCACAACAACCCTGTTATTATTACACCTTTCTAGAATCTGTCTTCCTATCTGCTCCTTGATTTCCCTGCTACTATTGGGTGGTCTATAAAAAACACCCAGTAGAGTTATTGACTCCTTCCTGTTTCTAACTTCCACCCACAGAGACTCAGTACACAATTCCTCCATGACTTTCTCCTTTTCTGCAGTTATGACACCATCTCTGATCAGCAGTGCCACACCCCCATCTCTTTTGCCTCCTTCCCTGTCCTTTCTGAAACATATAAAGCCTGGCACTTGAAGTAACCATTCCTGTCCCTGAGCCATCCAAGTCTCTGTAATGGCCACAACATCATAGCTCCATATTTCAAGTAAATTCCTGCCAATCATCCGATCCGATATGAATTATCTGAATCTGGATCTGAACATAATTGTTTAGGTGGACTTGGCCAAGCACCAAATCATTTTTTGACCCATGTGCCACTGGCTATTTATTCTTGAAGAGAGAGACTTGCTCATTCTTTCAAAGGGCATTTTGAAGTCAAACATCTTGGTAAACCTGGAGTCACCTAGGGCAGAGCCTGTAAGGATGGCAGAAATTGTAACTGATGAAGATTAATGAGATTGATGGCTTTTGACAACAATCCACTGTTCTGCTGTCATCTTCACCAAGAAATTTTAGTCAAAGTCAAAGTCAATGTATTATCGAAGTACATATGTGTCAGCACGTACTACCTTGAGATTCATTTCCTTGCAGACATTTAGAAGAAAATAAAGAAATTGCAATAGAATTTATTAAATCTAAAATAACAAAGACTGATAAACAAACTAATGTGCAAAAGAATACAAATTTGTGCAAATAATAAAAAAGGTACATAGATAATACTGAGAACATGAGTTATAGAGTGCTTGAAAGTGAGTTTATACTTTATCGAATCAGTTTAACATTGAGGAGCTTGAAGATATCATGTTAGTTCAAGAACCTGATGGTTATAATGAAGCTGGTGGTGTGAGACAAGCGGGCACATGGAGCTTTGGAGTTCGTCGTTCAATTCTGAGTTTGGAGTGCCATCTGTAAGGAGTTTGAACATTCTCCCTGTGACCATGAGGATTTACTCTGAGTGCTCTAGTTTCCTCCCACAGAACAAAGACATACTTGTTGGTACATTAATTGGCAAAGGTAAATTGTCCTATGATTAGGCTAGAGTTAAAATAGGTGGATTGCTAATCGACTCGACATGTTGGGCCAGAAGGTCTAGTTCCACGCTGTATCAATAAATAATTAAATACATAAATTAATCTACATTACAAATAAAAGTCAAGGAATTTGGCCTTACTCCTTCTGGAGGGGAGAATTGTATCGTTATGAAGAACAATTACTCTAGCAAGTAGGTCGTTTTATTTCAGATTCTGGTGGACAATAAACTGGCTCCTTCCACCTAAACAAACAAACAGGAATGGTCAATAAGTGCTTTCCTTTCCAGAGATGCCTTTATTCTCTGAAGGAATAAAAATAACCAGAGTAGCAGATGCCATATCAGTGTTATTTGAAGAGATCATGAGGTATTGTATGTCATTGTCAGATAATTTCTTCTGGTTACTGTTATAATTGCGCATATCTTTGGAGCTTTCCCATACTGAGTCCTTTACTGAGAGAATGGGCTGCTTGGTGATGAAGTACATTCCTATGCATTTCAAATCTTTCTAAAATAATTTATTACCATCACAGTTCATTGTTAGACCTTGTCCTGGACATTGTCTTTTCTTCATTCCCCCAGTCAAGTTCAAAATAAATTGCCGAAGGAGGAAAGTGAAGGAAGAACAAAGGGTCCTCAAGGATCAGGAAACAATTTTAGTGGAGAACAACACTTAGATGTCTGTGCTTTGAGTAAACTGTTGTGACTGATATTTGTGATTGTTACAGCAATAAATGTATCCTCAAAGCAGAACTAGCAGAGCACTGCCAGAGAATACTTGCCAGACCCTCAGGGTTCCTGCCATTTGCTCCTCTTCTCAGAATATCTTACCGACTGCTTGTTCTTGAAATAGGAGGACGATGTATTCTTGATGTTGAAACCATTGTTGTAAATTTACATCTTGCACTTGATGTCAAAGTCAAGTTTATTGTCAAATGGCCCATACTGTACATTAATACACAGGTGCTTTGAAAAACTTATTAGCAGCAGCATCTCAGGCACATAACATTATATGAGTAGCATTGACAAGAAAAAAAACACAAGTTAAACATAAATTGTGTAATTTTACAAGAAAGTGAAATCACTTTTAAAAAATGATCTGTTGATTCAAGACAGTCTTAGAAAATGACTTGAACAAAATCTTGACATCCTGACTTCAGACCATGTTGTCTCAACTTGGCCTAGAGCAGGCTGGTCTGGCAGCTTGATAAGCAATAGTGGGGACATGATTGCCCCAAGAAATTAAACGAACAAAAGTCAGAATAGTGTCATTCCCATTATACTCCTTTAGGACTAGATTTTTAGGGGATTTTTCACAAGACTCACAATGACTGGAAGGTACAGGATTAAGGAAAGATAAATGTTGAAGGAAACTGATAGGGTAGAGAGGGAAATTCTTAGCACTCTGGTGGAGGAATCTGGAGTACGAGAGTAGAACATTAAAATTAGACTCAGGCCATTGAGAAATATAATTTCTTCCAGCAAGGTATAGAAAAAAAGCAATTTACCATCTCAGAAACTTCAATGGAAACTAACTTTACTATCAAATATATAATATACAAAGATACAATGAGTTATTATCCAAAAGGATATCGTGAGTGCCTATCCAGAACGATCTCTGAATTGTAACAATCGGCAGACAAATTGAATCTATAGTGAAACACTTGGGGTTTTCGTATCAATTTTTTCATGGCCTTTTCTCCTGAATAACAGGCTGCCAAAATTATTGAATTTATTTTTAAAACTTGCTACATTGTGATTTAAACATTCATGTGTTATGGCACATTATACCTGATGGCACCTGTAAAGGAACAGTCACAATTTCAAGCACTTCTGCTCAAATCCTGTCACACACACAAAGCTACTTCACAAAAAACAACAGTCTTTTGTTTTTCTCATTTCCACTTCCAACTAACAATTCTAAGCTTTATGGAATGTGCTTTGTTGCAAATCTCCTTCTTGACTTTCATTAATATAACTTATTTTTCTCTTTAGTATAAATATAATGTTGCTTTTTGAACAGTAATCACTCTGAATCAGTACATATATACTATTTTTAATATCAAGAGGACATAAAAATGCCCAGTTGGAGATTAGTGGCAGTGATCAATGTGTCCTGTCTTACCACCCTTAAGTGCTTTAATTCTGTATTTTTTTCCTTCTTGCTCGGTTATTAAGCCAATTACATTTGCAACTCACTCAGTGGAATGACTTAGTAATCATAGTCTATTTTTGTCACATATGTCCCTATATGGTTAAAGAATGATTTCCTAATTGAAGCATTTTTCCAAATAACATTACATAGCATTCTGCTGGAAAGATCAGATGTTGGCACAATGCTTTGTTAATTTGCTTATAACAGCTGCTTAAAATAGTTAGAAAAATATTTAACCAATTATCAGTGTACAAATTAAAGTGAAACCAACTGAAAGCTCAGCCTTATCCTTACAAAATGAATGGAAGAATTCTGTAGGGTGGGTACACAAGAAACTTTTGGTTTCTCTATTGTATAGTATTCAATGACAAGAACAAAAAATGAATGTAGCACACTACATTGGGGGAAGTATGAGTAGAAGGTGGAATGATTCCTCATAGTTGACCATGGGAGCAATAGAGAAATGTGCCTGCTTACTACAACATTTCTCTCTGCCTCTCACCCCATACAAACCCCAAAGCTGTGTGATAGTGAAGTTTTCATATATTGGAAGATACTATTGCCAAACTCTAGATGATACATAAATATATTTTCCATTGGCAGTCAAAAGGTGGAATCCTGATGCGACTTTATGACCATGTTAAGAGGGCTATTAACATAAACCACCCAACAGTCCACAGGATGTAGAGGAACAAATTTAAAGAGAGATTGCAGACTGTTGCAAGAAACATGAAGTTGTTATTGTAGGTGATTTTAACTTTCCACATATTGACTGGGAATTGCATAAAGTAAAAGGACTAAATGGGATAGGGTTTCCCACATATGATCAGGAAAGTTTCCTTAAACAGTACATAGAAGTACAAACAAGAGAGTGTGTGATACTTGATCTCCTATTAGGGAAATGAACTTTGAACTTTGAATTTTGAGGCAGGTTAGGTGACAGAAGTTTGCATCTGTTGCCATTAGTTGCAAAGTAAATATGGAAAAAGATAGGTCTGATCCACAAGTTGAGATTCTAAATTGGAGAATGGCCAATTTTGATGGTATCAGAGAAGATCTGGCAGGTGTGGATTGGGACAGGCTGATTTCTGACAATGGTGTACTTGGTAAGTGGGAGGCCTTCAAAAGTGAAAATTTGAGAGGTCATAGCTTATATGTGCCTTCAGAATAAAAGGTAAAAGTGACAGGTTTAGGGAACCTTGATTTTTTTTAATAGATATGGAGACCCTGGTTAAGAAAAAGAAGGAGGTGCATAGCGGATATAGGTAGGTAGAAAAAAATGGGTACTTATGGAGTAAAAGAATTGCAAGAGAACATGTAGGAAAGAACTCAGGAGGGCTAAAAGAAGGCATTAGGTTGTCCTGGCAGACAAGGTGAAGGAGAATCCTAAGAGATTCTACAGATTTGTTAAGAGCAAAAGTATTGCAAGGGACAAATTGGCCTTCTGGCTGATCTGAATGGTAATCTATGCATGGAGCCAAAAGAGATGGGGGAGATCGTAAAGGAATTTTTTGCAACTGGATTTACTCAGGGGGTAGATATCAGTAGTGGGACTGTTACTGGAAGGTATTCTAAGGGACTGTATATATGAGTATTTGGATAGACCTTAACTGGTTAGGGATAGTCAGCCTAGCGTTGGTGTGGTATGTTGTACCTAACCATATAACCATGTAACAATCACAGCATGGAAACAGGCCATTCCGGCCCTCCTAGTCCGTGCCGAACTCTTAATCTCACCTAGTCCCACCTACCCGCACTCAGCCCATAACCCTCCACTCCTTTCCTGTCCATATACCTATCCAATTTTACCTAACCAATCTTATAAACTTTTTTGAAGAAGTTACCAGGGAAGTTGATGAATGCAAGGCAATGGGTGTTGTCTACATGGACTTCAGCAAGACATATGACAAGGTCCCTCATGGGAGATTGGTCAAGAAGGTTTAGTTGCTTGACATTCAAGATGAAGTCGTAAATTGGATTAGACATTGGTTTTATGGGGAAAGCCTGAGAGTGGTAGTAGATGATAGCCTCACTGGCCGGAGGCCTGTGATTAATGGTGTGCCACAGGTATCGGTGCTGGCTCCTTTGTTGTTTGTCTTCTATATCAATGATCTGGATGATAATGTGGTAACTGGATCAGCAAATTTGTGGATGACGTCAAAACTGGGTGTGTAGTGGACAGTGAGGAAAAATGGGTTGAAAAATGTCAGATGGAATTTAATGCAGACAAGTGCAGAGTGTTGCACTTCGATAGGACCAACTAGGGTAGGTCTTACACAGTAAACACTAGGGTACTGAGATGTGCACTAGACCAAAGGGATCTAGGAATACGGGCTCATAGTTCATTGAAAGTGGTGTCACAGGAAGATGGGGTCGTAAAGAAAGCTTTTGGCACATTTCCCTTCATAAATCAAAGTATTGAGTTCAGGAGATGGGATATTATGTTAAAATGACATAAGATGTTGGTAAGGCCCTATTTGGAGTATTATGTGCAGTTTTGGTCACCTATCTACAGGAAAGGTGTAAATAAAGTTGAAAGAGTACAGAGAAATTTACAAGGTGTTACTGGGACTGGAGGACTTGAGTTATAAGGAAAGCTTGAATAGGCTAGGACTTCACTCCTTGGAATGCAGAAGATTGACGGGAGATTTAACAGAGGTATACACAATTATGAGGGGTGCAGATAGGCTAAATGCAAGCAGGCTTTTTCCACTGAGGTTGGGGGGAGGTCTACAACTAGAGGTCATGGGTTAAAGGTGAAAGGTTGAAAAATTTTAGGGGAACAGGAGAGGAAACTTCTTCACTCAGAGGGTTGTGAGAGTGTGGAATGAGCTGCCAGTGCAAGTGGTGCATGTGAGCTGAATTTCAATGTTTAAGAGAAGTTTGGATAGGTACATGGATGGTAGGGGTATGGAGGGCCATGGTCCAGGAGTTGGATAATGCGACTCGGCAGGTTAAATGGTTTGCCACAGATTAGGTGGGATGAAGGGCTGTATTTTTCTATTACTCTATGCCTCTTTGTTCAACAGATCCTGTTTTTTATTTCTGATCCTTTACCTAAGATTCCTTTCTGTTGTTCCATTTGACATCACCTGGGGGCCAAGGATGAGCTTGCTATCTTTAATCAAACTCCCTCTTGACAGTGTGGAAACCAACACCACCAATGTTATTTTTTCAACTAACCATTTTTTCTTATGTTCTGTCTCTATGGTGACCTATCACAGTATGTTAATGGATTTCCATTCTCTCTAGAAGGTAGTTGAGCAAATAATTGATCTTTCTTGTTTCTCACTTAGAACACTCTAATTGACATTATCAATGATATTCCGATATCAGAAAAATAACCATAATGAGGTGAAATAGTCTACCAATAACATTAAAAATTCAAATAGACTTCCTTCTGAATGGTGAACTCAGCCCTATTCTCATCAATGGAGCTGCTGTAGAGATGGTTTGCAGCTTCAAATTCCTCATAGTTGTATCACCAATAACTTCATCTACTCCCTTCATGCTGAGGCAGTGGCCAAGGAAAAGCATCAGCGTACTTACATTCTTGGGCAGTTCTGACCTGCCCATAAGGGTTCCCTCAAGATTAGATCGATGCACAATAGAAAGTATTCTAATGGGCTGCATCTCAGCGCATATAGCTACTGCTCTACTGTCGACTCACGGAACCTGCAGTAAGTGATGGACACTGCTCAGTCCAACATAGACTCATCAGCTTCTTTCTCCAGTCCATCTTCAAGAAGTCTAATGATATAATTAAGGAAGTCTGCCCCGTGGACATTTACTAATCTGTCTTCCACAGGAGTTTGTAAGTCTAGGTATCCAGGCTTACTGCATTTTCCCTTGTACTATCAAACTCCTGAAATGATCCCCTCTTTCACATCCTCCTTCCTGTGGTGTTGCCTCATTCTCATACTCTGAATGCTTCCTTTATTGGCTACTTTGTTATTTTCACTTCAACATTTCTTTGTGCACGAGTTCAGATAACACTACAATTTTTGCTGCTTTGTGCTCATTGTTGTACTTATTATTGCCATGTATTTAGTTTTCTTTGTGCGCTTCGTGCGATCAAGAAATTTAATTGCACTCTGGGTAAATAATAATAAGCTAATTTACATCTAAATCCTATTTTCAGAAGCCCTGGTGCTTTGGAATCTGGCTTATCGTGTGCTAATTCCCAGGCTCTCTTGGACACAGCAAGTTTACTGGAAAATTTATTATACCATTGTGTCTCATCCAAAAAAAAGAGTGTGGAGGAATATTAATTGGAATAACATTAAGTAGCTGGGAAGTCTGGCACCACCGAGGATTTGAACATACTGGGCGAAAGGAATTTTACTGTGATAAGAATTGAATATTTTCCCAATAATTATATTTATGATTGCATTAATTCCTACGACATTTAGAAATAATAGGACAAAAAAACACATTTATTTTTCATAGCTGATCCAATTACAATTCTGGAAAATTTAGGCAGCATATGTTGTCCAGAATTGTCTTTGCTGATGCATGTCACTCTGAAATGCAAATACATTTAAAGCCTTAACAAAAGCTTTAAATTCATTGCATTCTTTCAGAATTATCATCTCCAGAATAGATTTTTCATCCGTGGTCAATCATTTTAGGATTATTAAATAAATACATGATTCCAAAATTGTCCTTATTTTCCACTTTTGAAGTACCAAATGGGGTTTAGAATGTTCATTGATGTCACTTCTGAATCAAAAGGTTCATATGATAATATATCTCTATATAAAGCTGAGATCAGACTTCAGAATTTCAGTACAATAGCATGCCACTATCTGTTCCATTAGGAACACATTAGATGTGTAATCATTTGTGTCTCCATGTTGAAATTAAAACACAGAATATCCATATAAAATGAAATAAAATAGAAAAAAAAATTGGCTGGAATCCTCCAAGAAACAGCCAAGACATTTATATGGACTTAAAGTGTCAGATTATGTGGCAGAGAAAATTTAATGCTTAAGCTATTGCTAATTATCAGAAATTTAGGTATAGATTTCCAACTCATTTACTTGATATAATATATTGAAAGGGCCAAGAAATTACTGAGAACACTTAACTACAGAAAATTAATAATGTTGCACTGGGAAATCACTAGAACCCTCAATGTGAGTGGAAAGGATTGTTTTGGCAGTGGTCAATACTTTGTGCAAGGAGTCTAGTTTCACATTAGGAAATCACAACATATGCTTGAAATAATTTGAATTCCCTCTCCAAACAGAAACATGATCCAAAACATTAAGTAAATAAATAAGTAAATAATTCAACTGGAAAATTGTGAATGATTCGTAGCCAACCCAGACTGTAATGCCTGTTGACAAGTACAACCAAGTCCATTTTTGTTTTTGTTAATATATTCCACTAGCTCATTATTGTAGGTAATGACCAAACATAAAATTTGCAGCAATATTTAAAACTTTCTAATGAATTTATAGAAAAATGAGAGACTGCAACAATGTGTAAATGCTACAAGAGTTTTTGGTGCAGGTAGAAACTGTCTCCACTACAAATACCTTGCATAAACCACCTCTTCAATGTGTTTTTGTGTATGTATGAATGTGAGGCAACAGCAATAGCTCTGAAATGGAATGTAATACTTCACCTTGTTGTTATACCCTGGGTAACATAGACTGGGCACAGAGGCAGTTGGGATCTAAGCAGAACTGAAGAGTTTGTGATTGGGATGGGCCAATGGTTTCTTTCAACTTGTTAGATTTTTTTAAAGATTCCTTTTCCCTCTCACAATCTCGGAACAAAGCAAGAATTAAAAAAAAGATGCAGATGCTGAAAAACTGAAATTAAAGAAAAAATAAAATGCTGGAAATACTTAATAGGTCAGGCAGCGCCTGTGGAAAGAAAAACGGAGTTAACCTCTTAGGTTAAAGACAAATTCTGAAATGAAATAAATGACCTTGGACCTAAAATGTTAACTCTAATTCTCTTTCCAGATATGTAGCCTGAACTGCTGAGTGCTTCCAGTATTCCCTTTTATTAGTGCAGAACAAAATAAAACTTCTGTTCCATCTAAGGCCTGTCACGTCATTTTGGCAACAGGTAAAGCTTGCTGTATTGTTGACCCTTGACTTCACATCCTACCTTGTAATGATCTTACACCTAATTGGTTACCTGCACTGCACTTTTACTGTTGCTGTTGCAGAGGTTAAAGTGAGGATAGTTCCCTTAAGGTGAGGCTTGGAATGTATTTACCGTATACGGAATAAGGAAATGTTTTGAAGAGTCTCCATCTGAAATGTCAAATGTTCGTTTCCCTGCATTGAAGCTTCCTGACCTGCTGAATTACTCTGATGTATTTTGTGCTGCTCCAGATATTTTACATCAGTCATTACAATAGAAAATACAATGAATATCCCATAAATATTTTTAAAAAGATACTTTGTTAAGTCAAGTCAAGTCAAGTCACTTTTATTGTCATTTCGACCATAACTGCTGGTAAAGTACATAGTAAAAATGAGACAACGTTTTTCAGGACCATTGTGTTACATGACACAGTACAAAAACTAGACTGAACTACGTAAAAAAAAACAGAGAGAAAAAAAACACACAACAACTACACTAGACTACAGACCTACCCAGGACCGCATAAAGTGCACAAAACAGTGCAGGCATTACAATAAATAATAAACAGGACAATAGGGCAAGGTGTCAGTCCTGGCTTTGGGTATTGAGGAGTCTGATAGCTTGGCGGAAGAAACTGTTACATAGTCTGGTCATGAGAGCCCGAATGCTTCAGAGCCTTTTCCCAGACGGCAGGAGGGAGAAGAGATTGTATGAGGGGTGCATGGGGTCCTTCATAATGTTGTTTGCTTTGCGGATGCAGTGTTTAGTGTAAACATCCGTGATGGCGGGAAGAGAGACCCCAATGATCTTCTCAGCTGACCTCACTATCCGCTGCAGGGTCTTGCGATCCGAGATGGTACAATTTCCGAACCAGGCAGTGATGCAGTTGCTCAGGATGCTCTCAATACAACCCCTGTAGAATGTGATGAGAATTGGGGTGTGGGAGATGGACTTTCCTCTACCTTCGCAGAAGGTAGAGACGCTGTTGGTCTTTCTTTGCTATGGAGCTGGTGTTGAGGGATCAGGTGAGATTCTCCACCAGGTGAATACCAAGAAATTTGCTGCTCTTAACAATCTCCACCGAGGAGCCGTCAATGTTCACCGGGGAGTGGTCACTCCGTGCCATCTTGAAGTCAACAACCATCTCTTTTGTTCACATTCGGAGACAGGTTGTTGGCTTTGCACCAGTCCGTCAGCCTCTGCACCTCCTGGGGATGGTTAGGTTAAATATTAACATTGATAGAGAATCAACTTGGGGCAAACATGAGGAATAGGGAAGTTAAAGATTGATAAATCCTTTATTTCTGATCACTCGCATCAAAGATCAGAAAAGAAATGTCTAAAAATAGTGAATGCATAGGTTGTATCATTTAAAAAATCCTTAGAGTTTGGAGAAGAAGTGATTGAAATCTGTCAGGGTAATACCCTTATTCAGAAATAAGTTTGGGAGGCTAAAACAGGTCAACAAGCCTATGAACCTTTTGTCTATTGTTGGAAAAATGTTCGAATCAGTTATAGCAGAACATTTGGAAAATCACATTCTGACCAAGCAGAGTTTGGGTGGCTTCATGAAAGGAAATTGTGCCTGACAAAATTAAGATTTCTTTAAGGAAGTATCAGCCAGAATGGATAGAAGAAAACCAATAGAAATGATAAGCTTGCATTTGCAAAAGGCCTTTTACAAGATGCCATTCTAAAGGCTATTTCTGTGTTGCACATTGGTGAGCTAGGAGAAATGATCTGGGAATTATTTTCAGGATTGCAACTTGTAACAAATGAGATCAGTTTCATACAAGCATATAGTTATGATTCAGTGGAAGGAAGTTGTCAAATTTGTGGATTAAAAGTTGTGTGGGAAAGCAATCAGTTCACAGAGGTATATTGCTAAGTTAAGTAATTTGACAAATTGTTGGCAAATGGCACTTAATGTGAGAAAATTCAAAGATGGTTGCTTGGGGTGAAGAATTATTTAGTAGACCATAGACCATAAGACCACAAGACATAGGAGCAGAATTAGGCAATTTGGCACATTGAACTTGATCCACCTTTCAATCGTGGCTAATCCTTTTCTCTCCTCTTTAACCCTACTCCCTGGCCTTCTCCCTGTAACCTTTGATGCCAAGCATGGACAAATAAAAGACACCAGGGAAGAAAGAGGTGTGTTGTTTCAAACTCTTGTATTTCAGACCGAAGTACAATCAATAGTGGTGTTCCACAGCTACTGCTGGGATTTATACTTAAATCTGTGCAAAAGTACTGGTGTCCATATCTGGCTCCAGCCTAGAATGGCACCAGTATCTTCTACCCTGCCGTCACTTGCTGCAGCTGTCCTCTTCGGCTGCTGTGGACTCCTCTCTGGCCAGCACTAACCAATGTATACTTCACTGTTTTCAAGCTATGAACCCTGGTCACTGAACCTACACTGGGTTAAACCTGGAACCACCATTCAAATAAAAGAAATAAATTCCTTGCCTTTTCTCAAACATCATTCTTTTAAATTTGTTTTAATAAACTAGGTTGATCTATAACGTGTGGATTTATTCTTATTGTTTTACATACTATGAAAAAAATCAGTATAAGAAACATGAGAAAATCTGCAGATGCTGGAAATCCAAGCAGTACACACTAAATACTGGAAGAATTCAGCAGGCCAGACAACATCTATGGAAACAAGTACAGTGGACATTTCAGGCCAAAATCCTTCGGCAGGTCCAAAACATCAACTGTACATTTTTCCATAGATTGCTGCCTGGCCTGCTGAGTTCCTCCAGCATTTTCTGTGGTTTGCTCAATACTCAAGGAACTTTTTTTTAATGTGTCTTAAATGTTACTGTATAGAAACAGTCCAGTCCTAGCTCAGCGAGTCTGGAGTCGGAAGCCTGAAATCCAAAGACTGACGTCTGCAGTCCGGGGTGGATGGCCAGCTAGGAATTGGAGGTTTGAGCCTGAAGTCTGTAAGCCTGAGATTCCAGGCCAAAGGACTGGAGTTTTGCAGGTGGCCTACCCAGGGTTTCAAGGCTTGCCTATGTATGTGAGGAGTAGGTAATGGGCTGGTTTTCTTGTTTAGTTTTGTTGCTGTTATTGCTGCGTGTGTTGTTCTAATGAACTTCCCAATCTTCTATCTTCCCACTAATTTTTGCTTTGTTGTATGCCCTTTCTTTTGCTTTTACAATGGCTTTGACTTCCCTTGAGGATTGGGAAGTATTTAAAAACCTACAGGGAGCAACTAAAAAAATCATTAGAAAGGGAAAGATGAAATATGAAAGCAAGCTAGCAAATAAAATCAAAGTGGATAGTAAAAGTTTTTTCAGGTATGTTAAAATACAAGAGAAATAAGAGTGGATATTGGACGTCTAGAAAATGAGGCAGGAGAAATAATAATTGGGGTAATGAGATGGTTGATGAACTAAATGAGTATTTTGCATCAGTCTTCTCTGTGAAAGACACTATCAGTATGCCTGATGTTGTAGTGTGTGAAGGAAGAGAAGTGGGTGCAGTTACTGTTACAAGGGAGAAGGTGCTCAAAAAGCTGAAAGCCCTAAAGGTACATAAGTCACCTGGACCAGATGAACTGCGTCCTAGGGTTCTGAAAGAGGCATCATTAGGGATTATGGAGGCATTAGAAATGATCTTTCAGAATCATTAGACGCTGGCGTGGTGTCACTCCACTCTTTAAGAAAGTAGGAAGGCAGAAGAAAGGAAATTATAGACCATTTAGCCTGACCTCAGTGGTCGAGAAGATGTTAGAGTCAATTGTTAAGGATGAGGTGATGGAGTACTTGTTGACACAGGACAAAATGTTACAAAGTCAGCATGGTTTCCTTCAGGGAAAATCTTGTCTGACGAGCCAGTTGGAATTCTTTGAGGAGATTACAAGTAGGATAGATAAAGGGGATGTAGTGGATGTTATATATTTGGACTTTCAGAAGGCTTTTGACAAGGTGCCACATATGAGGCTGTTTACCAAGTTAAGAGCCCATGGTAATACAGGAAAGTTACTAACATTGACTGATTGGTAGGAGGCAGCAGGTGGGAATAAAAGGATCCTTTTCTGGTTACTTCCAGTGACTAGTGGTGTTCCACAGGGGTCAGTGTTGGGGCCATTTCTTTTTATGTTGTATATAGATGATTTAGACAATGGAATAGATGGCTTTGTTGCCAAGTATGCAGATGATATGAAGTTTGGTGGAGGGGCAGGTAGTGTTGAGGAAACAGGTAGGATGCAGAAAGACTTAAACAGATTAGAAGAATGGGCAAGAAACTGGCAAATGAAATACAATGTTAGAAAATGTATTGAGTGCACTTTGGTAGTAGAAATAAATGTGTGGACAGTTTTCCAAACAGGGAGAAAATCTAGGAATTTGAGATGCAGAAGGATTTGGGAGTCCTTGTGCAGAATACCCTGAAGGTTAACTTGCAGGTTGAGTTGGTGATGAGGAAGGCAAATGCCATGTTAGCATTCATTTCAAGAGGTCTAGAATACAAGAGCAGGGATGTGATGCTGAGGCTTTATAAGGCACTGGTGAGGCCTCACCTTGAGTATTGTGAACAGTTTTGGGCCCTTCATCTTAGAAAAGATATGCTGGCATTGGAGAGGGTCCAGAGGAGGTTCACAAGGATGATTCCAGGAATGACAGGGTTATCATACGAGGAATGTTTGATGGCTCTGAGTCTGTATTTGCTGGAATTCAAAAAGGTTGGGGGCGAATCTCATTGAAACCTTTTGAATGTTGAAAGGCCTAGACAAAGTAGATGTGGAAAGGATGTTTCGCATGGCGGAAGAGTCTAGGCCAAAGGCACAGCCTCAGGATAGAGGGGCGCCCTTTCAAAACAGTGATGCGGAGAAATTTCTTTAGCCAAAGGGTGGTGCATTTGTGGAATTTGTTGCCGCATGCAGCAGTGTAGGCCAGATTGTTGGGTGTATTTAAGGCAGAGATTGATAGGTTCCTGATTGGACACAGTATCAAAGGTTACGGGGAGAAGGTCGGGAACTGGGATTAAGGAGAAGAAAACAAAAGGATCAGCCATGATTGAATGGCGGTGCCAACTCGATGGGCTAAATGTCATAATTCTGCTCCTTTGTCTTTTGGTCTTATAGAAACATAGTAGTTAGTGTGACACCACTACAGCTCGGAGTGTTCCAGAGTTCGGAGCTCAATTCTGGCACTATCCGTACGTTTTCCCCATGAACATGTGAGTTTCCTCCAGCTGCTCCGGTTTCCTCCCACAGTCCAAAGATCTGCCAGTTAGTAGGTCATTGTAAATTGTCCTGTGATTCAGCAAGTGTTAAATAGGTGGGTTGCTGGTCAGCACGGCTCTCTGGGCCGGAAGGGTCAGTTCCACACTGTATCTCTAAATTAAAAAAATAAATAAAATGCTATATTATTGTTGGAATATGTGGAGGCACTTGCTGGCTGCTTCCAGTGCATCATCGGGTGTGTTGGGTGTTAACGCAAATGACACATGTCGCTGGGTGTTTCAATGTACGTGTGATAAATAAATCTGAATCTGAATTTAAAATGATCAAAAAGAAGTTCAATTAGCACTTGAAGAACAATAATTTACAGAGATGTTGGAAAATAATACGGGTTTGTGGGCATCAGAGTAAATTGATTGCAGTGTTGGGAACTAGTGTGTGCTCAGTGGACCATTTGTCCACTTTCTGTGCCATTGTGGTACCATGGTTGCAGGATTTAACATATTTGCTTTCTTAATCTGCAAACATAAAATTAGCTTGATGTGTTGCACCTAATATACATGTCATGGGGCATTTTGAACCGGCTACAGACAGCACCTCCAAATTCAGACAAGCTTACAGTGATTGGTAACTCATTTATTATTGTCACATTTACAATAAAGTTCTTTGTTTTCCATATTATGCAGAGAAATCTTTCCAAATATAGGAATAGCAATAAAAGAATCCAGAATATAGTGTTATAGAAAAATCGCAGTGCAGGTAAACAAATAGGATGTAAGATCATGATCAGATAGATTGAGAGATCAAGGGTTCATCTTTATCGTAATAGAGGTCCATTCACAAATCTAATAACAGTGGGATAGAAGCTGTACTTGGCCAACTGGGACATGTTTTCAGGGTTCTACATCTTCTTCCAATGGAAGTAGGGAGAAGAGGGAATGGCTGGGGTAGGCAGGGTCTTCAATGATCTTAGCTACTTTCCTGGGGCAGTGGAAGGTGTCGATACAGTCAGTGGAGGGGAAGCTGATTTTTCTGAAAGACTGAGCTTGTTTGCAATTCTCTGCAATTTCTTGCAGTCTCGGGCAGACTGGTTGCTGTGCTGAGCAATGATGCATCAGGACAGAATGCTTCCTATGTGGCATCTATAAAATTTTGTGAGGGTACATGTCAAATTTCCTTAGCCTTGCAACGGAGTTGAGGTACCGGTATGCTTTCTTGGCCAGGGTAGACCAAACCATCCTCTCAAGCCATTCCACATTAGCGCTAGTGCACTAGCCTTAAAGTGCCAGCAGTCACTGATCAGCGTTTAATTCCTTCTGTTGTCTCTAAGTAGTTGTTACATTGTCCCCGTGGCTGTGTGGGTTTCTTCCAGGTGCTCTGGTTTCCTCCCACATTTTAATGATGTACATTTAAGGTTTGTGAATTGAGGGCATGCTATGGTGGTGCTGAAATAATTGGGACACTTGTGGGCTGACCAACACATTGCAAGCAATGATGCAATGAACTGCTTCATTGTAGGCTTCAATTTTTTGATGTACATATGACAAATAAAGCTAACTGTAATCTGACGCTCTCCTATCTCTGAGGGAGTTTTTTAAGGTTTGGAATGGCGTTGGTGGCCTGGAAGCCTGGAGATGAAGCACAAGCCCATGATCGAGGAAAGTGCAGGAGTCCAGGGTTCCATGCTGCAAGGGTTGATTGGCGAGGCTGTGGGCTCATTTCGGGGGACTCTGAGGTTCATGTTGCACTTATTTCTGGATTCTGGTCACTCTTCTTTTTGCTGTTTTTTGTGTGGTTTGATCCAGGTGAATGCTGCAGACTGGGGCGCTCGGTGAAGAATGGGTCTGCGTGCAGCCTGCAGTTGGCTAGCAGCATGGAGCTGAACTGACCTGAATACTACTGGACTCCTGATCTGATATTGATATTCTGTGTGTTGGCTCACTCACTTTTGGCTGTTTGTGCAATTAGGTCTTTTTTTTCATGGTGGGTGCTTGATGTTTTCTTGAACGGGTTCCATGGTGTTTCTTCCCTTTGTGGGAGGGTGAATCTCAGGTATACTGCATGCATACTTTGACAACAAATGCACTTTGACATTGACTTTGTTTAGCACTAGTGATACAGACCTGTTTCATGAAATCAATGACCATCTCTTTTGTTTTTCTGGCATTGAGGGAAAGGTTGTGTTGTCTTGACACTGTGTTACTAGGCACTGTAACTCCTGCCTGTACTTCATTATTTGAGATGTGCCCCACTACAGTGGTGTTGTCTGAAAACTTGTAGGTAGAGTTAGAGTAGAATCTGGCCACAGAGTCATGAGTGAACAGGGAGTAGAGTAGGGGACAAAGGATGCACCTTGCAGGATACTAGTGTTGAGGATAATCATGGTGAAGGTGTTGCTGCCTATCCTTACTGATTGTGACTATTGATTAGGAAGTCAATGACCCTCTTGCAGAGGGAATTACGGTGTCCTGGGTATTTGTTGTTGTTCAGTCATTAAGTCGAGTTTGACACTTTGTGACCTCATGGACTCCTGCACACCAAGCCTTCTTGTTGGAAGCTGCCTGTCTAAGATCCCCCAAGGTCATACGCATTGCGTGAGTAATATTATCTATTCATTGTTGCCTCTGCCGTCCTCGCCTTCTTTTATCTTCTGTTTTACCTAATATGACAGTCTTCTCCAAGGAATCCTGTCTTCTCATGATGTAGCCAAAATATTTGAGCTTTTGCATCATAATCAAGCCTCCTAGTGAGCAGTGTGGTTGTATTCCTTCAACTATTGACTTGTTGGATCTTCTTGCTGTCCAACAATCTCTTAACACTTCCCTCCAGCACCCAAGTTCAAAAATGTCAATTGTTTTGTATTGAGCCTTACTAATAGTCCAGCTCTCATAGCCATACATCACAACTGGAAGTACCATAGACTTAACTATACAGATCTTCGTAGACAATGTTATGTCTCTGCTCTTCAGTATTTTATCTAAATTTGCCATTGCTGCCCTCCCCAGAAGTAAGCACTGTTTAATTTTGTGGCTGCAGTTACCATCTATAGAACATCTTTGAACCAAGGAAGACAAAATCCATCACTGCATCTGCTTTCTTTCCATTTATTACCACAGAGTTAATAGGCTGGTCGACATAATCTTGGTTTTCTTAATATTGAGCAACAAGACAGCTTTTGCACTTCCTTCTTTCACTTTGATTAGAAACTTCCTGAAATCCTCCTCACTTCCAGCCATTAGAGTAATATCATCTGCATATCTGAGGTTGTTAATATTTCATCCAGCAATTTTGGTTTCAACATTTGAGACCTCTAGACCAACATTCCTCATGATGTGATCAGCGTATCGATTAAATAAGAAGGGTGACAGTATGCAGCTTTGTCATAGTTCTTTCCCAATCTTAAACCAGTTTGTTGTTCTGTGTTCAGTTCTAACTGTAGCTTCTTGATCTTTGTACAAGTTTCTCATAAGGCAGACAGGTATCTCCAATTTTTTAAAGATTTGCCATAGTTTATTATAGTCCACACTGTCGAAGGCTTTAGTGTAGTCAATAAAACAAAAATAAATACTTTTTTGGAATTCCCTCAATTTCTCCATTTTCCAGTGTAGGTTAGCAATTTGGTCTCCGGTTCCTCTGACTCTTCTAAAGCCAGTTTGTACATCTGGCAGTTCTCGTTCCATATATTGCTGGAGTCTTGCTTGCATGATCTTTAGCATTACCTATCTAGCATGTGAAATTAGTGAAATTGTTCAGTGATTTGAACATTCCTTTACATGTCCCTTCTTGGGAATTGGGATATAAACTGATCTTTTCCAGTTTAAAGGCCATTGTTGGGTTTTCCAGATCTGCTGGCGAATTGTATGCAACATTTTTACAGCATCACCTTTTAATATGTTGAATGATTCATCTGGAATCCTGTCACATCCTACAGCCTTATTATTCACTATGTTTTCTATCGCCCATTCAACTTCACTTTCCAGAACTTCCGGCTCTGGATCGATGAGGGAGTCATTGCAGGTGTCTTTGCTGTTGGGATCTTTCCTGTACAATTCCTCTGTGTATTCCTGCCATCTCTATTTGATGTCTTCTGTTTCTATAAGTCCTTCCCCCTTCTTTGTCTTTTACTATACTCATTTTGCATGAAATATTCCTTTGATTTCTCTGATCTTCTTGAATAGGCCTCCTGTTTTTTCCAATTCTGTTGGCTTCTTCAGCTTCTTTGCATCAATCCTTTAAGTAAGTTTCCTTGTCTTTCTTTGCTATCTTCTTGAACTTTGCGTTCATTTGGAGATCTTTGTTCCAATCTCCATTGGCCTTCGCCTCTCTTCGCTGCTCAGCCACTTGTAGAGTCTCTTCAGAAAGCTATTTTGCAACATTTTTTATTTGCAATATTTTTGTTGCCACCTCTTGTATTATGCTCCTTACCTCTAGCTACATGGTATAGCTCATAGTGTCATTGAGATACACAAGCCCCCTCATCAGGACAAGGTAACAGTATAAGAGTCTGAAAGTGAGGAACAACCCGAAGTTTGGCCAATTTAAGTGTCAGGCCAGACTGAAAAGGTCAGGGTGTCGAAGTTGGAGGCAAGGCACAAGCCGGTGTTCAGTTTGCCGCTCTGTGAGGTTTACTCCTCTCTGTTCTGAACTGAGGCTGTGACCTGAAAATAACTGGCTGCAGTGATGACTGGCTTCATGGATGTGAACCCACTTCTGCGACCTTCAATTCTGAATGTTGCTTGCTTTTTTTATGGTTTGTGTGATTTGTTTTTCTCTCTGTGCATTGGGTGTTTGACGATCTTCTTTATTAATGGGTTTCATTAGGGTTCTTTGTTTTGTGGCTGCCTCAAAGGAGTCAAATTTCAAGACTGTAAATAGTATACATACTTTGATAATAAATGTACTTTGAACTTTAAACTTTGATATTGTGTAAGCAGATGCTGAACATTAAACAAGTTCTGGCTTCATCTTCACTTCATCTCTCCCCTAATGGTTTCCATTATTATCTTTGCTACTTATCAGAATGCAGCTCTGGTAGCATTTTTGTTCCTGTTCACCACCCTCTTAACTGCTTCCGTTTCACTTTCTCCTCACTCTACCTGGCTCCATCTGCTCTTTTTTTTTTGTCTGCCTCCATCTATCTTCCAACTTCTTTTATCTCCAAACAATACCACCCCACTCCCACATCACAGGCACCACCTGGCTCAGACTGCCCATTGTCTTAAACCATCTTCTTGGTCCATCCATCATTACTTTCCCTCTCCTCTTTATACTGCCTACTTTCCCTCTCCAACTTAACCCTGATGCAAGATTTCAACCCAGAATGTTCATAACTGCTTAACCCACTGAGTTCCTCCAGCAGATTGTTTATTGCTTCAACTTTCAGCATCTGTATTCTCCTGTGTTTCCACATCTGAAATGATATTGGCAAAGGACCATAAGGAAACATATATGATTCAGCCTGGAATATGGATGCCAATCTCTTTAGTGCAATCAACTTGTAGTCATGTATAACAGTAAGTATGTAACTACGTCAACCCAATTACGCAGTGGAAGATAGAGCCAATGTTACATTTCCTTCTGTGATTAGCTTAGCACACATAAGTTTAAACAAGGTTTATGATGCTGCTTCCCTTACTCTTGGGATGCGTGAGATGAGAAATGATTTGCTTTATATGAACTAGTTCCATCACAATGAAGTTAGCATGTCAGACCTTCTCCTTACACTGTTGGTAGCCAAATGTTTGAAGCTACTTTTGTGAAGTTGCATGGAAAATCAAGGGCATGTAACTTTTTGCGGTTCACCTTACCAGGAAAGCTTTTTTATATATTTTGTCCTAGGCATTTTGCGTTAAATATCAAAAGTGGGTATTCAGTCATTATAAGCTGTGCTTACCTGCTGTTAGATATACATTAATAAATAGAACATAAATAGTGCAATTTAAGCAGTATTGTAGAATGATGGAGTGTACTCAATTGCTTGCAATCATGGATGAGTGGAGGAGACATTTTGGTTTAAATTATTTTGCGTTGTACAAGTTAAGGCAAGTATCTCACCCATTAAGGCCAAACCTCTTCCTGTTCAGTGTCAATACTGGTGCATTAATGTATATTTATCTAAGCTACAAAAATTGTTATATATTTCGGAGACACTTGGGATAACACTTCAAGCAAGTTGTTGCTGGTTACGTCACAATGCTATAAGAAGACAGCTACAAGGCTTGCCAAGTATTAATGCAGTTTGCAACATATATAAATAAAGTCATTGTTTTAGGAACAGCAGAAATCAAGCAATACTGAGAAAGAAGAAATCCATTTGTTAAATGTCGAGTAGGATTGTAAAAGCCATTGTTTTTTCTTTGTTAATGTCCTTGCTTCTGAATTAAGAGGTTGCAGACACAAAGCATCAACCCTTCAGTGGAGTACCAGTGAGTGTTGTGGTGTCTTGAATTAAACGATATCTTGATTATTGTTTCAGGTGAGTACAACTACCTACATGGCACTATTGCTAAAAAGGTTGTGGAACTCTTCCCTATATCCTGCACAGACTAAGACCAGAACTTGAACTCTATTGAGATATCTTGATATCTGAGAAAAAGATAAGTTAATGCAAGCCTTTCTTGATTGGGAAATATTGATAAGGATTTCTTGCGTTCTTGTGTCCTAATGGAAGATACTGATTTACCTGTAAAATACTACATCATGAGCCTTAATTGCAAGTTTATTGTACCCTTAGATCCAGATATTGGATTGAGTAGCACCTAGTTTTTTGTGCCACAAATTTTGATTTTAATGGAGTATCATTTGCATAGGAAAATCACTTGATTACTTGGGGCTCAACAAAGTCTACAATATTCCTTCTGAGTCCTCCATGTTTCTGAGGACCCATTCCTTCCCAAACTTCCACTCCCATTCTCACTATTCTACCATCCAATTTTGATAAGCTCTTACCCAGTGATCTCCTGGCCTGACCCTACCATTGATCTCCTAGCTCAATCGTTCTCACAAAAAATTCTCCTACTGATCGCAGACTGGAAGTTATGAAACACAGCTGTTGTCAGGATTAAGTGAGATAAAACAAAGTGAAAATTGTTCAAGCTTGAAGAAGCTGAAGAGTTGATGAGTATTGTTGGGAGCCGGGAAACATTTCTGGCAGTAATTCCTTTGCATGCAGACGACTTACATTCTTCCCATTGCTTCACCTAGGGTTAAACCACTGGAAGAGTTTTGGAACCCAGATCTACTCCAACACTTCTCCTAATTGTCTATGGTATTGCAAATGGTCATATCCTTGTGAGCCAATATAAGACAGCTAGATCAAAACCCAACCCTGAATGAGCCACAAGGGCCTCTGGTTAAACATTATGACAGAAGTGATTATCTTCAGCCTTTATTATAATCTCTAAAGCCCTTTCATTGATTCCTTTTCCCTCTCTGGCTATTTTACTGAACTTTGAATGTTTCCATTACAAAATCTACGCAACCTCAATTCTGCAGAATTTATTAACTCAGCTAATCTGTTCCCTGTAAATTTATAATCCTCATTCTCCTGTTTAATCGTCTTCATTTTCTGCAGATTTATGGGCCTCCATGGGCTTGGGTGCAGTTCTTCAGCTCTGTCCTCTCCAAAGAGTAAAAGATCACTAGCTACCATTCATAGGAAAGTAAGGCTTCAGTAACAACATCAATTATATTGACAATATTAATATAAAAAAGGGTTTTTATCATATCCTCATTGCTACATATCAGATCATATTGCATGCTTAATCCTACAGTGTAACTTCAAAAGTGTTTTACTTTTGTTAGATAGGTCCTGATGTTGTCGAAAGAACAGGATAAAGGAAAGATCTTAAAAAGATCCTTATTGCCTCTAAGTTCTGGCAAACAAACCGACTTAAATTCCTTAACTCCAGAATGCTTTCATTTCCCTGTTTAATATATCCTATCCATACATTTTTATCACCATTTTCACAGGCTCCTTATTTCTCACCACATCAACTCCATACTCCACATACCTTTACGATAGCTGCAATGCAAGAGCTGTATTTAATTCTCACTCACACGATATGTGACACCTTAAAACTTCTGTGGTATGTATTTGTGCCATTGCACCTCATTCTTGATCCTAATATGGGTGTAAATTCTTGTCATATGAAAAGCATATACAACTAAAAAAAAAGCTTTTCCTTTACAGAATTAAAATAAGAAACAAGATTATAAATAGATTTTGCCACAAAGAAACATCAGAGTAGGGTTGGACATTCTGAATTTTGGACCTACTCAGCCATTCAATAAAATCACTGTTGACCCTCTAGCTTTCCTGTTACCCCTTCACACCTGGGAATCTAATCATCTCTTTTATATCCAGTGACTTTGCTTCTGTGATAGAGATTTCTACAAATTTACCACCATCTGGAGACATTAGTTCTTATTTAGACTTGTTCAAGTTAACTAGTCTAGTCCAGAACAATAAAATGTATAGATTTCCACCACTGCACACAATGCACTTCTGATTTTCAATTTAATCCAGAATGGCAGTATGCAGATAAGTACTCCTTATCTTGTTAAAGTCCCTCAATTCTATTTTTCCAATTTAAGAAATTAAGTTAACTAAGTAACTGATTTTGTAAAAATTAAATCCATTGAAATAACATAGTCGGTTAAGAATATCACAGAGAGGAAGATTGGAGGTCGTGATAGTATCTCCACCTATATGCACTATCAGTGCTCTTGACTGATACATCAGCTCACATAGTTGCCATTTCTTTCTGGTGTTATCTGTATCAAGCAAGAATGAATAGCAGTACACAAATTTCACTTGAAGAAAGGTTATTGTTTCTTTATCAATAAACACACTAATACTAAAAAGATTTTGGAACTCTTCCTTGTTGGCTTGCGTTGTTCTCTGATCTTGGCAATCTAGTTCCAACTGTTTCATCACCATACGATGAGACATCATCCCATCTCCATGACATACTAAATTGGGTTATACCACAGCATTACTACTATTATGAATACAGTGGTGTGTTAATGTATTCTGCTTTACTGTTTGTTCACACAATGGTAAAACCTTGGTGTGCTGCTTTCTACAGTTGATAAGCACCTATTTCAAAAATATAATTTTGCAACTACTTAAAAGTTATCAATACAAAGGCTTTCATGAATGCTAGTAGAATTTAATATTTGACTAATAACATAAAAATATTATTATTGCGTATGTGTGTTTAAAAAATTTCACTCCAAACAATTACTCTGCATTAACAAGCAATTTTAACATTCTGTTCATGCCCTTGCAAACTCTAATTTCATGGAATCCTTTCACAACAATGTTATTATTTAATACTCTGTCATTATGCAGATCCAGATCAAGTGTAGCCTCTTCCCATATCAGCTCCTCACAATACTGATGATGAGGGGATGAATCAGCATATAGAAGGATGATTGAAAATCCAGTTGAATGGTGTCACAACAACTTCTCACTTAACATCAAGAAAAACAAAGAACTGACTATTGACTACAGGAGGAAGAAACTACCAGTCTATGAGCCAGTCCTCTTTAGGGAATCAGAGCTGGAGAGGGTCAGTAACTTTAAATTCCTTGGTGTTATCACTTTGGAGGATCTGTACTGGCACCAGCACGCAAGTGCTATTACAAAGAAGGCACAGCAGCACTTTTACTCTTAGAAGTTTGTGAAGATTCACAATGTCATATAAAACTTTGACAAACATCTGTGGATGCACAGTGGAGTGTATCCTGACTGGTTACGTCATGGCCTGGTATAGTAACACCAATGCGCAAGAATGGAAAAGCCTACAAAAGTGATGGACACAGACCAGTCCATTACAGAAAAAGCCCTCCCCCACCACTAAGCACACCTTCAAGGAGGGCTGCCACAAGAAAGCATCACCCATCATCAAGGACCCTCACCATTCAGTCCATGTTCCCTTCTCACTGTTGTTATTGGGAAGAAGGTACGGAAGCCTTATATCCCACATCACCAGGTTCAGGAATAGTTATTACCCTTCAGCATCAGGTTCCTGAAACAGTGTGGATGACTTCACTCACCTCAAATCCAAATGAATCCGTAACCTATGGACTTATTTTCAAGGACTGTACAACTCTTGTTTTCAACATTATTTTATCTATCTATCTATGTGTCTGTCTCTCTATCTATCTACATATCTATCTACCTATTAATTTTTAATTAGCAGTTTGTCTAATTTTGCATATTGGTACCTTGCAAGTTTTTGTATGCAGCTTTTCACTGTTCTACTGTGAATGCCTGTAAAAATGGTGGCATATACATACTTTGATAAGAAATTTACTTTGAATTTTGAACTGATCTGAGAAGCTTTCTGATACACATCCCTTGAACACAGAATACACACACCATCATTTTGGATTGCCCAGTCTATATGCACACAGATTAATAGATACTTTATTGATCCCAAATGAAACTATAGTGTCACAGTAGCATTGCAAGTGCACAGGTATACAAATATGAGAAGAGAAGTAAGAAAGAATAATAAATGCATTACTTCCAACAGTCTAACAGGAGTGGAGGGGGTCATCCCTTCCCCGGCTATAGGTTGACTCATTATAGAGCCTAATGGGTGAGGGTAAGAATGATCTCACATAGCGCTCTTTGGAGTAATGCAGTTGTCTTAGTCTATAACGAAAAGTGCTCCTCTGTTCAGCCAAGGTGGCTTGTAGAGGGTGAGAAACATTGTCCAGAATTGCCAGGATTTTCCATACAGGTGGATTTTCTACCACAGCTTCCTGTGCATTCAGTTTAACTCCTGTAACATAGCCAGCCTTTCTAATCAGTTTATTGACCCTGTTGGTATCACCTGTGTTGAAGCCATTGCTCCAGCACACCACAGCATAGAAGATGGTATTGCCTCCATGATTATTGTATAATCCTTGTTACATTCACCCCAATCTTCTTGGTTACATCATGCCCATTATTACCAGTAATCAAACAGGACAACTCCAACTAATATTTACTGCCTCGATGTTTTTAGGCTCCATGTAAATCCATGTCTTAGTTTTCAGAGATAAGATCCTTTATTCTTATTGCATTTTTCTCATCCACTTTATTGGGACAGCACCTCCACTTGAATTTTGAGTAATGCTTCTAAGTTTAAAAATATAATAATATATTCCCATTTTGGTCACTTTGCAACATTGCCTCTGCAATGGCTATTAAGCTCACTCAAAAATCACCCCTGTTTCTGCAGCGATCTTGTTACAAATTAGGGAGCATTCTGACTTGTTGCATCACATCCTGGTATGGAAGCTCCAATGCTCAAGACTGCAAGATGCAGCAAATGGTTATAGATTGAGGACACAGACCTCCCCACTATGAAGGACATCTTCAAGGGGCAGTGCCTAAAGATGTTTTCGATGGCGGGAAGAGCTGCATCCATCAGTACAGAAAGGGCTCTCCCCATCTGGGACATGACCTCTCCTCATTACCACCATTGAAGTGGAGATATAGGAGCCTGAAGACCCACGCTCAACAGTTTTTTATTCCTCCCCACCATCAGATTTCAGAAAAGTGCATTAAACCTAAGAACACAACTTTGGAGCCAGAGGTCGTGGTACATATTGGTACCAATGACATAGGTGGAAAGAGGGAGGAGGTCCTGAAAACAGAATACGAGGATTAGCAAAGAAGCTGAGAAGCAGGACCTCAAGGGTAGTAATCTCGGGATTTCTGCCTATGCCACACGACAATGAGTATAGGAATAGATTGAGGTGGCAGATAAATACATGACTGAAGGATTGAAGCAGGGAGCAGGAATTCAGATTTCTGGATCTTTGAGACCACTTCTGGGGCAGCTGTGACCTGTACAAAAAGTACAGGTTGCACTTGAATCTGATGGGTCCAATAGCCTGGTGGGGAGGTTTGCTAATGCTGTTGGGAAGGGTGGTTGTAGATGGTTCGTATTCTGCATGGAGGACGGTGACCAGAGGTGTTCCGTAAGGATCTGTTCTGGAACCCCTCATCTTTGTGATTTTTATAAATCTTTGTGATTGGATAAAAAAGTAGAAGGGTGGGTTAGTAAGTTTGCTGATGACACAAAGGTTGGGGCTGTTGTGGAGAGTCTGGAAGGTTGTCAGAAGTTACAGCCAGACATAGATAGGATGCAGAACTGGATTAACAAGTGGCAGATGGAATTCAACCCAGATAAGTGTGAAGTGGTTCATTTTGGTTGGTCAAATTTAAAGGTAGAATATAGGATTAAAGGTAAGACTCTTGGCAGTGTGGAGGATCAGAAAGATCTTGTGGTCCATCTCCATGGGACACTCAAAGCTGCTGTTGAGGTTGACAGTGTTGTTAAGGAGGCATATGGTGCGTTGTCATTCATCAACCATGGGATTGAGTTTAAGAACCGTAAGGTACTGTGACAGCTATATAAGACCTTGGTCAGATCCCACTTAGAGTACTGTGTTCAGTTCTGGTCACCTCACTACGGGAAGGATGGGGATACTATCGAGAGAGTGCAGAGGAGATTTACAAGGATGTTGCCTGGATTGGAGAGCATGCCTTATGATAGTAGGTTGAGAGAACTTGGCCTTTTCTCTTTGGAGCAACGGAGGATGAGAGGTGACCTGATAGAGGTGTATAAGATGATGAGAGGCATTGATTGTGTGGATAGCCAGAGGCTTTTTTCACAGGGCTGAACTGGCTAACATGAGGAGGCATAATTTTAAGGTGCTTGGAAGTAGGTACAGAGAGGATGTCAGGAGTAAGTTTTTCATGCAGAGAGTAGTGGGCGTGTGGAATGCACTGCTGGAGACGGATACAATAGGGTCATTTAAGAGACTCTTAGCTAAGTACACAGAGCTTAGAAAAATAGAGAGCTATGCGGTAGGGAAATTCTAGGCAGTTTTTAGAGTAGGTTATATGGTCAACAAAACATTGTGGGCCAGAGGACCTGTAATAAGCTGTAGATTTCCATGTTTTATGTTCTATGTCATCCTACCTTAATTTATAGTTGGGTGGTGGGGTGGAGATATGTCTCTACCAAAGGAGGTGTAAGGCGCTCCTTCCCTCTGCTGGTCTGCAGGTCACACTTGGACAAGGTGAAGCATCTACATAGCCCCCCAGTCAGGGTCACATAAAGCCAGGGGAGCAGATTGGGGATGGTTGTACGAGCAGCTGGTGCATATCACAAGTCCTGGTTATGCGACCACTGACAATTGCTGAAGAATATTGAAAATGGCTGGGAGTCACTTGTCTTGTAAAGACTCTGCCCAGAGAAAGGCAAAGGCAAACCACTTCTGTAGAAGATTTTGCCAAAAACAATCATGATCATGAAAGTTCCATGACTGTCCTCATCATTGGACATGGCACAGAAGAAATGAGAAATTCATAATAATTTGCATATACTGCCACCACAAAACAACACCTTTCATCACATACACTGTAAGTCAGACATAAACTCTATGATAAAGATTCTGATTCTGAGCAATATTGTGTGTGTTTAACTAATGAGTTTCCACAACTTTGCCTTGTTTAAATATTTTTACCCTGTTCCGACTCCAACTGGAGGTTTGCTCCTATGTTTGCATGATCTCTGTTTTCCTTGAAAATTTGGTGTTACATCTTAACAAAGGGAGGGAGTTGTGTGTTTTGTTCTTGTCATCTTATCTTTGTTTGCAAGCCTGATTAGCCAACAACAACCTGAATAGGAAAACGATGCAATAATCAAGTCATAGAACACTATAGCGCAGGGAATAAAGTCCCACCTTATTCAACCTTTCCCTATAATTCATGTTCTCAAGTCCCAGCAACGTCCTTTAAATTTTTTTCTGCACTCTTTCAATCTTATTGGTATCTTTCCTGTAGGCAGCTCACTAGAACTGCACACAATACTCCACATTAGGCCTCACCGATGCCCTATACAATCTCAGCATAACATTCTAATTCTTCTACTCAATACTTTGATGAAAGGGTCTCTGACAAAGATCAGGCAATTATACGAGATAGCCTCAATGCACAAAGATGCTGGCTGAAATAACCACAAATGTAAAATGACCCCTGTAGTAAATTAACCCTTGTAGTACTTTTTAATTGTTAGCTCTGGAAGGAGAAGTAATTACATATTACATTCCTACTCAACACGCCCTCAACACCACATCAACAAAACAGCAATACAGTTTTTGTTAAAGGAAGTTCTCACATCATGTAATAATCTTCAAATCAACTGTTAATTTACTTTCTTTGGCAGTGTGTCTGACCTCCACTAGTGAGAGTACAACATCTTGTACTGTCCATTGCATCATTGTACTCACAGGCAGTGTCCAAAGTTTCCCACACCAGCACTTGCCTGTGCATTCCTTCATTAGTAATTGCTTCTTGCACCAGAAAAACACTGAATGAATCTGTCTTTCCATGGACTTCCCTGTTTTGAATTCAATAGGATATTCGTATGGACTTTGAACACATGAAGAAACTAATGACTACGTTTCAGGGAAAAGGGAAATCAGGGGCTCTTGTGTGTGCAAATGGTGATATGATGTTAATTTTGTACTCATAGATCTTCTGTATTCCTAAAATAGTATATAAGCTTTTCTGAGATTACTTTATCTTTTCTGCTGTCAGCATGCTGAACGTAAACCTTATCAGCATTACAGAACCATTTTTCATTCAATGTCATCCATCTTCCTCTCTCTCAGAGGCTGATGTCAGGCTGTCTTTCAGGAAAGTGAACCCTCGTAAGGTGGCAGGTCACGATAAGGCTCTGAAAACTTGTGGCAAGAATGGGCGGGTGTATTCAAGGACATTTTCAACCTCTCATTGCTACAGTCGGAAGTTCCCACTTGCTTCAAAAGGGCAACAATTATATCAGTGCCCAAGAAGAGTAGCATGAGCTGCCTTAATGACTATCATCCAGGAGTACTTGCATCTACGGTGATGAAATGCTTTGAGACGTTGGTCATGGCTAGAATCAATTCCTACCTCAGCAAGGAACTGGACTCATTGCAATTTGCCTGTCGCCATAATTGGTCTATGGCAGATGCAATCTCAATGGCTCTTCACACAGTCTTTGACCAGCTGGACAATACAAACCCTTACGTCCGGATGCTGCTCGTTAACTGTTGCTAAGCATTTAACACCATCATTCCCACAGTGCCAATTGATAAGCAATGGAACCTGGGTCTCTATACCTCCCTCTGCAATTGGATCATCGACTTACTAACCGGAAGACTACAGTTTGTGCAGATTGGTATTAATAACTCCTCTTCGCTGATGATCAAAATGCACCTCAAGGATGTGTACTTAGCCCACTGCTCTACTCTCTCTATATCCATGACTGTCTGGCTAGGCAAAGCTCAAATGCCATCTATAAATTTTCAGACATACAATCATTGTTGGCAGAATCTCAGAGGGATGTGCAAGGGTGTACAGGAGTGAGATATGGCAAATAGTGGAGAGATGTCGCAGCAACAATCTTGTACTCAGCGTCAGTAAGACCAAAGAGCTGATTGTGGACTTCAGAAAGTATAGGAAGAGGGATCACAAACCAATTCTTATAGCAGGATCAGAAGTGGACAGAGTGAGCAATTTCATGTTCCTGGATGTCAGGATGTCTGAGGATCCAACCTGGTCCCAATATATCAATGCAGCTATAAAGAAGGCAAGACAGTGACTATATTTCATTAGGAGTGTGAGGAGCTTTGTTTTTCACCAACGACACTCGAAAACTTCGATGGATATACCATGGAGAGCTTTCCGACAGGCTGCATCACTGTATTGTATGGGGGGGAGGGACGACTACACAAGAGTGAAAGAAGCTAGAGAAAGTTGTAAAATTAGTCAGCCCCACCTTGGGTACTAGCCTCCATAGTATCCAAGACATCTTCAAAGCATGAAGCACGGTGTCTCAGAAAGATACTCTCTATCAATAAGGGCCCCAATCACCCAGGACATGTCCTCTTCTCATTGTTACCATCAGGAAAGAGGTACAGAAGCCTGAAGAGACACACTCAGTGATTCAGGAACAGCTTTTTCCCCTCTGCCATATGATTTCTAAATGGATATTGAACCCATGAACACTACTTATTATTTATGCTTTTGCACTATTTTTAATTTAACTACTTAATATGCATATATAAAATGACTGTAATTAATTTTTCCCCTTTATCATCATGTATTGCAAAGTACTATTGCCACGAAGTTATCAAATTTCCCAACATATGCTGGTGATATTAAACCTGATTTTGATTTTGATAACACAGTATGATTGATATGGCACAAGATAAAATTAACCTTTTGTCTGTGGAGTAGTGGACTTGGCAGTAAATTATAATGATAATTTAACAATCCCAGCTATACTTTCAGCTCAGTAATCATGGAGTAGTCTTCTCCTTAAATGTCAATCTGCCTTCCAGTCACTTCATAATTTCTTCCAGATTCCCCAGGTATTTGTTTCCCTGAGATCCTCACAAACAGGTTAACAGCTAAGTATACAGAAGCCTGAAAATAGCCTGAGAATAGTCCTCCAAAGGTCTTTGAAAGGTAACAGGTGCAGACCAAACTCAGTTAGATGTGAACAAGCTACTGTGTGCACTAACAATCAAAAACTGTTTTGACTGATCCTTTAACAATTGCTGTTCACATGCATGACTTATATGCAACTTAGTGAATTGTTGCCCTCCAGAAAAAAGTTCAAATCTGTCTTCCATTCTAGGAATGAGATCGTCTAAAAGGAATGAAACTCAATTAGCAGTCAGTTTCTAATCTCCACAATTTTACTTGAATAATGCGTGTTCTCCTTTCAAATGATAAAGTCATAGAATAATACTGCAGGGCTACAGGCCCTTTGGCCCAACAAATCCATGCTAGCCATGGTGTACACCCAGCTCGTCCCAATTTCCTGCATTTGGTCCATATCTCTCCAGGCCACAACCCTTGTCTGTAGCTATCTAAGTCTTTCATAAATTATGCTATTGTACTGACCACAATCACTTCCCCACGCAGCTCTTTCTATATATTCACCATCTTCTGCATGAAAAGCTTGCCCTCATGTACCTTTTAAATCTTTCCCATTTCACCCTAAATCTATGCCCCTACAATTGGAATTCCCTTCTTTGGGGAAGACTGTTATCATCCAAATTATTTATGCCTCTCATAATGTTATAAACCTCTACAAGGTCACCCTGATTCTCCTATGATCTAAGGAATTATGACTTAGCCTGGCCAACCACTCCCTATAACTCAGGCTCTCTAGTCTTTGTAAAATACTTGCAGATCTTTTCTGTACTCCTTCCAGTTTAACCACATCTATTTTTTTATAACAGGGTGACCAGACCTATACAGTGTACTCTAGGTGCAGCCTCACAATGACTTATACTATACTGCTACAACATAATGTCTCCACTCCTATACTCAGTGCCTGCTCTGATGAAAGTCAGTGTGCTAAATGACTTTTTCACCACCCAGTCTACCTGTAACATTGCCCTCAATGAAATATGCACTTATACTCCTTGCCCCTCTATTCTATTACATTCCCTAGCGCCCTTCCATTCATACAGTAAATCCTACGCTGATTTGACATCATTATTGAGCAGGTTAAATTACTTATGAACAGAAAATTCTGGAGATGCTTAGCAGGTCGGACTGCAAATGACAAATGACAGTTCAAAGTCCCAGGCCAGAACTAGACAGGAGAGAAAATACACTAGTGTTATAGCTGGGAGGGTGGGGAGGACAAAATCAAATCCTCTGAGAGTGAGGGCAGGGTCACTGTGAGGACAAGCTGTAAGCGAGTATAATGGAACACTGTTTATTATTATTCATTTCCACTTGGGTCCTTGTTGTCCATTACATCCCTTTGTGCTCTTGTCTTGCCCTTTCACTCTAGATTTTCTTCACAGGAACCATTTCCATCTATCTAGTTAAAAGCCTGATCTATGTCTCTAATTATATGTTTCACTAGGCCACCATATTCGAAAGCAACCTTGCTCAATAGAACAACTTACTCTTTCCACAGTCCACCTTCCCACAACAATCAAAGTGACATCATTTTGCAATTAACTCCCAAAAAGAGATGTTATGTCATTTCTGTTCATTGAGTCACATGTTTAATTTAAGTGTAATTTATTTTAATATGTGCAATTTATGTAAGTGTATGTAATTTATGACTATTTTCTTTGTAATCAATGTTCCCTCTAATTTGTAATGACCAGTGTGCACAAAAATCTTGTGCTGTGCAATTTTTTGCCCAGTGACAACAACATGTGCACACTGAATAACTTCTTCAATAAAAAGAGTACAGCCAGTTCTAAATTCTGCAGACAAATCATTGCAAACTTCATGTTGTCAACACTGTCCGCATCAGAAACCGGAAAAGGAAATGTGATTGTGTACGATCGTGAAATATAGTTAACATGCCAACTAGGTAAAGGGTGACAAACTTTTGTGCGCTGTTTAAATTGCTTTGTGTGCTAGTGGCAAAAGCTATGTGCGCATGCACATGCGAACCTCAGAGGAAATATTGTTTGTGACGTATGATGCTGCTGCTGTAAAAAGTTATTTTTCATGACATTCAACACCCGCGTAGGTATATCCATGAAAGTAAACTTATCTGAACTTGGATCATGCCGGGCCCTCATCAACCATCTGCCAATTGGTACATGGCTCATCTGGTAATCCAAAGACTGCCTTTGTCAGTCTGTTTTTAAATTTTGTCTCTAGCTGTTCATTTCTCTTCAGTGGAACTGCCTTCTCAGCCATAACGATCCCATCCCCTATGAAACACTGCAATTGGATCTGTCCCATCAAAGTTCCTCTCAGCCAGAGGAGATGCCCTTGGTTCCTAGCTTCTGGCTAGCAACAAAAGATTTGGAACTTATGCTTACCACGGCAAAGGACAGTTACTATTCCTCTGACTCCGCAGCTCCCTCTGACTGCTACATTCTTCTTCAATTCTCTAACATGGTTCCCTATACCATGGTGTTCTGATCAATTTGCTCATTTTCCCTACAGACTCTGGTCTTGACCACACAGCTTGCAAATATTGTGCTTCTAATTAAGAAATGCAAAAACTAAGGTTCCTCCGGTTCTCCCTTCTGGATCCCCCACCTGCTCGCTCATAGTCAAAATAGCTTGCTTGACCAATTCTGCAGAACTTCATCTAAGGAATGTGACTGTAACTTGGAACAAAACATCAAGAAAAATTTGGCTCAAGCTGTGGCATCTCACAGTTTGAATCAGCTCCGAGTCGAAGCTCCTTGACATGCAAGCTCTTGCTGCAGATGCAGTTGCCATGAAGAGGCAGAAACGGGCATGATCCTGGCAGAGGTCTGCTAGCTCATTGACATTCAGTATAAAGTGTAGACAGGTTAAGGAACTGACCAGCAGCACCCCAGAATCTTATGCTTTAGGTTTAGGTTGGCTTTACGTATGTTTAAGAGTAACGAATTAGCATAGCTGGAGAAGAAACATCTTTTGAAGAATCATTGTGGCCTATTGAATAATGCCTGCTATTTTTCACTCAGTTCACAGATGTTTTAATTGACCCATATCCCTCTCGGTGAGCCATCATTATCCGGAGCTGAAACACTTCAATTCCAAATGCAATATTAATCTACGGAGCATACACTGTAGATTCCATCATGTTATTTAAACGACAGTAGAAACACGTAATTCTTCAAAGCATCTTCAAAATCTACAAAGCATTTATTATGTCAATTCACGCCTTATTAAGTTCAGTTGTTTCAATTATAATCCCTCTCCCTCTCTCTCTCTATCTCTCATTACATCTAATAATAAAAAAATGTCAGAATTGTAATTGATCTTATAAAAGTTTAAATATATTGTAAATTAATGAAATGTAAATTCTATTCCTCTCTCCACAAACACTGCCAAATCAGGTAAGCAGGTCCAACATGTTTCTTTTTAATCTTGAAAATAGCTTTATTTTTCCAAACACTTGTACAAATGGTTTCAAGCCAGAAAGAATACAATGTGCTCATAGAATCTCAAATCATCCAAATCATTAAACAGCAATATTTCAAATATGACAGGCACAAAAGATAAAATGTGGCATTAAATAGATTCACCCTCTGTTTTATGGAGAATCCAGAACAGAGAGTTCAGGCTTGGAATGAGTTCTGGTTCAACATGATGATTCATATATAGTACTGTGTAAAAATCTTAGGTGCATATGTATAGCCACAGTGCCTACTACTTTTGCACAGTACAGTATTTGTCAATGTGGAGCGGACAGTGAATTTGTATATTCGACAGGAGTAAAGGATGTTCGGAATGGTGGGGTGGTGTGGGACAGGCGATAGAGAAGGAGTATCAAGGGTGGGGGTTTGGGGTTGTGGGTGCAGAGACACGTAGCCCTGAGACATCAGACAAGCTCATTTGACTCCACAACAATTGGCTTAATGATCATTACAGAATGTCTCTCTGGTGCTTCCTGCTCCCTTCCGCTTTTCCCAACCATAATTCTCATCTCCCTGCCCCTTCCCACTCTCAGTCCACAAAAGAGACCCATATCAAAATCAGGTTTGTCGTCACTCATGTACATCTCATGAAGTTTGTTTTTCTTTTGCAGTAGCAGCAGTACAGAGCAATACATAAGATTACTACAATATTGTGCAAATGTCCTTGGCACCCTAACTATATATACCATGTGCCTAAGACTTTTACACAGAACTGTAATGTCACTCACATTGTGAACATGAGGGCATCCTCTCAACTTCCTTCTGGTTGATTTCAGTTTGCTTTACTTGATTAAAAAGTTTCTGGACAGGTTAATACCTGATCACAGAAATGCAGGGGTTCAACCTGAAATACTGACAATTTCTTTTCTCTCACAGATGCTGCATGGCCTATTGAATTCCTTCAGCACATTTTTTGTTGCAGCAGAAAAGAAAACTTAATTGGTCACAATTGACACACTGATTTTCTTCTGTTTATAGAGTCATACAGCACTACAGCACAACAACAGGCCATTCAGCCCATCTAGTTCAATATCTAAATGATCAGTCTGCCTGGTCCCATCAATCTGCATCAACCCAGCATGAACTCCAGCATGCCAGTTGCTCCTCTGTTTTCTCCCATACAACCTCCAGTACCTCCTCTTCTGGGAAGTTGTAACAGGTGACACCTCAGCTTGAGGGCCTGGTCTGTGCAACAACTGAAGCCACACAGCTCCCATGGCATTGGTCTTATCAATGAAACAGACTTGCAGTATTTCATATTACTAATGCCTAATAGGATCTTACAATCACAAGAAAAACAGTGGGGTGGAGAGCTGCAGGGATACATGACTAGAATCTCCAAAGGACACATGCTCTTGCACAGGGTGTGCCCAAAGAAGCAAAGCAGCAATGGTATTGGGACAAAGTGACATGGATCTGCCACATAGCATGAATTTCAGAACATTTTAAGACACAATACGATTCCAAGACCCTTATCACACTGCTGCTGAAACATACTTGTTTCTAGATTCGCATTTTCTTATATTTGAAGCAACCACAAAAATTATTCATGGACTAAACCATAAAAGAGGTGCATCTAAAACTCAGCAAGTGTGCTGGAATATGGGTGAGTATTGTCCTCTCAACAAACAAAACCCACGCTTCAGCCACTGTCTCTTAGCATTGCATTTCATATTCACAACATTCAAATGCATGATTTGAGTTTGACGTTTTTTCCTTCAAGTAAGCACAGAGTTTTCTCAAAGTTTCCTCACTTTTCTCTTAGGCTATAAAAATATATTGGAACCCCTTCGTAAGCTCATCATTCCCATTATACTAAGCATGACAGCTTTGTATTAGTTGCAGATGCTGGCTGTGCAAATTCATTTTGTATTTTGGGGCCTACTTATGCTAGTCATTTGGATGGGCCAAGGCAAGAAAATGACAGAACCCTGCAGATATTTGAAACTTTTCATCACCTCTGTTGTTATAAGATGCTACACCCACAAAAGATTCTTAAAAAACAAAACTTGTTAGGCAAACTCAATGCTGTTACATCTGAATTAGGCATTTATCATCAGGGCAAGTGGTCTGAAGTCAACAACTAGCCATATTGCAATAGACACGAGACGCAAAACAATCCTAATTTAATGAAGGTAACAGTGGACCATTAGGATACACTGTAATGCTCAATGAAGCAGTATTTTATTTCCACTGGCATTTCTAAAATTAGCATGTTAAATTTAAACTGATTAATAGATCACAGGAGTTCAGAAGGGCTGAGCAGGCACAACCAATCAAGTTGGCTTAACTGAGGGGGCTCCATAGTGATGACAGCCAATGGAACTAAAGGTGAAAACATTAACAGAAACGATTCTGACATATCTTTAGGATAAGTTTTTCTTAACAATGCTAATCCAAAGTATACCTCCCCTCTCTTTTTTCACTCACTCTCTCACCACTTCTGACAAGTGTTTTAAAGGGTAGAAGCTATGAGTATGAGGAAACACCTTTGCTATGATTTGGGGGAATTCACAAAGGGGAGAAGACAACATATGAAAGCACAAAGAATTTAATACAAACAGAATACATAATAATGTAGTACAATCTCCTCAACTGTAGGTGCCAGTGGAACAAGTGAGCAATCAGGAGTACCAGCAGCTGCCAGGAATTGAGCAACTTCTAAGAAGACCATGCTGTGGAAACTTTATGGTAGGTTATAAAATTAGTTAGATGGATGATTTTTTATCATTTGTCAACACTTGAATTAGATTTACTGTAATCAGTCCTCATCACAACTGTGCTTTGCCTTGCTGAAATACTCTTAATAAATGTAATCATTTATTGCAAGTTCACAGTGCCAACATTCTGCTCTCAAACAACTCAACTCAAAACAGACCAATTCATTTTTCAGCTCCTTGTTATTTTTGAGGTGTTGATGATGAAGACTGCTTGCCACATCTCTCTACATAATATCAGTTATGGCAAATAAAAGTGAATCATCTGCAAAGTGTGATTGAGCAGGAGGGAACATGATTTTCTAGGGTCTAGGTCCCAGCATTAGTCTGGACTCTACATCAACCAATCAAAGTTGAAGCGTACTCCCAGCACCAGGCATGCCTATTGCATTCTGCTGGCTGTTGGTGTGGTAATTGCACACACCACCTTGCCCCACTGTGACTATTGGACATTACACTTGTGTAATGTGCTGAGCACAGTATGCACACTGTGAGGTGTAGGTGTGACACTTAGAGCCGGGAGAAGAACGTGGGGAAATGATGGATCATGAGGTTGTAAAGTCTGAGTTCTGATTGGGAGAGTGCAATGGAGTGGGATGTTTGGAACACTGATGAAGAATAATTGGTATATTTGAAGATGAATCGCTCAACCATGATCTTCAGTGCCCAATCATTAAACATCCTGGAGAACTACATCAAAGCCTGGACTGAGTGAGTACATGGAGGGCCCTCGGGTTTCCTTCAAGTCACATGATTCCACTTCCTCCAACAAACCTCCAAACCAGCAATTGAAAATCATAATTCTGCTTTCTTCTAGCTTGCTCTACCTGGACAAGTTACATTTACCTCCAATATGCTGCGCCTTCCAATGAAGAACTTTGACTTGTTTAAGCTCTGTAAGCCAGCTTTAACTACTGCTGGTCATTGACACAAAAGGACCCTTGCTTCTATAATGAAGCAGGTGAGTGTTGTTCCTTTTCATGCCTTGTGGCACAACAGATGATGTTTTTTGCGGTTTCTGCAGCATTTGACTGTTTTTTTATGAAGCCGAGGTGCTAGCTCGATGTTCAACCCAGCATGCATGGAAAGCGTGCAAGGAGCCATTTGCCACTACATCACCGGCTGGCTGAAACAGGCAATTAGGGCAAAACAAATGCTGTATTCATGTAAACCATATAACCATATAACAATCACAGCACGGAAACAGGTCATTCCGGCCCTCCTAGTCCGTGCCGAACTCTTAATCTCACCTAGTCCCACCTACCCGCACTCAGCCCATAACCCTCCGCTCCTTTCCTGTCCATATACCTATCCAATTTTACCTTAAATGACACAACTGAACTGGCCTCTACTACTTCTACAGGAAGCTCATTCCACACAGCTATCACTCTCTGAGTAAAGAAATACCCCCTCGTGTTTCCCTTAAACTTTTGCCCCCTAACTCTCAAATCATGTCCTCTCGTTTGAATCTCCCCTACTCTCAATGGAAACAGCCTATTCACGTCAACTCTATCTATCCCTCTCAACATTTTAAATACCTTGATCAAATCCCCCCTCAACCTTCTACGCTCCAATGAATAGAGACCTAACTTGTTCAACCTTTCTCTGTAACTTAAGTGCTGAAATCCAGGTAACATCCTAGTAAATCGTCTCTGCACTCTCTCTAATTTATTGATATCTTTCCTATAATTCGGTGACCAGAACTGTACACAATATTCCAAATTTGGCCTTACCAATGCCTTGTACAATTTTAACATTACATCCCAACTTCTGTACTCAATGCTCTGATTTATAAAGGCCAGCGTTCCAAAAGCCTTCTTCACCACCCTATCTACATGAGACTCCACCTTCAGGGAACTATGCACTGTTATTCCTAGATCTCTCTGTTCCACTGCATTCCTCAATGCCCTACCATTTACCCTGTATGTTCTATTTGGATTATTCCTGCCAAAATGTAGAACCTCACACTTCTCAGCATTAAACTCCATCTGCCAACGTTCAGCCCATTCTTCTAACCGGCATAAATCTCCCTGCAAGCTTTGAAAACCCACCTCATTATCCACAACACCTCCTACCTTAGTATCATCAGCATACTTACTAATCCAATTTACCACCCCATCATCCAGATCATTTATGTATATTACAAACAACATTGGGCCCAAAACAGATCCCTGAGGCACCCCGCTAGTCACCGGCCTCCATCCCGATAAACAATTATCCACCACTACTCTCTGGCATCTCCCATCTAGCCACTGTTGAATCCATTTTATTACTCCAGCATTAATACCTAACGACTGAACCTTCTTAACTAACCTTCCATGTGGAACTTTGTCAAAGGCCTTGCTGAAGTCCATATAGACTACATCCACTGCCTTACCCTCGTCAACATTCCTCGTAACTACTTCAAAAAATTCAATAAGGTTTGTCAAACATGACCTTCCACGCACAAATCCATGCTGGCTACTCCTAATCAGATCCTGTCTATCCAGATAATTATAAATACTATCTCTAAGAATACTTTCCATTAATTTACCCACCACTGATGTCAAACTGACAGGTCTATAATTGCCAGGCTTACTTCTAGAACCCTTTTTAAACAATGGAACCACATGAGCAATACGCCAATCCTCCGGCACAATCCCCGTTTCTAATGACATCTGAAAGATCTCCGTCAGAGCTCCTGCTATCTCTACACAAACTTCCCTCAAGGTCCTGGGGAATATCCGGTCAGGACCCGGAGATTTATCCACTTTTAAATTTCTTAAAAGCGCCACTACTTCCACCTCTTTAATTGTCATAGGTTCCAGAACTTCCTTACTTGTTTCCCACACCTTACACCATTCAATATCCTTCTCCTTAGTGAATACCGAAGAGAAGAAATCGTTCAAAAATCGTAACACACAGAAAATGCTGGAGGAGCTCAGTAGGCCAGACAGCATCTATGGAAAACAGTACAGTCGACATTTTGGGCTGAGACCCTTTGGCAAGACTGGAGAAAAAATATGAGGAGTAGAGTTAAAAGGTGGGGGAGAGGGGAGAGTGGAGAGAGAAATGCAAGCTGATAGTTGAAAACAGGAGGGGGAGAGATGAAGTAAAGTGCTGGGAAGTTGATTGATGAAAGAGATAGAGGGCTAGAGAAGGGTGAGTAAGATTGGAGAGAACAGAAGGTCATGGAAGAGTGAGAAGGGGGGAGAGGCTATGTGCGGGCAAGGAGATAAGGTGACAGAGGGAATAGGGGATGGGGAATGGTGAAAGAGGGGTGGAGGGGCAATTACTGGAAGTTTGAGAAATCGGTGTTTCTGCCATCAGGTTGGATGCTACCCGGATGAAATATAAGGTGTTGCATGCTATTGAACAGGAAGCCCAGATTGCTTGCACTGTCTGCAACCTGTTCAATGTGTAGGGGGTTAACTGTTTATTTTAATCCATATGTTCATTTATGAGTGTGATCCAACTTAGACCCACTGAGTGAAATGAATCAGAACAGTTTGTATTCACTGGTGGTCGAGTGATGTGCACACGTTTTTGATTGGTGATGTATTGCAATAGGTGCCAGATCAGATAGTATTACACATCTTGAGACTGTGTAAATCCTGACTTGTTGGAAATTCCTATTCTGGTTTTCTATCAAAGTTAAATAAAAAATCACCCCTGATCAAATGTACTTTCTTAAAACCATTGTGATGATCACATCATGGACAGACACAGCCAAAATGCAGTTATATTTGTTTTCTCCTTTGAGTATTAAACATTAGGTTGATAGTCTATCATTTAAGGACCATATCTGGCTATGCATTAACAAATAATAAAATTGTCCAGATCTTGAAAATAATACTTTAGAAAAAATTAAATCAATTTGGATGGTTCGCACTAATAAATAACTTGGAGTGATGTAGATCTGAGTGAATTATTGTTCTGAGTTTCAGTAGCTAAAAAGGCAAAAGCAATGGTTACTGTTCTTGATCTATAAAGGTTCCTCACACAATCTTTAGCAAAGGTCAAGTTGGTCCTCCCCATTGTGTTATTCCTATTGTCCTTCATGTATCTGAGCTCATGAAGAGCCAATCAAAAGAGTCCTATTCTATTGAAAGGCAAACAATGATTGGTTGACATTGATGCTGTGACAAGCCCCCTACCTAGGGTAACCATGAGGTTTAGCAATCCACATGTTAGATTTTGCTTAGTTTATAGAAGGGACCCGGGGTGGGGGGGGGGGGGGAGGGGGGTGATTGCACAGACTAGCGACCACAGAGATGAGATTAAATTCAATATCCAGTTCTGATAGTGATGACTGCTTGAACTTCAGTTACAAAATAAAATACCAAGACCACATCCATACTCTGAGACTAGAGTTAGAGCAGCCCATTGTGTGAATATTTTTATTATATAGATACTGTATATAAAATGGAAAGTTATTTGAAAATATGAAGTATAGCTACATGGCTCAATTTATAATTGTTTTGGTATTAGTGAGATTCATACTTCTATGAAATGTCAGTGCTGACAGAAATAGACATCAACCTCTCTGTTTGTTATCAAGTGCCCAATGCAGAGTCAGTAAAGGGGAACCTTCAAAACTAAGTGGATGTAATTCTGTCAGAGAAGTAGCCAGGTGCAGAAGAGAACTTGGCTGCCAGCAGTGGAAAGAGGATTTTCATTCAAGTGGTTGAAGAATTGTCCTTGGAGGACACAGAATCTGATGTAGATTTACATCTTATTCTGCTGTCATGCAGAAGGAGGACAGCCCAGGAGTATCTTTTACAGAGCAAACTTTACAATGAAGAATAAATATTCATCTTTCAGTACTAGCTGGAACTATTCTGTCTATTAAGCCCCCACTGTCACTTGGTCTCATTAAAAGGACCCAATATTGGAATGAGTCAGAATCAGGATCAGGTTTGTTATCACCAGCTTGTGACGTGAAATTTGTTAACTTAGCAGCAGCAGTTCAATGCAATACATAATCTAACAGAGAAAAAAATGATAATAATAAATAAACAAGTAAATTGTTTACGTATATTGAATAGATTAAAAAACATGCAAAAACAGAAATACTGTATATTAAAAAAAAGAGGTAGTGTCTTCAATATCCATTTAGGAATTGGATGGCAAAGGGGAAGAAGCTGTACCTGAATTGCTGAGTGTGTGCCTTTAGGTTTCTGTACCACTTATCTGATGGTAACAGTGAGAAAAGGGCATGCCCTGGGTGCTGGGGGTCCTCAATAACTGACACTGCCTTGCTGAGACACTGTTCCTTGAAGATGTCCTAGGTACTTTGTAGGCTAGTACCCAAGATGGAGCTAACTAAATTTACAACCTTCTGCAGCTTCTTATGGTCCAGTGTAGTAGCCCCTCCATACCGGACAGTGATGCAACTTGTCAGAATGCTCTCCAAGGTACAACTATAGAAGATTTTAAGTGTATTTGTTGACATGCCAAATCTCTTCAAACTCCTAATAAAGTATAGTCATAAACATTGAATGCAAACAAACTCTCGAATATTTTAGCATCAGTTGCCAAAGTCATAGTTTTACTCCACTTAGTTCATTATTAAAGGAACAGGAGGAATTCAGGAGGAATTTCTTTAGCCAGAGGGTGGTGAATCTGTGGAATTCTTTGCCACAGGCAGCTGTGCAGGCCAAATCTTTATGTATATTTAAGGAAGAGGCTGATAGACTCTTGATTGGTCAGGGCATGAAGGGATACAGGGAGATCGCATGAGATTGGGGCTGAGGGGATAAATGGATCAACCATGAGCCAAGTGGCCTAATGCGGCTCCTATATCATATGAACTTAACAGATGATTGTGGTTAAATCAATAAACACCATCCAGTTGGACTTCTCCAATCAAATGGAAAACATTTCCTTTTAATTATAAGCTAAAAATAAGCTGAAGCTAATTTTCCTAAAATGTTATGTCAATTATATTGCTATACTAATAATTGCTACAATTTCTACTATTGTTCTTATGATGGGAATTAATAATTTTCAGACCAGTTGCAGTTGAGTCCCAAATCTATTGCATCAATAAATTTATTGCTTGAGGCTTGAAGAGGGAAATCAAGAAAAAAACAATGATGCTAAACAGTAGAGGGCAGCTCAGTGGCTATTATATGGGGCGATGAACTGGCTCTCTTTTCATCTGTACATATCAGAATATTGCCTTGTCCTTACTGCTTTGATGTTCTTCATGGAGTCAATAACATGTGTTAAGGCTACAGTTAACTGTCCTTGTTAAGTTTATACAATAAGCATAACAAATACTGACTGCAAAATTGACCCTTCTGAGCACTGCCCCTTGCATTAATGGTATACAAAAATTGCCTTTAATATAATTCAAACTAAAAAAAGGCCATGTTTTACAGTATTAATATGAGATACCCTATCACCTTTAGATAGATAGATAGATAGATACTTTATTCATCCCCATGGGGAAATTCAACATTTTTTCCAATGTCCCATACACTTGTTTTAGCAAAACTAATTACATAAAATTACTCAGTAAAAATATGATATGCATCTAAATCACTCTCTCAAAAAGCATTAATAATAGCTTTTAAAAAGTTCTTAAGTAGTTTACTTAGATACATTAAATACAATCAACCCCGGCACTTTAACATATCTTACTCCTGGCGGTTGAATTGTAAAGCCTAATGGCATTGGGGAGTATTGACCTCTTCATCCTGTCTGAGGAGCATTGCATCGATATCAACCTGTCGCTGAAACTGCTTCTCTGTCTCTGGGTGGTGCTATGTAGAGGATGTTCAGGGTTTTCCATAATTGACCATTACCCTGAACTAGCAGCAACTTCAAGATTTCTCCTCACCCACTGTTCAAAGCAATGTTTTGCATCAGCATTCCATGTGGTGGTTAGCAAACTTGTCCAATAAAGGTAAGGAAAATCACACAAATTGATTTGAACTTAATGCATTTATGAACTAATTTCTTTGTAAATTATCCCTAAGTATACATATTGCTGGTTAAGGGATAAGTAAGCTTTTAATAACACATCAAGCCATAATTAATTTTGAGCAACTATATTAATAAATAATTAATTATATTGTGAGTAAGTTGTAATTCTTTCACAAAATATTTCAAGATATAATTGATTATCAAAACTTACCTTTAGCTTATTTTGTATTTTCCCTGTTCATATCAGTATATGCCAAAGAGTATTCATCGCCTTATTAGGTGTTTTGTACTGCCTAAAAAGTGCTTTAGATATTGCTATGAGAATCCTTCATCATTTCTCAGTGACTACAAGATTTTCATGGCATGCTTGTTTCAAGAGCAGTGTTGTTTACTTGGCAGCAGTATTTTTTCTCAGGTAGAATAGTTTGTTTTTGAGACACATATTTGACTGGTGATATCTATTAAAAGACCCATATTTTACAGATTTTGTGCTTCACATTTCAAGGCAGCAGCTGTGCTTTCAGTGAAATATTGAGCCATAACCTAAACTGTTATCTTTTGAAGAGCAGCAAAAAAAAACTTGATCACTGATATCTTGACCAATAATTATCTTCCTTACAGCATCAATTGAAAAAGTAGATTGTGATCTTTTTGCTATATTATGTGCGATTTTCCTTTGCCATCAGCACCTGCATAATGGATACTGATGTTCAAATCTGTCAATGTTGGGAAAATGTAAAATGAAAATTTATGATTACAATTCGAGACAGATTTTATATTCATTTAAACCTATTGCACTGTATTTTGAAAGGCAAACTTGCTCAAAAAGAATAAACTGGTGGAAAGCAATATATGCCTTTAGACATTCACATTGTCGAATTAATGATTGTTACGTCACGTGATTGATTGATTGCGAATGGTTAACGGCTAATAAATACAGCATCTGGGAGCCCAATTGGTTAAGGTGGATACCATTAGAAACCTTCTGATATAATGATTTGGCTTCCTTTAACTTTACACACAGGGAATTATAAGGTAGATTTCCCTGTCTCTGTAACCAATCAGGCTAGTTCACCTTGTCGAAGTAAGACTGGCTGCTCAGAGTGCTTGCCTCCGCCCCCGCACAGTATCCCACCTGATCTGCTTCACCTGCAACTGCTGCAGGAAATAAGAAATGGAAGCAGAGTGAGGGCAAATAGCCTCCGGATCTGTTTCACCGTGGCTGATCCGATCCGCTTCATCTGTACTCTTTCGTCTGTTTCCCGTTACCCTATGATCCAAAAACCCGTGAATCTCAGCACTGGCCACATTCAATAATTTCACCTCCATATTTCCTTGGGAATGAGCGTTTCAAATATTAACCACCCTCTGAAAGAAGACATTCTCATCTCCTGATGCACGGATCAACCTCGATTTTATTGAACGGCGGGATAAGCTCCAGAGGCTTTTTTTTTTTTGGCCGCATTGTGGTCCTATAAATTACTTTCTTATTTCCTACATTAATCACAGGTGAAGAATGGGAACGGACCTTCCTTTTTTCGAGATTATGCCCGCTAGTCCTCTCATTTCCTTCCAGTCCAACCTCATGCATTTTGCTAAATTATTTCTTATTCTTCTAAAATTTTATTTCAAATGCAATGAAGAAATTTGTTGCAATTTTGATTATGAAATGAAATTTAGCAGTGTCAGGTCGGTAAACCTGTGTAAATATTGCCGCATTTTACTTCTCATTGAAGCCGATGGAAAATCAGTTTCAGTATGATGGATAATGGGGCGACCGATCAGACTCGGTCGGTTCGATTTTCGGATCCGAGGTGTCTGTCGGGCAGAACCTCTCGTCGCCGGAGCGAAGGGGCGGCGGTGAGCCGCAGATTACGCTACTCGCCAAATTAAATCTGATCAATGCCTCCAGCATTCGCTACTTTCTCATAAAGCAACTTAAATCTGCAAAATCCACCTCGTGATGTTGTTACGACGAATATGGTCAGCGCATAACAGCAACGGCACATAAGTACACTTAGAGTGATGTGGGAGGGCCACTGATCTCTTAGCATAGAGGCCTGAAAATAAGTTTACCGTTGAATTACTATTCACCGTTGGATCTTGTTATAATTGCAGTGCTAGATGATAAACTTCATTTCGCATTTGCCGAAGCATGGAATGTGATCAAATGTGTTTCTTCGGGCCTCCGATGCACAGAATTGATGTTCAGTAGGCACACTGTAAGTTGGTGTGGGGGCCTTCTACACCAAGTGAATTCACAAGCATTTTTAAAGCGGGAATAGATTGGAATTAAAACCACTTACTTTGGTACGCAAGCAAAATTTGAGATACGGCCATCACATGAGTTATTTTTTTAAAATCTGATTTATTTTATGCTAATTTATGCCAAAACTTATTCAGTGTTTAGCGGCAGTGGCTGCAGTCTTGATTCTGTCACTGGCGCCTTTTGTAGGCAGCTCAAGATCGTCACCTACGAATGCGAATTTAAAATATATATGATTCTGCACACTAAATGTCAAAATGGTGACATTTATCATCAAAGGACGAATTCCAGTGATAAAATGCTCTACTTTATAAGACCAGAGGGTGGCGCGATGTGTTCATGTTAGAGTTGATAACGGACTTCGGTGACTTAATCTCGTTTCCACCTTTATAGCAACTAAGGATATACTTTTATACTGTCGTCTCAAAACGGTTGTTAATTGAAAAATATGAACTTATCGATGTACTTAATTATTTACTTCACATCTGTTTGCAATTAATGAAAAAGATTACTATGTCACTACAATCTAAAAATAATTGTCACGTGTACATCGAAATATTGTAAGAATCAATTGCTCAATAATTTCTGGAAATTATTGGTAGAATTATTTTAATTATTTTCTCATCAATTTGTCTTTATAATAATTACCATTGTTACTTTAAGAAGTGTTTGATTGAGCTTAAGCTGCATCTACGTGACGTCGTGAGATAATTAATTATAGCGAATTTTAAGATAAACGACGAATTCCTCCAATAAACTGTAGGATAAATAATGGACAAAACGGACGAGACACTGCACACTGTACATTTGCGTTTTGACATACCACATACGATTTCCAACTTGAAGTAATCGTGTAGACAAAGTGAAGTGTTACGTGTCAATGAAGCTTGCTTTCTTACATACATCTTGTATCCCCTCGTTTGAGTTACAAATCCATATTTGATACAGAGGGAAAACAAATTAAAACACTCCACCTCTTTATTATGACGATATTATCTGAGTGATAATAAGCCAACAAAAATACCTAACGAGTAACTCTAGCCGGTTAATTTGTCTTAATCGTAATTGGATGGCAAATTGAATAATAGTTTAAAGGCTGAACATCTTGAGCACTGTTTGCTGCTATTTTCCAACTCGAGGTGACGTCTGTGTATTTACGTTAATTATACTACCTTGGAGATTTGTTTGTTTTGCATTACAACTAAAACAACAGGTTATTATATTACAGGGAAACCCAATGGGCACCGATTGGGAGAAAATATTTCTGTAACGAACACAATGTCAGCTTTTCCTTTTAAAGCACTGCGAGTTAATAATTGTCAGAATAAAGTGCCCACGAGAGTCAAACGAAAAGAATATCGGACATAAATTGTTGTTAACCGTGTGAGTGCAGTTCGCATGACGACAATAAAGTTTCAGAGGACTGCAAGCAGTCAATTAAAATGATGTATCTTGGAAAAAAAAACCTGTTCGTTTCATACCAGCAAAACATTAATACTTGTTATATTTCATTGGCCATATATTTTCATCATCTCTTTGGTATAAAATTGTTTCAAGAAATCTTTCTTCTTTTACTCGGTCTTCAGAAGGGGTTGGAATAAAAAAAACAGCTATAAAAACATTTATACATGCTTCGATATTTCCTTTTCAAAATGCTGCAGTTTGAGCTCAAACCTGGGCTTTAAAATTGTGTTTGACGACGAGCCATGCCGAGGGATGGATGGATGGATGGTGCTTGGATTGCGAAGTGTCTGAAAAGGTGAACGGTGGCGGTCCAGATTGCCTTCCAGCGTGAATCAAAGCAAGCGTGTCCAACACTCTGAATGAATCAGCCACACTTGCTTCGAGTCGTAGTTTTATTTTAGATGAAAGAGTGGGTTGTTAAAAAAAATCTTCTCCCTTTATCTCCTATTAACAGGATGAAAATTGGGGAACATGAAAGAGATAATAAGCAAAAACAGAAAGGAAGAGATCTTCGCCGAAACGTTGACCGGTGAAGGGAGACCTACACACCCTTCAAATGAGCTGAGCAAAGGAAAAGATTGGGAATCTCAAACTAAATCAGACTGCTCGCTCTATAATATTGCATTGACTCTGTATTAGAAAGATACGTGGAAAGTTGTCTGATAAACGAACACGTCAATCATTCTTAAAGTGTCCATATTACCTATATTCACACTCAAAGTAAAACCGGGAAACATCTGATTTCCATTTCGTTCGCTGAAAACTTTTATGTATGTATGTGTGTGTGTGTGTGTGTGTGTGTGTGTGTGTGTGTGTGTGTGTGTGTGTGTGTGTGTGTGTGTGTGTGTGTGTGTGTGTGTGTGTGTGTGTGTGTGTGTGTGTGTGTGTGTGTGTGTGTGTGAGTGAGATATATATATATATATCTTCTAACTATTCCCATAGCATTTTTGTGTTGGGGAAGATATTGAATTAGTCCTTTAATTTGGGGAAACGGAGATTTTCTTACCAAAAAGAGTTTGCTACATTAATAGTTGTGGAGTCTTAATCAAACTGACCATGTTAAACTTATTTATAACCTAGCAACGAGATTTAGCCTCTCTGCATATTTTCGTCTTTTTTTGAGTGGGAGTTGTATCCATATCTTCTTCAGAGTTTTCTTCCTTCCGTAACCCCTTTGATCTAACGACAGCAGAAAATGCATTTAAATTCTTTCACTGCTGTTTTTATCGCTTGTTACAGATACCTCAATCCCAAAACGCCGATCATCTATCGTTTTAGGTCTGGTGCGAGAAATAAATTGGTAGTTTCAGCGGATTCCTAAAATAGCCCAAATCTGGGCACCATCAAGGTCAGAACCTACTGTCTATTTCATTTCCATTTGGTGGCCTGGCGGATTTTTTTTCTCTCTCTCAGAAAGACACTGCATATTTCCTTTGAGTTAAGTTAATGTAAAAAATAAAATGTTGTTGTCCGACAGAGCCAGGAAACGTTGTTATTTTAGTTTTTAATGTTTTCTTATCATGTCTTAAGCCTAAAGAGGCGTGAAGCTCCGCAGCCCCTGTCTCCTCTGCGATGCTGTGAACTTTGCGGAAAGTTTATTGACTTTTTGTTGGTGGGGCCGCCTGGTTGCGCAGTGCGCCTGCGCCGTCCCAGGATTTCTCCCAGGACTCAGTTGAAATAGGAGGTGGTGCGAGGGGTCTGGAGGAATCGGACTGTGTTCGGCATCTCCCTTCGAACAGAAGGCGAGCTGCACTTCTGCTGCTCAAGGGCTGTCTGACACGGTCTCGGTCGTTTTTGGCTGGTGCCACCAGCCCCCCGTAACCCCACTTCGCCGTCGCAACGCCATCTCCGAGTTCAGAGCATGCCAACTTGGGTATGCGCTTGTGCCACAGCCGCCGCCCCCTCCAGCTCCACATCTGCCATTAGTTCAAGCGAAAAAGCGGCGACCCTCGCAGCGCCCGAGGAGTTCCCCGGTGCAGGTAACCGCATTTTTCTGCTCCCTTCGTTGAATTGCATTATGTGCATAAAGGTTGGGGGGCGGGGGTGATCGTGGTTTATAGGACGCGGGGAATTTCAGTTTGATTGCATGGATATGTAATGTTTCAAAGACAGTTGTTGGTATTGATTTTGAGCGCTGAGAATTTATCAAAGTTTTATTATTTAAATTTTCCAACTGCGCAAGAATTTGTAGGTATCCAGGTTCAACTGCAGTGACATTTTCCACCTTTATGAGGTGTTTCGGAAAGTAAGCGAGCGAGTCACTCTGAAAAGCCGTATGACTAGGTTAATGATAGCGTTTTTACTATGCACGGGGTTGTGAATTAAATCATTCTGAAATAAAAGGGGTCAACTTGAACGAAGTTAGATGAAACCTCCGAACCCGGTGTTAACTCCTGCCATTCGGCGGCGTTCACAGTGGAGACGCGCTGGCCCATTAGCGACCCTAGCAGTTGTGAATCTTATACACAGCGGGCACGTTTATGTAGCTTTAACTGGGAGGACTAGTGCGATGCTAATCCACAGCGTGGAACGAAACTAAACGCGTTTCCTCTTTGCTGAGTCTATTCAGAATTTTCTAGCATTAAGTTCCATTGACAGATTTTGACGAGACCTGCGTCTGATAAAGCACGTGCAGGCTGTATATAAACACATGTGCCCAGCTGCAGAACGCTTGAACCCAGTCGGGACAGTGGGTGGGGGTGGGCCACCATGCTATCGAATCATTGCATTGATACTTTTTTTTTCACCCCTAGCGCCTTTGGGGTGGGGTGGGGGTGGTTACTTGGGTCTCGTGCAATCATTCAGATGTAAACACACGGCTTTCTGCCACCGTCCACGGCGAGGCGACCAGTAAATCGAGCCCGGCTCGCGAGCTGCTCCCAGCTGTTTCCGGTGCAGCGAGCAGTATACTGCTAATAATATTGAAGGGATGCATTCAATAAGGTCTCCAGTGCGGTCAACGGTACAGGTACTGACAGGGTCAAATACGTGGAGCACTTTTTTATTCCCAAACCGCCTTTCTCTATTTCCATAAAGCACAGAGTCCCAACTTGATGTGAGACTAATAATCAACAGTAAAGTGAAATGTTTTAAAGGAAAAGACAACCTAGTTAATTTCGCCAGCATTATATGTAATCCCGAATTGTTCAGTTTATTTTAATGTAGACACCTACAATAAATGGATCACAATAGTACTAGACCAGCAGTGGTAGAAATCATATTTTATTATCATGTATTGTAATTTTAAATATCTTAATCCATGAGTTCGGCTGTAACAGCGGATTGGGTGACAGATACTTCACATTACATCATAATTGCGTACACGGGTCGTTCTCTGCAAAACTTCACTCTTTATTATGAAGATCTTAAAATTTCATTTTCTAAAATAATAAGGATATTTATTTTCCAATCCAAACTAAAGCAAAGACGTTAGTTGATAACTTTGACGGATCTTTGTGAATCCACACACGGTTATTCTTTCAGTCAGAACACTAATCAGTGAAGCACAGACAAATATACAACAGAGAAGCGATCGTTTCGCTTCTTCTCGAACTGTGGATGTAAAACAGCTGACTGTTGAAATTCGTTCAACTACTCCACTTCATTCTGTATACAAACTGCACATTGGACTAAACATTTCCCCTACCCCCGTTTAAAAGCCAACTCATCCATAGTTTACACGTAGAAACTGCTTGTTTGTCTAACTCGGTGTATTAATCAACACTCCCGGCTGAAAAGTGCTTTGAGCTCTTCGATTCTCCAAACAGTGTACTCATTGTGATTTTGTGATAATCCGATGAATAATGATGCCCCGAAGCATTTGGAACATAGATCTAAAAGCAAACACTGATTGATATGGCGCAGCGCGCCCAGCTTCCCAATATTCCTGTGTTCAGTTAGCAAGTACGCTTCTGATTAGGCTGGCAATGAGAGGGCGAAATCGCTTCGGACTTATAAATTAGACTGCAGCTCAGAAGACTGTTGCCAAAGCAGGGCTGGTGAGATAACTGTGAATAGAAAGAGATTCCGCACAGATGTACTTTTTCAAGTTTATGGACTTATTTTTGTAGTCTAAATTTATTCTGGCAGAATTAAGCTTTTCTCAATTGAATATCTGTATAAAAACTGCCTGTTCTCATCTGCGCAGCAAATAACCTTCGCTATTTCTGTTATTTTAAAAATCTTTGATATTTTGTTGCGATGGGGTAGGGGAGGAGAAAGGACGATGATTCGTTGAAATTAATGGGAATCCGCACCAGTTAGTCGACGAGGAATAAACGACACCCCTCGTCAGTAGGTCCTGACCAAATGAGACTTTCCCTAATAGTAGTCAATCGACCACTGACCAGACTGGTGCTCGCTGTCATTCTCTTGCAGGCTATAACGTTAAAGTTAGCAGCTGCACTTGTGTTCAGCGATATAGTTGTAATTGGGAGGAGAAATGTTCTCGGGCATGTGTCTGTTATCACACTGGGAAAGAAATGGACACGTTTTAAGCAGCCTGCCTTCTTATTACTTCGCCTACGTTGACGTTTATCCTCCTAAGAGCCCCGAATACAATTAACTCGTATAAATGAACCTTTCAGGTACGGAACTGCCAAGCAGCCTTCTAAACGCAGCAGTGGCTGGTAAATTTTACGTATTATTACCATTTGTGCGTGCTTGTATGCCCGGAAACTCAACCTGAACACAGGGGAATAAAGGCATGTAGGCTGTGTTCAGTGTGATGTGGCTAAAATTATAGAGATGAAATCAGCTGCATCTTAAAAAAAAGTCGATAGATGTGTTTGTAATGTTTGTAATCATAATGGCCAGAGCGCATAGTAATATTAAATAAATATCAAGTTTACAACCAGCCGTTCCTCCGACCTCACCTAAAAGACCAGGGTTATTCAGTCCTTTCTTCGGATTTTTGCCTGATCACTAGACACCATGGCTTTACTTTCGAATACCTAGTAAACCCCCATCAAAACCACTTGGTCGCATTGATTCTATGAAGCTGTTCCCTCATCAGCTTCGAGTTGTTGTTGAACGGCCGCACGGTATATTTGAACCTCATCTGCTGTGTTTAAAGACAGGTTTATTTAGCGGATGGTTGCCTAAACTGGGGAATATTTATGTAAAGATCCTACATCTTGGCAAAGTATAGATGCTTACTGGAAGATTGCGAATTCCACTCGATCCTTATTTCGACACTTAAGGTACAATGAGTTGGTGGTTCCTATCGTTATTCAGCAACAGGCGCGATGCACCTGCTGTACGTAGTTATTTGCAGGTTTCTAGGAAGTACACGTTGTTTGGAGCTCAGTTCGGCAGTAAACTACATTTTCGCGGTGGGGAGTGAGTGTTTTTAAGAACATGGCATTACCCCTAGATCTTGAAATGAACTGTGCACTATTACTCAGACGTCTTGAATCCGACCAATAATGTTCCATAATCGTGATTACAAAAGAAGGAAGTGAAATTTGAGGCAATGTGACTACTCCAAATGATTTAACCGTTTGAAATAGTCACATTATCAGTGTTTGTTCGTAGATTGGTCCTGAAACGAATTCATGAAAGTAACACAGGGCATTTTATCAGCAGCGTTGGCTGATTTCTGCTCGCGACCGTACTCTCTTGTGCTTTTAGAACGCTTTCGTAGTGTCTGAGTCTGCTTCAGCACGCAGTCTCTATATTATTCTAGTTCTCTGCGGTCTCCGTGGTAAACAGAGCTCTCAGCAAGAAGGGTAATAAAAATAAAATATAAAAGTTCAGTTTACTGTAAGGTAAATATAATCTGAAACCATATATGTGGTTTCAGTGGGACTTACACTTCCGAATATATTTGTTGACGCGGGAGATATGAGATAGTACTCTTTATATCGATCCCCCGAGACCGTACACAAACTCTATTAAAACATAGGCCAATACACGATGTTTCCCGCTGCTTCTGATGCCAGTTTACTTTAAGAGGAGATAAATAGGAGGGATTTCGGTTGCATCGTAAAGAATCTGTACTCAACTCTAAAATTAAGTTTGGACGTCTTCCAAAAAAATAACTAGGAGGTAAGAGACTAAAATGTTTCATGGTAAGGGAACAATTCTTCTTTCCTCGCACTTAACATTTTCAAAAACGACCGTATTGTGCCTAATGTACTAAGGCTTTGTGATTAATGGCTTGTATGTCAGACCACACCAATATTGAGCAGATTGCGAACAGATATGTTCAGCGTTTTCCTTGAGAGCTTGTTTCTAAAAATAAATCAACAACAATAAAAAGAAATTCAATGTGAGTTTAATAGAGTCTTTTGCATTAGTGCTGCTAAGGATTGAAGTTGAAGGCATTTCTTCAACGTTACTCTGCTTAAATATAATTGAAGCATTTACAGCCCCACGGGAACATTCCACGAGGTTTAATATATATTGGAAGCCCGTTGATGCAAACACGTCAGTGTGCTGGATACATAATTACACTCGTCGCTGTTGCAGTTATTAACGGAGCACGTTCCCTCCGTTTCTGAATGTTGGGCTAGTCAATTGAAACTATAGGACCGATTTTATTCAATAAGTTAAAAGCGACATCGGGTTGCTGGCGGCACTGAAGTATAAGTTAGTATAATAGACCCTAATCAGCAGCTGGGATAATTACAGACACATCACCCCCCCCCCCCCACTGGAACTTCTTTCATTGAGCGCATGTTGACAAATTACCCGTGACTAGTTCCACTGAGTTTTATCTGCCATAACTGTTGAGAGTTAACGGAAATTTCTGGTGTGACTTTTCTTACCAACACTAATGGAAAGTCTCACCAATTAGCAAAGCCAATCTTTGCGAAATGTCACTGTATTTTATTCTGGGTCATTGCAGAGGAATTCCGCATGATGTCAGCCTGCCTGCTTTGCCAATTCCTTTCACATAATTTAGAACGATTACCGTTCTGATTCCCTCACGACGTGTTTTTTTTACTGTTCCTGAAAATATACTTAACGTGGTGTTTAATTGCGAAAACGAAGCGGTGGTTATGATTCATTCGTGGTTTTTTTTTTTCCTTTTTACTTAAGTACGCGTTTTGTGCCATCTCGTGTAAGAAACGCTGTCATAACTGATGGGATATTTCTAATGATCCGAAGAAGGAGTCAATTACCTGACCATAAACCACTAAATCCCTGGTGATCTTAAGACCAGAAAGTGCTAATTAGTCGCATCTCGCCATATTTTCCCAAATGCAACAGCGAGTGATTCTCGCCGATTCGTTTGTGACTCGAGCTTCAGGACCCCATCTCAAAAATGGGGTCCCCATCTCATAACAAGTAAGCCGCGGAAACACACTATAGACCCTTCAGGTTCCGAGTTCAATCCTCACCCGCAAACAAAGGTGAACCGTGTATATATATTCATTTTCAGATTTTAAAAAAATAACATAGGTTTAAGAGCCTGATGTGACAAGTGTAAAAAGAACTGTTTTGATTTGCCTCTACCTTAACAACAGCATCAAGGTTTAGGCGGATTTTCAAAATATTGATGAAGTAGGAACAGTGGCAAAATTTAATACACCCAGAATGCTGGAGGACCTCAGCAGGTCAGGCAGCATCAATGGAAAAGAGTCAGCAGCCGACGTTTCGGGCCGAGGCCATTCGGCAGGAGGGTCTCGGCCCGAAACGTCGACTGTTTACTCTTTTCCATTGATGCTGCCTGACTTGTTGAGTTCCCCCAGCATAATGTGTGTATTACTGTGATTTCCAGCGACTGCAGATTTTCTCTGGTTTGTTACCGACCAACTGTACCTCCTTACCCAGTTGTGCCGTTCTGATGCATCGCGGCAGTGAAAGGTTACGACAAGTACCCCACCCGGCCCGCTTACACGTGATTCTTCTTTCACTCGCTTGTTGGGATCAGCGCTGGGTTCCGGAGATGATAGATGGTGATTGACAACATGTTAAAATGGCTGTTTAAGAACTTGTTTTATTCTCTGGACGGCACCTTCAGTTTTAGTTGTATTCCAGCGAAAAGGGGCGAGTTACCCTTTTCACATCATGAATCACAGTAAAGGGAGTGATCGAGCAAAAATCTATTTCTGATTCTTATAACGCATACAGCCTTTCTTACCTGTTGATTGTTTTTTTAAAAAATTATTATTGATGACTCTTGTTAGGCTGCAGGCTGGAAACGTTTTTACTTCACCTCTGTTTAAGACCGCAGTGGGGCACTTAACTGGACTTCTAAAGTCCTCGATCAAGGGATATAAATAAACAGCCTTGCGGGTGGCGATGGCTGGAATTGTCATATTTCACTGGTCTGGGTGTTTATTCTTTGAGGCTCGGCAAACCTCGACTGCTCCCAATAAAGTGCAGGGCTGTGTTTGCTGAATATGTTTACACTTTGTTGGTAAGACGTGGATTTTACTGTAACATTGCTTGTTCTTTATGCCCGTTTACGTTGGGGCGGCATTTTGTGTTAGAGCTGATGTCACGTCTGATTACTGATTGAACTTTTAATAGGAATGGAAGTAAGTCACGTCGTTGTTTACTCCTTGTTTTACTTTTTTCTTATCCACCAAGGTTTCTGCAAGTTGGCCAGGTCTCCTGCAGCTAGCGCTCTACCTGCGAGCACGATGGGCAGTAAGACTATTCCGGCTCCAGTTCCCATTCACCCATCGCTGCAGCTGGCGAATTACGCCTTTCTCCAAGCTTCCAACGGCATCCCCACGCCACCAGAGCAGCTGCACAACCTCTACGGCTTCAGCACCCTGCACACCGTCCACCTCCACCAGTGGACCCTGGGCTACCCTCCGATGCCTTTGCCCCGATCGTCCTTTTCCAAAGTGCCCGCCGTTTCGGCTCTGGTTGACACTCGATTTCAGCTGCCCACCATCCCGATCTTCCCCCATGTATTCCCGCCCAAGCAAGAATCAAGCAATGTTCCAAACAAGACAAGGCCTAGGTTCGACTTCGCCAATTTGGCCATTGCAGCCACCCAGGAGGATCATCCTAAACTGGGAGAAATAGATGAACAGTGTTCTCCTTCGGCCATTGGTTCCCTGCTGGATGTCACCAAGCTGTCGTCGGAAAGGAAGCCCACCAGGGGCAGATTGCCGTCCAAAACCAAGAAAGAATTTGTCTGTAAATTCTGTGGCAGGCACTTTACCAAATCTTACAATCTATTGATTCATGAAAGGACCCACACCGACGAACGGCCTTACACGTGTGACATTTGTCACAAAGCGTTTAGGAGACAAGATCACCTCCGCGATCACAGGTAAAGCTACGCGGTTTCACCGGGAAGGGAGATGGGGTGGAGAGGGCGTGGTCCAGAATTAATTCTGCTTCTTTCAAGTTTGGTTGTGGATGTGTCAGGATACCCCTCTTGTAAACTTCAGAGAACCAGAAACTTTGATCACGACTGATGGCTGATTTCAAGACGTTTGCAGTTTAGTTGTTCTTCCCAGAACCCCGTAGGAATCCTTTACTTACCAGTTTAATCCAAGATGGAAATAAATGACTGTCAACAATATGTATCAAAACACATAGATAAATAGCTTGTCGCATGAGCTTATAAAGTTAATAGTATCCTATGGTAAATCGCTGCAGCTATTATTAATAATTCTGTTCATTTTTTTCAGACGTTTAATAACCTTTCTGTTACTTTGGTTTAGGTACATTCATTCCAAGGAAAAACCCTTCAAATGTCAAGAATGCGGCAAAGGATTTTGCCAGTCCAGAACATTAGCTGTTCACAAAACACTGCACGTGCAGGTAAAGGAACTCAAAACTTCCAAAATTAAGTGCTGAGCACAAGCCTGCAAACAGGACATTGAGTGGAACTTTGAGCGCCTGTAATGTGGACATATCTGTCAAATTTAGAAGCAGCATAGACTATATCTATTCTGCCACCGTCCTTTCCTGTTATTTTAATTCCAGTTGCCAACAGATTACCTGTGGGATTCCACTCTCAGAAGCCTATGTCGTTTTCCAAAGGAGAACAAAAACTTATTTGCTTCAGTAGATTTCCTCCCATTACACAAAGGCTGTTGAACTCTGTCGCCCTCGTTGACGACCTCCGGAGTGAACTTGGGAGCGGAAAGAAGATGTTTAACCAGGAATCTCCGCACAAATGCTAGCACGTGTGGCAGAACGTGTAATTGAAGAGCAGACCTGAAAACCCCTTCTCTAATCTACATTAACCCCGAACCCTACAAATGTGCTCAGCTTGTGAATGTTTTCCGGAGACATTGTGCCTGAGGTTTCATTGCCTCACCTAGAACGCTAAAGACAATCCAGGAATCAAATCCTTCGATTATGGCTAGGAACGTTGCTTGAGTTCAACCCGTCGAAATTTAGGGTAGAGGATGGATTTTTATTTTCAAATTTTAGCTTGAAGCCAAAAAGAAATCATAACAGCAGAGAGGGGAAATGTGGAAACTTTGTGATGTTTGAATGTATGAAGAGCATCCGACAGAGGGCCGGGTTAATGTAGGAAAACGTGCGTCATGAAGTAAGGAGAGTCAAGCACCTCACAACAAAACAAAATGCATCCATGGGTCTGGGTGTCCAGGCTTAATGTAGAGGTTGACCCGAACCGTCGATGATTCCTTTTCTCCCACGGATGCTGCTCGACCCGTGAGTTCCTCCTGTAGATTGTTGCTTCAGATTCCGGCATCTACAGTCTCCCGTGTCTCCAAAATACACCAATAAACAGTGGAGGGATTGAAATCTGCACCGCAGTACTAACTCATTATCTGCATTGCCTGACATTGGACAGAGGCAGAATGAGCTGTGTAGCGGGTGCTGAAAATAAATCAGATTGTTGATTGAAACGACTTTAAAACAGAAGGAACTAAAAATGACAGAGTTATGCAAGTTAAGAATATTTTAAACTACATTCCATTCCCCGTGTTTTTAAACACACATGGTTCTTTGTAAATGTTTTTGGCACTTTACGCTGTTTTTTTTTACTATTTTCATGTATCACTGGATTTCTAATCTTTTAAAACGAATAAATTGCCATTTCCTAGGCAGTATTTAGTGCGCTGGCCATTTCTTTTCCAAAAGAGATTTATTTTATCTACAACGAGACCGTGTTCCCTTTTCACCGCCTTGAGGCGGAGAACCAATTGGATAACCTCAGATTCCCAATTCACTGACCTAAACCTATAAGCCTCGGAAGAGACCGAACAACGCAGGTCCGCAACTTTCCACCGCCACATCCGTACTCTTCACTGCTCTTTTTTTAAATGTGTCGTTAAATGCTGCCGTTAGCGTGCAGCCGTGAAGAGATACATTGAGATTTTACGAATGCGCCTTTTATTCCAGGAGCAGCCGCCGAAGTGAGTCATCTCTGAGTGGGGTTGGTTTACCAGCTGACTTGAGGGAAGGAAGGTTGCTCAGAATGAAGACAAAAGTTTCAGATCTCCCTTTGCTGACCAGATGGGCCGAATGGACGTGGGTAGACAAGAACTCTGTGTATAAGAGGCATTAAAAATCCCCCTTGCCAAGAAATTTAAAACGTGTATTCTCTTCTATAAACTTAACCCCACACCTGATTGGTTGGTATTAAAAAGCTTCAGAAACCAGCTGGACAATCAAATGCAAAATTTCCCCTTCCCTACTACGTTTTGGTTTCGTATTTCATCTAAAGTTAAAAGTAAAACAATCTTCTCTGCTATAATCTCTTCCCATTTCCTTGCAGTGCATTAATAATTTTACCGCCAGTGTCTGCTGGAACATGGCGCCTGTTCAAACAATTTGTGGTTATTTTCACGGGAACATATTTTAAGGTCTAATTCGATGATTACAATTAAGTTATTACACCGAGGTTAGGATTCGGCACACCATCACTAACCGCGGGGCCGTGATCTCCCCTCACGGTTAACTACCGCAGGTCACGGAGCTACACCAGAACCCGCCTGTATTGCAGGCTGACGGCACAGAGCGGGAATGCTCTCTTATCACCAATGTGGCCAAATCAGAGACCTGCTCCACGAGAAATCCGAACTTCACACTGGGACGGGAACCTCGTATGGTAGGATGCACAGACCACAGTAAGGTTTTCTTTGCTAAGTTCACGGTCGAAATGTCGACCGATTTGTTTTTGAAAACGGATTTTCAGCAGATAAAACTTTTAACAGTTCTTAAACTTCCTATTCACATTTTATACTTTCCTGGACCCCCAAGGAGACTTCACACGCCAATTAATATTTAAAGCTTTAGAGGGTGGTATATTCTGATATTTATATTACCTGCAGGTGGATTTTAGAAATTGAAAGAATCTAAAGATACTTTCAGATAATTAATATCAAATTGAAGTTACCGACTTTAAAATTCGCAACAGCGAAAAACGGTGCCCTTCGGCAAACTTGGCGTCTCATTTTTTTAAGAGCCACGTTGCAATTTTTGTTCTGGGGTCTAGAAGAGGGACCTCTTGGCAATGGTAATATAGTAAACATAGTCTTAATCCGAGGGACAACTGCGGGAGTGAAATACAATTCTTCGGTGAAACAGTTCAGATTTCTTTTTAACCGGCCTGTTAAACTGAAAACGTTGGAAGTGTGAATGGGGAATAAAAAACACCCAGAAAGATATGATAAGATAAAAAGCGAGGCCCACATGTTGGTGCAATTTACGAACCGAACTATGAACTTTTTAAAGTTACTGATTGAACTCCTGTGTACCTGGGAACTGGGGTCACAGACTCAAGATAAGGGAACGACCATGCTAGATTTAGATAAGTTTTTTTTTCACCCAGAAGGTAGTGAAGCGTAGGAATTCTATAGAGGATTTGTTGCTGAGCAGATCAAAGCGGCGACTGGTAAAACTTTAGATATTGAGAGAATCCAGGGATGTGGAGTTAATGCCGAACAGTGAAGCTGAGGTAAAAGATTCATATTGAATGTAGCATTCAAAGGGGGCCGAGTGGCTTAATCCTATATTACTTCTCAGGTTCTTATCTACTTCCCGTGTTTTCTGTGTCCATTTTTGTAAAGATCGGCAGATTAATAGCAGAAAATATTGCAGCTACCTCTTTAAAATAATCTCTGTGCTCTTTGTGCTTACGGAGGTGAAATGTAACAGCTGTAGGCAATGGATTTTCCAGATTTGGCACTCAAACTTAGCATTAAACACCCTTAGGTCAATATAGTGTTTATAATATAAAACAAATGATTAATGCTAACATCCAGTGCAGGGATGGCCAGATGTATGTTCTCCCTCTGAGCAATGATCTGAAATCTTGGTATTAGAAGAACACCTCTTGTTGAACCCAGTGGAATATTTATTTTCCTTTCTCGCTCCCTTTCAATAATACCCACATCAGCTACAAGGGAGATTGCTCACTTAGCCAGAACATTTCTTCAAAATGCTATAAGGCAGCGACTGTATAAATGCATTCAAACACGAACTATGCCAATGCCTGCGCGTAGACTTTCTGTGCTAAATGCTGAGTGCTTTTGTTTCATGAGGCTCTGTTGAGCAGAACTAGCTCTAAGATCCAGGAGAACATTTCGAGTTAGCAAAGAAAACTTCCTTCACACACTGCGCGTTTAAACATGAGAGCAGCTTCCCGAAGTGCAAGTACGACTTTTTAATCCAGCACTTGGACCACTCAACACCAATTTCCTCCATTTGCCCACTTTTAAACTTACTTGAATGCTAGAACCTATATCTGTAACTTTCTTATGCCATCTAGATTTTGATTGCGTGTCAGGAAGAACATAAATTCATCAGCCTTAGAGGAAAGCTTCATGGTGAAGCCAATTCACTACTTGGATGAGTGATTCGTACTTCACAGAAGGAGTTTTACGTGGAGACAATTGCAGTTTTACTCTGGATTTGTTGTGTGACTTGTGAATTGCATCGAACATTGATCATGTTGTTTGTTGTGTTATATTAGTGCGATCGCACGATGCGTGTTGATGCTTTTTTTGCGCACATTCATCTATTCTCTCTTTAATTTGATTTGTTTATTGTTTTTGTTTTCCACTCCCTACATCTTCAATCTGCTGTCCTAAAATGCATTTCTGTGAGTTTAATGACACCCTTTGCGTGCCAGCTTGGTTCAATTTGCCCTGCATATTAGATTGAAGGACTGTTACACAACTTGATTATCTCACATAGACTGACACTGACAAGATGTCGCATTGTTCGGAAATGAGCGATTTCAAATGGTTCCTGATCATTTCTGGGGATCAGAAGGAATCCTTTCTTCTGTCCTGCCAATTCCATTTCTTCATTAAGAACAGCAAAGCTGAAAAAACTTACTCATTTGTCCTACTTACTGCTCAGGGCACCTGGCCATATGGAAATGAGTTGCCTACCTGAAATATTTTTTTTAAATCCAAAGGTACCAAAGATGCGGAGTAAACAGAATTTTTTTTTTCTCTATTCTGCCGTTTGATGGATTTGCGCAGTTTGCTGGATAGATATATTTTGGTCTTATTTTGCTGGGTGCTGTCTCATTGGACCAGAGAAAACGTCGAAAACAAGAGGCCAGTCGGCCCGTCGTGTATGTACAAGTTGGAACAGAGTTGCCCAACCTATCTTTGCCGCCCGTCCTTGTTCTGTAAAATATTCCAGGTTTTTCAAGTACCCATCGAGTGCCGTTTAAACGAGAAGTGGGTTTCAACCCCTATCGCCCTGGGCAGTAAGTTCCACTATTCCAACACGCTCTGAGTGAAAGCAGTTTCCCCCATTTCTCTGCAAATCCCACCCATAATTTTAAATCAGTGCATCATAGTTTGTTAACCCCTGCATACTGTGTACAAGACAATTTGCTCCAGGTACTGATTCGTCTTTACTTTCATGGTATCTAGTTCCTATCAATTCTATGCTGGTGAAAACATTCGAGCCAATATTCAGCTGCACCGGAAGGTAAATGAAAACCACCGCATGTCAGTTGCAAGGCCACCCCAGAGCTAAGTTCTAACGCAGATCTTTTCATCAACAAACTCCCTCCGAACCTTCACCATAAAACCAGTCTCCAGTTCTTTAAACTTTCTTCACACTGGCCCAGATTCAGCTGGTAAAAACCAATGGGAGAGTCCACGATGTCCAATGCATGGTCGGTGCAATCTCTAGGTCCTGAAAGATTTGAAACCAACTGAGCACCTCCGAGGGAGACCTTGTTGAGCTCTGCCACCATTTACACCGCAAAAATACGCTCTGGGAACACTGCAGGGCTGTGGTGAAGAAAATAAAGGGGAAGGTAAATTCTTTTTCAAATAGTTTGTTTTGGATTAATAATTACACTTTTTTTGAATAAACGTTTCTAGTTGTTCTTGGTTATTTAGGAAATATATCATTATTTACTTCATTTCTAGTAGCTTTTCCAATGTTGCTGGAGGGTGAAGGCATATTTTTAAACGATCACCTTGGTTGTCAAGTATTCGGATTGTTTCGGGGACTGGGTTGCTTCAGTCCACCATTGGAGGTTCTGCCACTGCTGGAGCTCAGAGCACATCATGGCAGAGTGGTAGGACCAGTCTGGAAGGACATCTGCATCTGAACCATTATGTTCAGGTGTGTTGAGACTACTGGCTGTGATTGCGTACAGCATCCTCCTGCCAGCAAGATCTGGCCCAACATTAGCATACAGTGCCAAAGTCCCAGGGACAATTCTGACCTCAAGTCCTGTCTGTGGGGAGCTTGCATATTTCTTTTGTGACCCTGTGGATTTCCTTCAGATTCTCTGGTTTTGTCCCACGTTCTAAAGCTGTGAACCCAGTAGATTACCTGGCCGCTGTAAATGTATAATTGATGGTTGATGCCTACTTGGAGAGCTGAACAGCTTTTTTTTTCCTGAGCTGTATTTTTCTGTGAATCTATGCTTCATGGGAATCAAGTTAGAACAATGATGGTGTGTAATCTATTAAATCTTGATATCTTTCCCAAGAGAGATAAAAAAAAAGAGAAACTTTCTATAAAAATACTTCTTGGAAAATTGTACATATCAGCCCATTAATTTCCAATTTATTTCAATGGACAGAAAATTATTGACTGGAGATGTAAAATTAATAGTCTGAAAAGATTAATTGATTTACTTTTTCCTGTTATCTTGCAATGAACCAATGCAGCACCCACTCTTCCTCATGCAAATAATTTCTGATTGGTTAAAAAAAGGCCAAAATAGGGAACAAAGAATGCTGAACAATACTCTCACCCTAGCTTCTGAATTCAACCAGAAATGAATATTGGTAGATATCAAGGTAAATTCCATTCCTCTCCATTCAGAACTCATCAACCTCACCTTTTTGTCTCTTCTGATATCATTTACTACCTTCACCTTTCTACCAACCCCCTGACCTGCATCCACATATAATCTTACAGTTCCATTCCTAATGTCCACCTTTTTATATTTTTATTTTGGCTATTTCCCCTCTTTCTTTCAGTGAAGATGAAGAGATGGTGCAAAACATTGATTGTTCATTTCCCTCTCGAGATGCTGCCTAACCTGCTGAGCTTCTACATCTGCAATCTGCAATCCCTTGTGAATCCAGGGTAAATTCCCTCCATCCTTTGTACACGCCAGTATCAAACTCCTCCAGGAACTTGTCCAGCTCGCTTTTGAATGTTAAAAGTGAATCTGCACTCACTCAATGAGCTGCCAAGGTATTCCTCTGGGAAAAGAAAACCTTCTGACATTTAACCTGGATCTATGAATTCAAGAGTACTGAGGTGTAAAACCTTATTAATCTACTTGTAGCCTAACTGATGAATAGTAGATTTAGTTTCATTTTGCTTTTCCACATCTGCAGATATTTATAGAATGTGGGCTCTCATGTTATTTTAATAGCTTTAATAACTTGTACGTCACTTTAAATGATTTTGCCATTTGAATGTCACACTATCTTGTTCATTAACATAATCTGAAGTTGAATAAATTAATATTTAGATACAGTGCATAATGGGCCCTTCTGTCCCTTTGAGCCATGCCACCCAGCAATCCCCCAGTTTAATCTTAGCCTAATCATGGGACAATTTACCAATGACCAATTAACATACCAACCAGTACATCTTTGTACTGTGGGAGGAAACCGAAGCACCCGGAGGAAACCCATGTGGTCATGGGGAGAATGTACAGACAGCAGTGAGAGTTGATTCCTGGCTCACCTCTACTGTAAAGTGTTTGACCTGTTTCAAGTGACGTTTTGGGGTCAATTACCAAAATTGGGCATGCAGCATATATCCTATCAGGGGCTGGGAGTGGAGTTGAATTGAGGTCGAATTGAAAATTGAAACCTTATGAACCACTAGCCTAAATGCCAGGCATCTGAAGGTATGTCCTGGAGGACAATGGAGTGGCAGCTGTAGGTAGGTGGTCATTATGCTACTCCAGAACAGATGGAACACATCTGCTCCACTTGGCGTCATAGAATCTTTGACTTCTAAAGCATTTGCCAGTTATAAGAATTGATGTTTGGTGCAAGCTGCTGGTTAAGCTGCAGAGGCCTCTAATGGTATGAAGTAATCCTGTCTCATATTCAATTCTTCAGGTTCTAGCCTGAAATCATGTCCTATCCTTCAACTTTTATTCTGCATGCTTAAGAGTGTGTCAATAGGCCCACCCTCACCTGAGTCATCATCAATGGTATCAACTTTGCAATACTCACTGACGGTGAGTTAAAATAATTTATAAACTGCCACTTTAAAAGCTTTTGCCATCAGTAAAGATCACACTTTCCCCCCCCCAAATCCTGTGCATGGTTGCTGTGTGGAATCACTCTGAATTTCTGGGGATCGTACTACTTGTATCAGGATCGATGACCTCAGACGGAGTTCAACAGCTTCCTTTTTTGTTTATATTTTCTGCTCATCTTCATTCTCTATGCTTTTTGGCTTTACTTATATAATATTTGTATTTAATTTCTATGTATTTTGTCGCATTCATTTTTTTAACCTTTTATTCTCCAAGATCTCTGCATCTGCTCACAATAAAAGTCACACTGGAAGCAACTTGTCTTTGGTGTTCAGTGCTACACATATACTCGAGTACTAAATGTTAACTGACATTTGCACCCCAAAAGTGCCAGTCTACCCACAGGTTTTCCTTCAATCTTTTAACATCCATAGCTGGAAAAATATATTGCCGGGCCTTCATCGTTATTCAATCTAAATCCGGGAAATACATTCCCAAGAGAAGTGATGGAGCAACCTTCCCGGAAGATCTGCAGTGCTTTAACAAGCCAGTTCCCCACTGCCTTCTCAAGGGCATTTACAGACATGCAATAAATGCTAGTCTAGCCAATAATGCTCAGATCCTGAAACTGAACTTAAAAAATAAATAGTCCCCACTTTCACAGATTAGATCAAATGTGCAAGGGTGAACTTAATCGATGATTGATATTCTTGTACACGTTTTGAGCTGGCAACCACATCTGAATTTCCGAATCTACTTTGCCAAATATATTAAAAGTTTGTCCAGCTGTATCAAGTCAACCTTGAAATATTTTCTTTAGCTGTAATTCCAAGACCTGGTTTTTAAGTTAATTAATTGGCACGTCTGCTGAATGGACACCACAGGAATGAATGACTTTCTCTCGAGTGTAATAATACATAGTTTATTTGATCACAGCCTCCTGTACATACAAGTGCATGTATCAAAAGAGGAGGTCCTTTCAGCCCCTTGAAATTGCTCTGTGTTTAGTAATATTGTGCTCAATGTGATTGCAACCTTACATCAGCATTCCTGCCCAACCATGGTAACATTTAATCTCTTCCTTACCAATAATCTATCTACCACTGCCTTAGAAATATGCAATGACTTCATTGATCTTTAGAGAAGAGAATTCCATGAACATGTGTCCATTCAAGATAAATTATTTCATCTCTTAAATAGCAAATTACTTATATATTTTATTACATCTGCTCTTCTGTCGTGGGCAAAGTACTGGAGAGTATAACATCGGTAGCAGAGCGAAGGGCGCTGAGTAGGCTACGGTCAATTATGGAAAACCCTGAACATCCTCTACATAGCACCATCCAGAGACAGAGAAGCAGTTTCAGCGACAGGTTGCTATCGATGCAATGCTCCTCAGACAGGATGAAGAGATCAATACTCCCCAATGCCATTAGGCTTTACAATTCTACCGCCAGGAGTAAGATATGTTAAAGTGCCGGGGTTAGGACTCAATGTATTTAAGTAAACTACTTAAGAACTTTTTAAAAGCTATTATTAATGCTTTTTGAGAGGGTGATTTTAGATGCATATCATATTTTTACTGAGTTAAGTATTGTATGTAATTAGTTTTGCTACAATAAGTGTATGGGACATTGGAAAAAAATGTTGAATTTCCCCATGGGGATGAATAAAGTATCTATCTATCTATCTATCTAAACACCAGTGAATACAAGCTTAGCCTATCTGACAATTCCCTACAAGTTAATCTGTTCATTCCAGGTATTAGAGTAGTATATGACACACACAGTTTCTGCTAAAGAAAGGCAGGATGATGTCCTGCTGTTTTATTACTCTATTGACTCATTCAGAATTTCTTGAGAGCTCTTCTGTGGTTGTTGAATGTCTTGAGCAAACAAGTGGAGACCTATCATTAAGGCTGCCATCACCCAAGACATGCTCGCTTCTCACTGCTACCATCAGGGTGGAGGTACAGGAAACTAAAGGTACACACTCAATGATTCAGGAACAATTTCTTTCCCTCTGCCACCAGATTTCTGAATGGACATTGAATCCATGAACATTACCTCAGTACTTTTTCTTTTCTCTTCTTTCTGTACTAATTAATTTAACTATTAAAAAAAATATACACTTCTAACTGTAACTTACAGTTTCATTATTATGTATTGCAATGTACTTCTGCCACATAAAAAAGACTCATGACATATGTCAATGATTTTAAACCTGATTCTGATTTATCTAGACTGCTTGTAGCCCTGTGATCTGATTAACCAAAGTGCAGTCTTACCATTATTATTACTGTGCATCAGGCTAAATTCTATCAGCCAAAAGTTCTTAAACCTTTCTCTGTGAGAAGCCAAAACGATAGATTACCGTCTTTTCAACACCACCTCATGACTCAACATGACACTCTCCCTGTTGACAGGTTGTCTTTCAAAATATTATTGACTAAATTACAATTAATCACAGAAATAAAATTATCAGTTGTTAGACATCCTAGATGCTTCAGGTGCATGAAATTTTAGAAATAAGTTTATTTTGGATTTAATTTATTATGTATGTGTGTGCGAAGGTATAGTGGCATCTGCACCTGGACTTTGGAACAAGAGGTCCAGGGTTCGAGTCTGGTCTGCTCCTTGCACAAGTTCTACCTGTGCTGGATTGAGTGTGTTGAGCCAGCAACTCAACCTCATAAAACAGACAAATGTTAAAGAAATGGCAAGGTTGCTGCCCGAAGCACCTAACAGTTAATGACTGTTAGTTATTGATCTCCAAGAGTGTGTCTGCACATGCTGGAAGATAAATAACTAGCAGCATCTGGACACACAAAGTCTGAGGCCAAGAGTAAACTTCCCAGTCCTTCCTGCAGGTAAACCTCCCACGAGCCTCTAGCTGCACATACAGTGTACATGGTGACAGCAGTCCAATATGCTGTGAGTAAGAAGTGGATACCAAGAAAATCCTTTAGTGTTGCCCTGTGATTGTGGCTGATGAACCCAACCCCTAAATCTGCTGTCCATCACCAGGGAGTTTGTTACCTGTTTCATGTTTTATTGTTTTATTGGCCTAAACTACTATTTGACTGGATGTGGGATAGTACGGGGCCAATGTTAAAATATAATAGTCATGGAGTGTGGTCTGATTATTTGAATGAAATGGGGGAGCCATTACAAATTGTGAACAGGTCTAGGTTTACAAATACCTGATCTGGGAATGCAAATTGTGGCTTTTGCACACAAGGGCAGCAGGAAGTTATTGCAATGCTCCAAAGGTCATTAAAGAAAAGCATCTTAAAGTAGTAGAGCAGGACTAATTTGCAACCTAGCTGACAGGCTCAAAGTAAAATAGGAAGGTATGTGTTTTTTCAGAAATATAATGAAGCCTAGGAACTCTTATACAACTTATTCTTTTGGTAGTGGACTGGCCAATTACATTAGATTTTCTTTACTGTTGTTTTCATGGCAAATGTTTCTCTGTGGGCCATCAGTATGTCTTTTACACCAAACTTTAGATTACAACTTGCATATAACAATACCTGTGCAGACATTGAAAATGTTTATACAATTTATGGGAACCAGCTCCCTTCTTGTCTGAATTCCCAATTCAGTCAACTCATAGCTCTCGGTGTAAAATATTTGGATAAAAATAAATCTTATATGCAGCATCTTAATTTACACTCTTCTCAATTTTACCCCTTCATTCAGAAATAGGTTTGACATAGCTTATTGAGTAATGTTCGAAAATAATATAATTGATTAAATGAATTATAATGGTATGATTGATAGCAGCTTTAAGGGGAAAGGTCAGTTAAGTGGTGTCAGTATAGCACTTCCCTTAGAATTGATTGTGTTATTAGTGGAATTATTATTACTGTTTTTGTATGATGACTATCAATTGCTGATTAACTTTAGGTTCTAACTCAACTGAAGTAGATCTGATGAGATGGGTGATTAGCATTACATCCATGCAAAATGCATAGAAAGATGGTGACAGAATTTCATATTCATTTATAAAGAAGCTGTACTTTGCAGCAATGTGGGTGGAAATAGAAAAAAAACACACACACTGTCTAAATGAGTTTCTGATGTATTTTATCACCAGAAACACAAAATTGAACATGCAATTCAATTGCAATGATGTTCACCGTTTCATGAAAAGCAGTATTGTACTTCACTTAACAGTATTACTTTAAATAATGATTTTTGCCTGAAAGCCATAATTCATTCTTGGGATATTGATCATGGGTATGAATATCCCAAAAGAACCCAAAGAACAATTAATTTAAATTGTTGGAAGAAAATTCAGTGATGGGACCATTGAGCTTATTCATCTCTATAAATATTTTTATACAAAAATCATGAGTGTTCAAATAAGTTGGAGGAAAGCTGGAGTATCATTCTTTCTGTGGCATGAAAACACTAAGTTGAAATGCAGGCTTCTTGTAGGCATTCGTTAAACAGAGCTGGGGAATGTAGCCACTGGACATAGCTTGCCTTAAGGTTTTGTTTATTCATGCAGTGAGTTTTTTTGCATTCTTAACAGGTTACATGACATAACACATGAAGTTAAGTTAAAAAAGAACACTGCTGAAATTCTGAAAATTAGGTTTCTGTTTGTTTTCAGATGGAAACATTTAACAGTTTCTTGAATAATGAACAGCCTGGCAAAACAGTGGGACCTGAGAAAGTATAGTTATGGTTATGCTCAATTATTATAAGATTCAATGCTCTAATTGGGCAGTCTTTCATTGATTTTGTTAGAGTTACTGTTCTTTCGACTTGCTGAATATACCTGCAAGAAAATGAATCTTAGGTTTGTATATGGTGACATATATGTACTTTGATAATAAAATTTACTTTTAATTTTAACTTTGCCTTGATACATTTAATGCACCTAGATTTCCTGTAGCATTGCAATAGCATTGCAACTTGGAGGTAAATCTTAATTTTGTGTGGGAGCATCTATGGAGAGGTGTAAGCAGTCAACATTTCAGGCTGAGAACCTTCATCATCATTTGTGTGGCAGTATCTTTTGTCTCTCCCCCTATTATTATGATTTCCATTTATAGTTATACTGACATATAATAATAATTTTGTTCTCTTTTACACTTGACTACTGGAAATGACATTACACAACCTTGAATCTTGAATCTTGAACTCTGGTTAGTTCACATATACACATCTTTGTCATTGTAGCTGGGAGTTTGCGTATTATGCAGTATCTATCATTTATCGACATTGCTGGATGAGAAAACAACAATATTAAGGTCAAAGAATTATATATTTTCTGATTCATTACATATATTTTACAATAATTTTCTTACCTGAGTTGTTTTGCATGGGCATATTTTATCTTAACTAATTATATATATTTTTTGATATTATTTGATTAGAAATAAAAGCCGTGGCATTCAGCCTGGTCACATGGACATCAGTAGCAAACAAAAGTAACACACCATTCAGATTCAAATGTGGACTAGAGCTTAGTACAACATAGATTCACATTCCATCTTTTCTAATTCAAGAAAACTCCAGTATTCAACCTACAAAAGCCTAAAATTTGCTGAGCTACTTTATTTATTTATTTATTGAAAATTTATTTATTTATTGAGATTATAGCATGGAGTATGCCCTTCCAGCTTTTTGATTTAACCCTAGCCTAATGATGAGATAATTTATAATGACCAATTAAATTCCCCACTAACTGGTATGTCTTTGAACTTTGGGAGGAAACCAAAGCACCCGGAGGAAATCCACACGGTTATGGGGAGCACATACAAACTCCTTGCAGTCAGTGGTGGGTACTGAACCCGGGTTGCTGATACTGTAAAGCATTTGTACTGACCACTAAGCTACTGTGCCAGCCTGACTGATCCTGACAGAAGAAATGATAAGTTAATTAGCCAATTAAAAAAACACAACAGCTTGAAAGGAGGTTATAAAAACACTTCCAGATTCTAAGGAGATACTTGCTGAATATAATGAATGAGGGATAGATGCACAGTTCAATAGATTCTATTAAAAATTTAGATTAAATGATGAATTGGGCATTGATTGAAGTTAAATGATTTTGGATAAAGTTTCACATTAAAAACTCTGTGGAACTTGATTCCACACAATAAAGCCATTCTCAGCTTGGCTTTGGTCCATACAAAGGGAAGGGAAGCAGGTTGAAAGACTTGATATTGTTTGTTCCACATTCAGTGCCACAGTTGCCAGTAAGATCAAGCCAAATTGAATCAAGTTTTCCCAGAATCAATGATATGCTAAGTGTTTACTTGGATGTAGAGTTAAGTCAATTGAGAAAAGTGTAGCCCTGGGACTAAAGCTTACACTGTCATTAGGCCGAGGCCTGATGCCATAACTAAGTTCAGCATTCTAAAATCACTGTGCTTGTTTAATAAAACTCTTACATACATACAGCCAGGAATCAGGTGAGCAAAATTAAAAACACAAATTTGAGTCCTTCTTTGGGTGGGTGGGGAAATACTCATAACAGTAGTGTTATTCAAAGCCAGCTTTATCTGAGGTCATCCCTGATGGTATATTCAAGCACTTAATTTTTATATACAGCAATTGTCGGAAAGATAATGTGATCTAATTTACTCCAAGCAAATTTTGATTAAATAAGATAGGCATGCACCCTAATATGATTTTAGGTAACTACCTGTAACATATAAATTACTGCTTCTGTTAGCTGTCCATTTTATTTATTGTATTTATATGACACAAACAAAGCAATATACCAGTTACAGATCATTCTAATATTCCTTTTTTTACCTAAAGATTAGAAAACAGATAAGGAATTCACAATTTGCACATACAGTATATAGCTCTTTTCACAATATCCAAATATCACAAAGCACTTTGCAACCCCTGAAGTGTTGTATTTGTTGTAATGCAGAACAGCCAAATATTGTAGAGCAAGATTCCAGGAAGAGCATACCTCTGGATCACATTAATTAGAATATGATTTTCTTTCACCATCAAATTAAGACTAAATCAAAATACTACATGTAATGAACTTACAACATTAAAAGTAAGGAGATAATGTAATTAGGATCTATATGTAATTTCTGGATGGTATTCAGTACTCTGCAATCAAGCATTTTATTTGAAGCATATGATGAAAGCTGTATTGATTAATTTAATAGAATCCATGTTATTCTGTAATTCACTGATGACAGCCAATGCTAATGTTATTTGACGTTAGTGATTGTGTGCCCTGTTATTGGGAATGAAATAGGATACGTGATTGGCACAGGTAAATAAATTAGTGAATGTCTTGCTGATGCACTGGAGTACCAATATCATGCATGGCTAACATGAGTTCAAATGAGCATGTGTAGCTTGAAGCCAACCCTCAGCCATTAAAGAGGAGATGCATTTTGACAGGAGCAGGAATAGGAATGATTGTACTGTAACTTACTAAGGACTTTGGTGTAAGAGGGAAGAGTGATTTTCCAACACTCCATGAAGACCATAAGAGTTTGACCATTCAGCCCATCAAGTCAGCTCCACCATTCCATCATGGCTGATCCCGGATTCCACTCAACTCCATACTCTTGCCTTCTCGCCATATCCTTTGATGCCCTGACTGATCAGGAATCGATCAACTTCTGTCTTAAATACATGCATGGACTTGGCCTCCACCGCACTCTGTGGCAGAGCATTCCACAGATTCACTACTCTCTGGCTAAAAAAATCCCTCCTTACCTCTGTTCTAAAGGATCACCCCTGAATTTTGAGTCTGTGCCCTTTAGTTCTGGATACCCCCACCATAGGAAGCATCCTTTCCACATCCATCCTACCTAGTCCTTTCAACATTCGGTAAGTTTCAATGAGATCCCCCGCATTCTTCTAAACTCCAGCAAGTACAGGCCCAAAACTGCCAAACCCTCCTCATTTGTTAACCCCTTCATTCCCGGAATAATTCTTGTGAACATCCTCTGGACTCTCTCCAATGACAACACATCCTTTCTGAGATGTGGGGCCCAAAATTTTGACAATAGTCCAAGTGCGGCCTGACTAATGTCTTATAAAGGTTCTGCATTATCTCCTTGCTTTTATATTCTATTCCGCTAAAAATAAATGCATTTGTCATCTTTACCACAAACTCAACCTGTAAGTTAACCTTCTGGGAGTCTTGCACGAGGACTCCTAAGTCCCTCTGCACCTCTGATGTTTGAATCTTCTCCATGTTTAAATAATATTCTGCACTATTGTACATTTTACTGAAATGTGTTATCATACTTCTCCCAACACTGTAATCGATCTGCCACTTTTTTGCCCTTTCTTCCAATTTGTCTAAATTCTGTTGCAATTGCATTACTTCCTCAGCATTACCTACCCCTCCCCTCCACCTATCTTCAGATCATCTTCAAACTTTGTCACAAAGCCATCAATTCCATTATCTACATCATTGAAGAACAATATGCAATGTAACGGTCTCAATACTGACCCCGAGTAACACAACCAGTCACTGGCAGCCAACCAGAAAAGGCCCCTTTTATTCCCACTCTCTGCCTCCTGCCTGTCAGCCATTCCACTATCCATGTCAGTATCTTTCCTGTAATAACGCCATAGGATTTTATCTTGTTAAACAGCCTTGTTTGTGGCACCCTATCAAACACCTTCTGAAAAAACAAGTAAATGACATCCACTGCCTCTCCTTTGTCCATCCTGCTTGTTACTTCCTCAAATAACTCTAACAGCTTTGTCAGGCAAGATTTCCCTTCACAGAAACCATGCTGACTTTGACTTATTTTATCACTAGTCTCCAAGTACATTGAAACCTCAACCTTAATAAAAGACTCCAACATTTTCCCAACCACTGAGTTTATGCTAACTGGCCTATAATTTCCTTTCTTTTGCCTTCCTCCCTTCTTAAAGAGTGCAATGACATTTGCAATCTTCCAGTCCTCTGGGACCATGCCAGATTCAAGTAATTCTTGAGAGATCATGACCAATGCATCCATTATCTCTTCAGCAACCTCTCTCAGGACTCTGGGATGTAGTCTATCTGGTCCAGGTGACCTATCCACCTTAAGACCTTTCATTTTGCCTAGCACTTTTTCATTTATAATAGCAATGGCACTCACTCCTGCTCCCTTACACTCACAGAAGTCAGACACACTGCTAGTGTCTTCCACAGTGAAGTCTGATGCAAAGTACCCATTAAGTTCATCTGCTATTTCTTTGTCACCAGCATCATTTTCCAGTGGTCTAATATCAACTCTCATCTCCATTTTACTCTTTATATAACTGGAAAAAAAGTTCAGTATCCTGCTTTATATTATTGGCTAGTCTGCCCTCATATTTCTTATAGATTTTTTAGTTGCCAGAATAGACCAGCATAGAGATTCCACAGAAGTCTGTGGATACTGCAGATACAAAGTCAGAAGGCAGTGAGTGAAGGAAATGGTGGAGGCTAGAGCCATAAATTTAGCCCCCCGTCTTGGATTCAATGCCATAAGGAGCTTAATGCAGTCAGGGTCACTGAGCACTTCTTCAAGTGCCTTATCTTATGACTGCCCCACAGGCCTCACATTCAGTTGTCTTTTCCAGCTGCTAGAGCTGTCATGCACACTCACTTTCAAAAAACATTCAATCATATTCAAGAACTATATAAAGTTTTAGAGGAATTGTTAAAAGCTTACACCAAAATTTACCTAGGACACTGAACAAAACTAGCTTATTTTTTTCAATTAATTAACATATGGAAAATGGAGAGGATTCACCGCAGATAGGAGACCACCCTGTTGGTTGTTATGGAGACACAATTGGTTGCTATGGAGAAACTCAGTGGGTCAGGCAGCAACAGTGGAGTGAAATGGATAGTCAACACTTCAGGTTGAGACTTCTCATCAGGATTTTTGCAGATGTTGGAACCTGAAGGAGAAAAGAAGTTGCTGGAGGAACTGAGATGAAATACCTCAACCTGTAATGTTGATTGTCTATTTTTGTCTATGGAATCTGCTCGACCCGTTGAGTTTCTTCAGTAGCTCTTTTTTTTTTTCCCTTTTCCCTGGTTTAATTTAATGTTGATTTGAGGCTTAACTCCTCCAACGTATTTGTGAACAATGTTCAGCAAAGTGGTTGTAGCAGCAGTTAGGGCTTGTGCCTCACATCTGCAGAAAACTGGGGCTCAATCCTGACCTTAGATACTGTCTGTGTGTAGTTTGTACCCTCCCCCTGCCACTGTGTAGGTTTCTCCTCAGTGCTTTAGTTTTCCACCACATACAAAAGACATCTTGATTGGTAGGTTAATTGCCAAAACAGTACTCCATGCAAGTACTATTACAACAGTCTCAGAAAGAGAGGTAGATGCACAACAAAACATATAACATATGTCAAATTCGTTCAAAGTACTTGTTTAAAAATGAAACATGGGATCTACGGCACAGAAAGAGACTATTTGACTCATTGCAATTAGTCTGGACCTTTTATTTGTAATTCACTCCACTACTATGCATATCTACTCATTCTCTTTATGTAAAATGCTCAAAAGGAGTAACAGTTTGATTCATCAGTGACCTGTAACGTAGCCTCCCTGTTCCAAAAAAAAAACATTATCTTATTCCGAAACACCCTTCTCCTTCATTACTAGCCTTGGAGTATTTCCAATTTTAAAATGCATTCAAGCTATTATGTCAGAATAACTCAGTGGGAAATCTCCTTGTTGAGTTGATCTGCAGTGACAGTTATACCTCTAGGTGGCACTGTGATATATTTGTTTCAATACATTAAATCACAATGTTTCCAGTAAGTCATTCTGTACCTCAATACGATACTGGCAGGTAAAATCAGTAGCGTGATTTTAAGTGTAACTACAGACCCAATGATGTTCTGCTGCATTGTGCTTTTTGTCAATTCATTACCTTTTCAGTTAAAATAATACGTTATGAAATACAGTTGGATAGGTACCTGGATTGGAAAGGCTTAGGAGGTTATGGGCTAAATGCAGGCAAATGACATCCTGTATGGCATGGAACATAAGGCTGAAGAGCCTATTGCTGTTCTATATGACTCAGACTCTAACTTCGTTAGCAAGTTAATAAATCAAATCAAATCAAATCAAAATCAAATCAATTTGAGTTTGATTATCATTCAAAAAATATGTACCTGAACAAGACTGTTCCTCTGGGTGGAAAAAATTCAAAATATCAAGCAGACATTAAAACATGAGTAACGTAATTCAAAATATCCATCAAAAAGGCAGATACACTTGAAAAGAATGCCAAAAAACATATGTAGTCCAAGAAACAAGGAACAATGAGTTTATGTTTATTTAATCTTATCATTTTCTTCCCAATCACATTTTCTTCCTTCAGATTTCACTCACTGTCTCTCATTTATGTTTTCCCTTTCTCCTTTCTCTCTCCCTTCTCCATGACCTTTATGTCCTTTCCTCTTCTGCTACTACACCATTTACAACTTTTCCTTCCTCTTTTCAGGTACACACTTCTCCAACCTCATTCTGAAATTCTTATTTACTTTTGAAGCACTCAACCAAACAATGTTTCTTAGCTTTTTAAACTAGATACATTTCCATTGAGGTTAATATTAAATGTCTCTAATATTAAATGTCACATTCATAAATGGTACAGGAAAGTTTCTAAAGTACAATTCTTTACATTATACACCAACTCGGGCATTCAACAGATGGTATTTACTGGCATGGTTTTGGAGAAGGCATTTGCACTGAATGCTGTAATGAAAAGGACCCAATGAAGATACTTGTTTTCTTGCTCCACAGGTGCTGCCTGGCTTCCTGCATATTTCCAGATATGTTTGTTTTTACTGTAGATTTCCAACATCTGTAGTGTTTTGCTGTCCAATGGAAACATATCATATTATGTTTCTTATTCTGTTCCAACATCTTAGAAAATAATTAGAAACATCATATGATAGATATGTACTATGACCTTTAAATGTCCATATTGGAGAGTGATAATTAAAGCATTATTGTAAATAATCAAACCCCTTTCTCTAGCTGTGAAGAACAAGACGATAAGACATGAGAGAATAGGACCAATCAAGTGTGACAGTGGAAAAGCGTGTATGGAACTTGAGGAGATAGCAGAGGTACTGAATTGAATACTTTGCTTCAGTATTCACGATAGAAAAGGATCTTGGCAATTGTACAGATGACTTACAGTAGACTGAAAAGCTTGAGAATATAGTCATTAAGAAAGATGATGTGCTGGAGCTTTTGGAAAGCATCAATTTGGATAAGTCTCCAGGACCAGACGAGATGCACCACAGACTACTGTGGGAGGTGAGGAAGGAGATTGCTGAACCTCTGGCAATGATCTTTGCATCATCAATGGGGACAGGAGAGGTTCCAGAGGACTGGAAGTTGTGGATGTTGTTCCTTTATTCAAGAAAGGGAGTAGACATAGCCCAGGAAATTACAGAGCAGTGAGTCTTAATTCAGTGGTTGGTAAATCCTGAGAGGCAGGATTTATGAACATTTAGAGAGGCATAATATTTTTAGGAATAGTCAGCACAGTTTTGTCAAAGGCAGGTCATGAATTACGAGCCTGATTGAATTTCTTGAGGATGTGACAAAACACGTTGATGAAGATAGAGTCATAGATGTAGTGCATATGGATTTCAGCAAGACATTTGATAAGGTACCCCATGAAAGGCTTATTGAGAATGTAATAAGGCAAGGGATCCAAGGGGACATTGCTTTGTGGAGCCAGAACTGGCTTACCCACAGAAGGCAAAGAGTGGTTGTAGACGGGTCATACTCTGCATGGAGGTCGGTGACCAATGGTGTGCCTCAGTGATCTGTTCTGGGACCCCCTTCTCTTTGTAATTTTTATAAATGACCTGTATGAGGAAGTGGAGGGATGGGTTAATAAATTTTCTGATGACACAAATGTTGGGGGTATTGTGGATAGTGTGGAGGGCTGTCAGAGGTTACAGCAGGACATTGATAGGATGCAAAACTGGGCTGAAAAGTGGCAGATGGAGTTCAACCCAGATAAGTGTGAAGTGGTTCATTTTGTTATGTCAACTATGATGGCATAATATAGTAAGACTCTTGGCAGTGTGGAGGATCAGAGGGATCTTGGGGTCTGAGTCCATAGGACGCTCAAAGCTGCTGCGCGGGTTCACTCTGTAGTTAAAAAAGCATACAGTACATTGGGCTTCATCACCCATGGAATTGAGTTTACAAGCCAAGAGGTAATGTGGCAGCTATATCGGGCCCTGGTCAGACCCCACTTGGGGTACTGTGCTCAGTTCTGGTCACCTTCCCATAGGAAGGATATGGAAACCATAGAAAAGGTGCAGAGGAGATTTACAAGAATGTTACCTGGATTGGGGAGCATGCCTTATGAGAAGAGGTTTAGTGAACTCGGCCTTTTCTTCTTGGAGCGGTGGAGGATGAGAGGTGATCTAATAGAGGTGTATAAGATGATAGGAGGCATGGATTGTATGGATAATCAAAGGCTTTTTCCCAGTGCTTAAATGGCTAACATGAGAGGGCACAGTTTTAAGGTGCTTGGAAGTAGGTACAGAGGAGATGTCGGGGTAAGTTTTTTACGCAGAGAGTGGTGAGTGCATGGAATGGGCTGCTGGATACGGTGCTGGAGGCGGAAACAATAGGGTCTTTTAAGAGACTCTTGGATAGGTACATGGAAAATGCAGCTTAGAAAAACAGAGGGCTCTGGGTAACCCTAGGTAATTTATAAAGTAAGTACATGTTTGGCACAGCATTGTGGGTCGAAGGTCCTGTATTGTGCTGTAGGATTTCAATGCTTTCTATGTTCTATGTTTCTATGTTTACTGACAAGTAAATTGTTGTATCAGCATACTGTTTACATCAGATAAGAAATGAAGAAATGAGGTCTAGTTAGGGCTCAAGATTGTGTTTTGGTGAAAGGTGCAATGATATTCTCAGTAAACTTATCAATATTTAACCCCCACTCAACATCAGTGAAACAGATGATCCGATTATTGTCATATTACTGGGTTTGGAAGCTTACTTTATGTAATTTTAACAGCCCCTGTAGAAATTTCTAACTATTTAATGTTTATAACAATGAAGAGATTGTTGACATTAGTTCAAACTTATACTTATAGTTACAGGTTTTGCTTCATAGATATGAGAATTAAATTAATCAAACACTTGTTTATTATTTTGTTAATGTAGGCCATTGAACCTTAAAAACATAGGAACCCTACAGAACAGTACAGGCCCTTTGGTTCACGATGCTGTGTGGAATGTGTACTTACTTTAGAAATTACCTTGGGTTACCCAAAGCCTTCTAGTTTTCTAAGCTCCATGTACCTATCCAGGTGAAATCATTTTGCATTTTGCATCTTTGCAAACTACCTCCTTTCATCAGATTTAACCTGATGAGAACACTTTTTGTTTATATGTCTATTTTCCAGTGGGAATATACAGTTGAAAACCAATTTCTTGCCTGCACACAGTGAAAGGAAATTAAATACTGAACAAATAGCTGGCAATTCCTTAAATATTATAAAGATAAAAAGTCATAAAATTTGACATATTATTTAAACTGTATTTTAAAGTAATAAATAAAAAATAGTTTAGTTTCTTTATTAAATTTTGCAAACCACTCCATCTAGTTGAAAAATATCTTTCAGGCTCCCAGCTTTCTAAGCTTTGAAATAAGTAATATGTGATGAATTTGGCAGATAGAACCCTAACACGTTGGACACTGACTCCCAGGCTCACATTTTTCAATCTGGCCTACCAATCAATGTATTTCTGTCTGTTGCAGACAAGGAGGCAATGAAGAGTAGAGGAAATACTGGAGGCTGAGTGTAAGAATACTGTACCAGTAAAAGTACTGATAGTGGGAGGAATGTACAGTGTAGGCTGCTTTTGGCCTGGAGCAAACATACATAAGGTCAAAAAATATTCAGAAAATGAGATTGGAATCTTAAACTATAATGTTTGAGAATTAGAACTATCACACGTGTGGAAGATTTGTGGTTCTGACTCTAAAACTCATTAATGCCCATGTGGTGGCCTTCCAATTTCCTTCTGGTTTTGTGCCCTGCAGGTCCACCTGCTCATCACTCATAATTTATGCTTTTACTAACAATATTTTTCTAGCAACTCACCACATAACCTTCAACATCTTTGTCCACTGACGTTTTAATGACACTGGTGTTCTGGTACAGTGAGTGAAGCTAGCTTCTGTGAGGGCTTCAATGTAGGTTTGGTCCTGCTTCGTGACCTAGGACAAAAGATGAAGACCATCATTAGAATTCTTGTGATAGATCAATAGAATTGACTCTCTGCTTCTCATGGAAGTCCACATTAGAGCATTGCCTCATGAATGAATCGCAAAAGAAAACATTAAAATGTTAAGTTTGATACCAGCCATTAGCTTGGGAGTGACATTCAATTTTCCCATTTCCCATTTTTGCACTTCCTTCCACATTACTGTATTCACTGTCCTTTTATAACAGAAGTGACGCCTTTCTTGTGGTTGGTTGCATATAGCCATCTTCTGCAAGCAGTTTGACTCGAAACACGTTAGGTCAAGAAATGTAAGCAGAAAAGCTGGATCCATTAGTCTTCATTTTCACATGCAAATCAAGCTTGGCAGATGTTTTACCCAGATTAGATCATGCTAGGTAAAATTGTGCCCATGACGAAGTTTCCATGGGAAACTGTTTAGTGCATCAGATGTTTTTTCTAGTGTTGGTCATGAACCTAATGATCTCAAAATTTCAACTGCTTCACTTTTCCTCCATTGCCATCATAACCTGGAGTTTTTGGGGTGTAACCTATGACATATAATGTATAATAACAATAAAATAGGAGTTTGTTGTGCCTTTAAAGGGATCTTCAGCAATGCCGGCATCTAACACATCAGTGTCAATTTTCTCTGCAAAATGAAGCACGTGACTTTTTCTAAATGAAGACATGTTTCTTCACTGCTATCATGGTCAGTATAATTTATAACAGAAGAATTAAATAATATAAATATCAGAAATCATTATATTCTTCTAGAAAAATTACACAACCTAGAAGGTCCTGGTGGGACTGCACCTGGAATATTGTGTATGTCTGGTCTTCCTACCTAAGGAAGGACAAACTTGCAATAGAGGGAGTGCAGCCAAGGTTCACCAGATTGATTCTGGGATTGCGTGCTTCTTGTACAAGAAGAGATTAAACAGACAGGGCCTTTCCCCTTGATAGTTTAGAAGAATGACACAAAAAGTACAGAATTATCACAGGGCTTGGCAGGGTTGATGCAGGAATGACATTTCTCATGTCTCACTTGCATAGGACCAGTAGTCACAGACTGAAAATAACCAGTGGGTCATTAAAGGCTAAGAAATTTCTTACTGAGTGGGTAATGAATCTTTGGAATCCCCTGCCCAAGAGGACTGTAAAGGCTTAGACACTGATTATAGTCTGGGTAGAGTTTGACTGATTTTTGGTTGCTAAGGGAATTAAGAGGTATCGGGTAGTACAGAAACATGGAACTGAAGTGAAAGATCAGAAGTGAAGATTAGAGTGGGCATGGAAGGCCGAGTGGCCTACTCCTCTTGTTTAAAATATCCTTACTCTTCTTCTGTCGTAGTCCCTTTCTATTTTTAATAACTTACATATGAACTTTGAAGTTCTAGTACTGTCACAGTGTCTCCTGTGCAGCCACAGTATGACTTCTGCAAGGCTGTTCCTTTTCCCTTTGAGCAGTGGCTTCATACACTGGCCAAGGTCATCTGCTGTGCCTATCTGTGTGGCACAGTGAAGCCCGCTGGTGGTCCTACCGAAGGGTTTTGGCCCGAAATGATGACTGTACTTTTTTCCATACATGCTGCCTGGCCAGCTGATTTCCTCCAGCACTTTGTGTGTGTGTGTGTTGTTTGGATTTTCAGCATCTGCAGACTTTCTGTTGTTTGTAAGTTGATTACCCACTGGTGGGAAGCTGACTTGCGAAAGGGTGAGGGCCTGTTGAGATGTCAAAGTGTTGGGATGGACAGTGGGTTTTGATGGACTCTAGACCATGGTCTCTGGGGGCTTTCAATTGCACAGTGGGTGGTAGTGGGGGTTGCTGCTTTTGCTGGAGTAACTGGGAGGAGGGTTGATGCTTTTGCTAAACCTTGTGCATGGGAGGGGGACTTTGGCGTTCTCATGCTTTCCTGTTATTCATTCTTTGTTCTATTTTCTTTCTGTTTCATGGATGTCTGCAAAGAGCAAGGATTTCAGTTTTTATAGTGTATACATTTTCTGATACTAATTGAACCATTGAACTTCCTGGACCTGCACACCAGGGGAATCCAGCAGATAGTGATCCACAAATCTGCCGCCACCCAGACACTCAAGGATTGTTTCAGCCTCTGGATCTGCAACTGGACTGGTTGACAGGTCCTTGTGACTCACTCACTATCGCCCAGTGTATCCCTCTGTGGCATATTTCCCTCTAACATCATCATGACGCCAGTGAGGGATCAGACATGTTGAACACTTTCATCATCATCATTATTGGCACAATTATCCCTCTCTTCCTTGACTTGCATTAATTCCCACTACTCTGCCTCCTCCTTTTCTGGGACTGTCCCATCAGAAGTACTTCTCTGATTTCTCTGCATCAAGGTATTTCCGTCTGTAGTAAGTTTGGTACTTTAACATCTGGAAGTGTGTGTCCCATTTTTAGCACATAAAATCACAGAGAGATATAGCATAGAAACAGGCACTTCGACTGACCAAGACCACACCAGTTATTTCCACTGATACTGCAATAGTTCTATTTTCTCTTCTCACCACATTTATACCAACTTCAACTAGACTTGACCACACAAGGTGCAATTTACAGTGGCCCACCAAACCACCAAACCACATGCTTTCGGGATGTGTGTGTAAGTGAGAACACCTGGGAGAATCCCACGGATTCACAGAAAGATCCTCGTATTGGGCCTGAGCCTGTAGGAGTGGGAAGGCTCTGGTGATGTGAGGAAGCAGCTTAGCCTCACCACAGCACCATCCCTCTGCGTGGTCCTGCACAAGAACACTGACCAATTTCACAATTTCTTGTGGAGTATGCAAGTGAGCATTAATGGCCCATACAGCACAAAGCTAGGACATGGAAAAAGTGTGAAATTCTCAGAAAAAGAGAAGTCAAGTTTCTGACTTCATGTTTCTGGCAAGGAGTTTCAGCAGCCTTGAGTGCAAATGAGAAATTCAAATACATATGGTACATAATCTTTCAACCATTGATTTAAATGGGCTGATAATCTTTTCCCATCCATGCAGCCAGTGGGCAAGAATCCCAGCAGCGATCCTGAGGTTAGGAAATTACCCCTTATGAGAAAAGATGTATGTGTGACCCAAATTCCCGGACTTGTAACCATCTTATGTAAGTGCAGTAATGACTGAGGTCTCTTGTGTGGGCAGCATGCTTGATGTTGGTGGCTAACCACATTCAACAGTTCATAGGGCTACAATCCAGAATGTCTTAAGTGATGCATTTGAACAGCACATGAAAAGCTTTAGAGTTGGATAGTGTCAGACTGGATTGCTATACTGAGCTCATAGGAAGGCAGTGCAGTTATATTATTCAAAGGGTGAGTATATTTACTGTGCTAAACATATTGGAAACTGTTTCCCTCACTTACTGCCATGCATGGATGAAGCAATATTTAGTCAGACAAATTAGGTGTGACTCTTGAATTGTGTGCGACCCTCAGGTTGAAGTGGATTCACCGTTCTCTGACACATTTCCTGACAAAGTACTTCATGGGCAGCATTGGGACTTGCTGCTGTTTTGGATCTTGTTAATGCCATTCCTACATTTGCAGTTTTTAATTTCATACTGAAAATAGGAATGGAAAGCAATTTAATGTTTTTTTAAACTTTTCAAATAAACTTTTTATATTCTTTTAATGTTTTTTTTCTTTGGAGAGAAATAGTAATTTTTTTTGCTTAGTTGACTCTTTCGAGCAAAGTGCAATATAATTAATGTTTGTTGAAAGGGTTACTCACAGAGATTGCCATTTTCATGAGAAAAGTGTATAATAAAAAGATTAAAATTTCACATGTGTAAATTGACAATTTAGTCCCCGAGAAGTTGTTTAACAGTCATTAACTTTTATAATTTTATGACACAACCAAGAGTAGTCAGAAGCAGTGTAAGTTCTAGAACACTGATGAAGGTGACAACATAAGCAAAAACAAGAGAGATGGCTTAAATGTTGAATAATTAATGTGTGCCTGTATTTGCAAAAGAGGTAGACAATACTGTGATTATATATCTCCAGAAAATGAATATTGAATCAAGGATGAGATTTATTGAAAATGAAATTGAAGAATTAAAGACAATAATTGCACCAACAAATTCTATGGACCAAATGGTTCACTTGTTGATTTGAAAAGAAGCATATTAATTTTCCAATGATTTTGGAATTACTCTGAAATATTAGTGAGGGAGACATGTGAATTATATATCAGTTGGCCTAACATCTGCTATTGGGAAATTACAAATCCATAATTAAGGCTGGACAGAGCAAACACATTGAAAGAGTGTTAACATGGATTTATAAAGGAGAAGTTGCACCTGACAAATATGATTGAATTTTATTTTGAAGAGGTGACTAAAGTACAGGGCAGGAAATTGTCCAAGGATGTTATTCACATGGGCTTCCAGAAGGCATTTAATGAAGTTCCTCATAAAAGAAATCTAGCTGTTGCTGAAGTTCAGGAAATTGAAGGCAAATTAGTGACATGACTAGGAAATAGGTCAAATGACAGAGACAGAAAGGATAATGAGCAATTAATTTGTTCGCTGGATGTGGTGGCATGGAAGGACTTGGCTTCAACTGTTTACCATACTTAAGAGTGATTTAAAAATCAGCGTATTCTAATTTTCTCATGAGCTGCATCATGAGGATGTTGAGACTAAATTACAAAAAGAATAACATTTTAACAAATATGTGAAATGACTTTCGGTGTGGGAAAATGTGAGGTTACCCGTGCTGGACCTACAACAAAGATATCATCAAATACTTTGTAAATGATGAAAAACCAGAAACGGCGTAAGCCCAGTGAGATTTGAGGATCCATATACTTGGACTATATCAAACAGAAAATAGCCAAAAAATCTAATGAAATGATAGTCTTTATGTCTAAGGATTAGAATACAAGTGGTTGGAAGTGATGTAACAGGTATGCAAAGACCACATATGAAGCACTATGAACACTCTGGGGATCACATGTTGTGAAGGATATGAAAGCTTTGGAGGGGCAAGTACCTTGATTTATCAGGTTGATTCTTGAAGCTTGTGGTTTCAATTATAAGGAAAGATTACACAAACCAGTGTTATATTCCCTAGAAATAAGAAGCAATAATTTTATATAAGTTTTCAAGCCAAAAAGAGGAAATGATAGAGATGCAGAGAGAGTTCTCTAGCTTTCCATTGTAAGTAGAAATCTAGAGTTCACTCTAAAACCGCAGAGCCAGGCTTTATGAGAATGTTGTCAGGAAAAGTTTCCATGCAAAGAACAAGGTAAAGTGTAAAGTCAAGGTAGAAATAGGAGAACTCTTCATCAAAAGCCAAACATTATTAGATGAATCATAAATCTGAGATCAATATATATAGTTTTAAGGTAAAGTTAATGTAGGATAGGTGAAAAGGAAAAGATATGTTGATAACAGGGATTCAAATGAGTTCATAAACATGTAGACTAAGATCTGATTGATTTTGACAGAATACAATAAAAATAAGCAAGCTGTTGCCAATAGGGGATGGTCAAGGATTAGCAAATAAAAATTCAAAATGATGGGTTTAAGACACACTGCCAGAGCAGGCTTGATGGGAATGTGAGTAACATTACTTTGCACATAGTTATCATGATCTGGAAGTCACTCCATGTAAGGATGGTGGAAACAGACTATATTAAACTTTTAAGAAGGAAATTGGATAAACAATGGAAAATGCTTCATGGGGCTTCAGCAAAAGAGCAGAGAATGGCATTAACAGGTTATATTAGGAGAATGGCCAACAAGAGCTAGCGTGGACCTGATAATCCAAGTGGTGCCTTTTCTGTTGTAACAATTCTAATCTATTCTAAGTTGTTCTATTTTTAACTTCATATGAGCATTTGGTGGAGCTGCTGTATAGTTTGGTCTTTAATCAATGAGTGCTGAGAACCTCAACATTATTTTTACAGCACATTTCTGGGTCATTGCTTTTTACCCTTCACGATGCCAACACAAAACCAGGGAGCAGAAGTAGCTTCTTTATGCATTTCCTCATTTTAACAGAGAGGAAAAGGCTTATTTATGATCTTTTGACATTGACTGCAGCTTGAACTGACAGTCACAGAGAAACCAAAGTAAGAATAAAGGAAGAATAAGAAAGAGTAAGAATAAGAAAGTTTAAGAGACGCGATGTAATGATGCAGCTCTATAAAACTCTAGTTAGGCCACATTTGGAGTACTGTGTCCAGTTCTGGTTGCCTCAGTATAGGAAGGATGTGGAAGCATTGGAAAGGGTACAGAGGAGATTTACCAGGTGGCTGCCTGGTTTAGAGAGTATGGATTATGATCAGAGATTAACGGAGCTAGGGCTTTACTCTTTGGAGAGAAGGAAAGTGAGAGGAGACATGATAGAGGTGTACAAGATATTAAGAGGAATAGACAGAGTGGACAGCCAGTGCCTCTGCCCCAGGGCACCACTGCTCAGTACAAGAGGACATGGCTTTAAGGTAAGGGGAGGGAAGTTCAAGGGGGATATTAGAGGAAGGTTTTTCACTCAGAGCGTGGTTGGTGCGTGGAATGCACTGCCTGAGTCAGTGATGGAGGCAGATACACTAGTGAAGTTTAAGAGACTACTAGACGGGTATATGGAGGAATTTAAGGTAGGGGGTTATATGGGAGGCAGGGTTTGAGGGTCGGCACAACATTGTGGGCCGAAGGGCCTGTACTGTGCTGTACTGTTCTATGTTCTAATAAAAATGGCGGTACACTAGAATTTCTCCAAGTGTCCTGGAACAGGAATCTTCTTTCTGCCCCTAAAACACTCCCTTGAATGTTCCCAAATTTGGCAAGTAACCCACACCTTGGAAATTCACTGGCGATATTTGCATGTCCCACCTCAGATAAGAGTTTGTCAGTCATTCACAGAAAGAAGCTCTACAATGCTTTAGCCAGCTGTTCCGCTGGAGAGGTAAGAGAGTGAGATGATAAGATTTGCACAGAAATAAAGTGGAGGTGAAAGAGCGGCATGAGGAGAGATACAGGAAATTTTGAGGGAGAGAGGAGAAGGAAGAATTTGCTACACAATTAGTTCTTACCCTGTTAGGTTTTTGAGTTACTATGTAGGAAACATGTATCATACAGAAAGGGTACTTCCCAAATTCCCTTTGGCATGAAGAAGCAGAGTAAAACTCTGACATGCCTTATCCTGACCTAGGATCATTAGCAGAATCAATATTAACGTCATAAATTTAATTTAAACATATCAAGTTTGTCTCTGCATGTTCTAAGTGAACTTACAAGAGGTGATTGAAAAGTTCATGGCCTTAGGTAGAAGGAATCAATTTTAGAAAACCTAGCACACTTATTTTTCAACATATTTCCCTCCTACATGTACACACTTAGTCCAGCAGTCATGGAGCATACAGATCCCTTCTTTGTAGAAGTGGCCCACAGCAGGGGTGATTGATAAGTTTGTGGCCTAAGGTAGAAGGAGATGAGTTATTAACTTCAAACTTTCTGTATTTTCACTCCAAGAATTGAACTGCACGTGTATGTAATGAGAGCGTCTTGGACCTCCAGGTGGTCCACAGCAGGGGTGATTGATAAGGAGATGAGTTATACAGATCTTGTTACATGCACGTGCAGTTCAACTCTTTGAGTGAAAATGCAGAAAGTTTGACATTAAAAGCTCATGTCCTTCTACCTTAGACCACAAACTTATCAATCACCCCTGCTGTGGACCACTTCTGGAGGACCAAGATGCCGACTTCTACAAAGAAGGGATTCGTATGCTCCATGACCGCTGGACTAAGTGTGTAAATATAGGAAAAGTAAATGTGCTAGGTTTTTTAAAATTGACTCCTTCTACCTTAGGCCACAAACTTATCAATCACCCCTTGTAGATATACCAGCCACTTGTTTGATTTGATAAGGTGCCGCATAAAAGACTTATCCATAGGATAAGGATGCATAGAGTTGGGGGTGATGTATTAGCATGGATAGAGGATTGGTTAACAATAGAAAGCAGAGAGCTGGGGTACATGGGTGCTACTCTGGCTGGCAATCAGTGGTGAGCGGTGTGCCACAGGGGTCGGTGATGGGCCCACAACTGTTCATGAAATACATTAACGATCTGGAAAAAGGGATCGAGTGTAGTGTAACTACATTTGCTGATGATACTAAATTGAATGGAGAAGAAATTGTGAAGAATACATGGAGAGTCTGCAGAGAGAAATACTGTAGATAGGTTAAGTGAGTGGGCAAGGGTTTGGCAGGTGGAATACAACGTTGGTAAATGCAAGGTCATCCACTTTGGAAGGAAAAATGGAAGAACAGATTGTTATTTCAATGATAAAAGTTGCAGCATGCTGCTGTGCAGAGGGACTTGGGAATGCTTATGCATGAATCACAAAAGGTTGGTTTGCAGGTGCAGCAGGCTATCAAGAAGGCAAATGGAATGTTGGCCTTCTTTGCTAGAGGAATTGAATTTAAGAGCAGGGAGGTTATGCCGCAACTGTACAGGGTACTGGTGAGGCTGCACCTGGGGGACTACGTGCAGTTCTGATCTCATTACATTCAGGAAGGATATTCTGGCTTTGGAGGCGGTGCAGAGGAGGTTCACCAGGTTGATTCCAGAGATGAGGGGATTAGACTCTGAGGGGAGACTTAGTCGCCTGGGACTGTACTCATTGGAATTCCGAAGAATGAGAGGAGATCTTATTGAAACATATAAAATTATGAAAGGGATAGATAAGATAGAGGCAGGAAGTTTGTTTCCACTGATAGGTAAGACTAGAACTAGGGAGATAGCCTCAAGATTCAGGAGAGTAGATTTAGGATGGAGATCAGGAAGAACTGCTTTTCCCAGAGGGTAGTGAATCTGTCAAATTCTCTTCCCAATGAAGCAGTGGAGGCTACTTCAGTAAATATATTTAAGACAAGGTTGAAAGGTTGGATAGATTTTTGCATAATAGGAGAATTAAGGGTTATGGGGAAAAAAGGTAGGTAGGTGGAAGGGAGTCCATGGCTAGATCAGCCATGATCTTATTGAAAAGCGGAGCAGTCTTGATGGGCCAGATGGCCGACTCCTGCTCCAATTTCTTATGCTCTTATTCTTATGATTCTGTATTATTTCGCTTGTGGTCTGAAATCCACAGGTTGAGTTGACAACATTTTTTTGGACTGCTGGTGGCTATAAAATAAATGGGAAAGAGATGTCTCATGTGAAAAGCAGTCTGAGAAATATATAAGATCTTAGCACCGTAGGACACAGGAGTAGAATTACGCCATTTGGTACAATGAGTCTGCAGCATCATTCCATCATGGCTGATATATTATCCCTTTCAACACCATTCTCCTGTCTTCTCCCCAACATCTTTGATGCCGTTACTAGTCAAGAATCTATCGACATCCACTTTAAATTCACCCAGTGACTTGGTCACCCAACTGCCTGTGGCAATGAATTCCACAGATTCACCACCTTCCTGTGCCTTTTCACCCAAACAATTATCCATCATAAATGCAAAAATATTCAGTCATCAAAGAAAAACTCTGATAAATTTGTTCTACAGAAAAAGCAACCATTGCAATCTTCCATGGTTTCAGCAAAAGTAAAAAGGACTTTCTACAGAACCAGTTGTCGGAGCTGGGATGGTGGATATTGTCAATAACACAGACTATTATTGTCTATCACTAACTACTTGTGAACTGAGGAGGCAATAATGAGTTAACCATGTACTGTAGGTGGGACTGAAATCACATTTGGGCCAGACCAGATAAGAATGACAAATTTCAAAACGACTTTCCATTGTTAAACGTCACTCCACTGCTAAACCTCCAGGCATTGTACAAGACGGTTTTATATTCACTGCTCATGTGCTAGGCAGGAATGGTTATGTTCAAAATAACTGTCAGACTGGCTGACTGCATAAGTACCAATGAAATACATTTTCTCAGGAACTTCCAAGTATCATAGCCAACCTTTTATCCCACTTTGCCTTCACTTAGCTCTTAAATTAATTTCTAAGTGTTCTGCCTTTACCTATTACAAATTAACATTGACCTCTCTTTTATTTCAATAGCCAACTTTGGTAGACTGTGAGTTTTGAACATGCTATGATTTTAGAACAGAATATAGCTCTAATGCAAAGGAACATTTTAAATTACTTGTTTATTACTGCTCAGTGCCATGATTTATTGCTGTTATTTTACAATGCATAGAGTGTTCTGAAGTGGAATCCACATAATCTCTGTGCACATCATTACTGTTGCCTCAGCTGCATCAAAATGTAATTTACCACTGTGCAGATTCCACAGCAACCATTGCATTGTGTAACAAGAGAAATAACATGCTCATGCAAGGCATAAGATTTCCAAACTGTCCAAAGTGTCCAACTCCAGAAAAGACTTGGAATTAGTTTTATTTGCACAGATTAAAAACAAGGCATGAAATAGACAGGAATCAGCCACCAGTCAAAAATCTTGAACTGGAATTCAACCCCCCCTTGGAATTTGCTGGGAATCTTTGGATGTGTTAGTGCCTATCAACAAAACCACCCTGAATTACAGAAGTGTAAAATTGGATTTTGTGAATAAAAATAGTGAAGTAGATAAAATATTTGCTTTTGAATTTAGAAGCTGCACACGTTTTTCTGTAAGCAAGAAAAATTGTCATGACCTTCACAAGGATCTTCCTCCACAGCAATAAAGTTTTGTCTCAGCTTTTGAACCAATGAGGATGAACTACTTTCTTGAACCAACTTCGATGTTCTGGTGAAGGTATTACCACAATGTTTTAAGAAAGGAGCTCCAGAACTTAGCCCAGTTGGAGGTCTGTCATGGATTGTATTCATGACTGATATTCCTAGATCCATCGGAAATCAGAAGACTCAAGTGCAGAGCAGGAAAGGTGATTAGCACAGGGTTAGATGTGATCTTTTTGCACAGCAGAGCAAGCTTGAAGGGTTTCCTGCTTCTGATCTTTATGTTCATACATATTGTGCAACAGAAATACTTGCAGTCAGTCTTGAGAAATATTTTCGGCAGGTGCAGTTGAATTGTAATTTCTGACCCATATGGTTTTTGTCCATCTCTTAAGCACTTAAGCACCTCTCTTCCTGCCTGAGGATTGTTTCCAATGTAGATAATTCATTGATTAAAGCTCTTTCAGTACACATATTGGCTTTCTATTTCCTTATTTCCATCACATGTACTACTTCCATTTCATTTTCTACAGTTATTTTTACTCCTTGTACATATTTCTAGGACATACTTCCTGACTTTGTAGGCCAGTTTTGTTTTTTTACTATTTGTCAGAAACCCTCATATCACACACTATAATTGGAATTCCCTGTGTTCTGATATTTGTACATTGTTTCCTGGACTCCAGCTCTGTTGTATGCCACTTCCACTCTTGAAGCACACTGTGACTTCTAGCAGATTGTTTTCACTCCCAATAGCGCATGCTCTATCTTTGACTTAGAATTAAGTCTCCTAGACAATGGCTTTAGATTTTTCATTCACATGTGACTTTTGATATTTTAGTATTTTCAAAGGAAGAAACTAATGGCTTCAGAAAGAATAAGAACTAGAGTAAATGAAAACCAAACACAACAGAAAGCATTGTAAGTAATTGTAAAACTTCCCTGTTTCACACCCAGTGAAGAACAATTAAAGTGAACATGACACACAAAATGCTTGAGAATCTATGGAGGACAATAAATAGACAACATTTTGGGCCTCAACCATTCATCAGGACCTGAAACCTTGACTGTTTATAGATGCTGTCTGACCTGCTCAGTTCCTCTAGCATTCTGTGTACATTGATCAATATCTCCAGATTCTTCACAACCTTTTGTACAAACGTATTTATGAATGTATAGATTATACTTTGTTTAATCCCACCCAAGATCTTCGGCTGATGTGAGGAAAAACATCTCTCCACTATTTGTATTTTCTTCCATAGGTGTTATCTGACCAGCTGTATTCCTCCAGCATTTTGAGTCTGTTGAAAAATGTTTCAACTCTTCAACAATGGCAAAATCTACCTGTATACAATATGTTTGCAATCTGAGGTTGATGATGAAGATAGTGTGAGACCTATAAATTATATCTTCTTTGTAGTTCTGAGGTAAGGATGATTCCTTCAATTGCATTATTACAAGTTAGGAGCATAACAATATAGGAAACAGAAACAGGTATACACCAATCAATTTCTCAGGTCAGTTTGACCATTCATTAAGTTCGTGGCTGATGCAATTTTGGCTTCAAATCACTCTCCTGCATGATCCCCTGCACCCTGACTCCCTTGTAGTTTAAATGTTTTATTCTTCGCCATAACTCGTCGATGACACAGAGAAGAAATTACTTTTCATCCTATATATTTAACCCTTATTCTGAAACTGGGTCCCCTAGTTCTAGATAACTGATCTGAATGAAACATTTTGCCAACTCTCACTCTTTCAATCACCCTCAGAGTCTTTCTTCACCAAATTCTTTTCCCCAGGAATCAACTGTGAACACTATACTGCACTGCCTTCAATACAAGTGCATCTCTCCAAAAATATTGAGACCAAAATTTCACTTAGTATTCCAAGTGCAGTCTATCAGCATCCTTTAAAATTGTGTCAAACTTGCATGTAATTTCAATCTCTGTGGCCAATGCCAGGGCATCCTTCAAGAAGCTGTAGTCCAGATGATGTTCTTGATTTGAGTATTAAGGATTAAGGATTGTATGAACCAACTAGCTAGTGTTTTATGGACATACTTAATCTCTCACTTCTGTGGTCTGAAGTTCCTATCTGCTTCAAAAAGGCATCTATTTTACTGGTGCCCAAGAAGAGTTTGGTGATGCATCTCAATAGCTTTGTCCAGTAGTGTTTACATCAACTGTAGCAAAATGTTTTAAGAAGTCGTTAATGGTGTGAATCAACTCTTGGCTCAGGCATGACCTGGATCCAGTCTAGATTCCCTACTGACATGATGGGTCAACAACAGATGTAATTTCTCTGGCTCTTCATTTGCTCTGGAATAAGAGGATAATAAGAATTCGTATATCATGCGCGCGGTTCATTAACTACAGCTTGCCGTTCATCCCACTCAAACTCATCATCCAGCTTCAAGACCTAGGCTTTCCTACATTCCTCTACAACTGGATTCTCAGCTTTCTCAGTGGCAGTCCTCAATCAGTGCTGATTGTTAATAACATAGGCCAGCACGGTGGCATAATACTGTTATTGTGCCAGCAACCTGCATTCAATTCCTGATGCCCCCTGTAAGGGATTTTTACATTCCCTCTGTGACTGAATGGGTTTTTCCGGGGTGCTCAGGTTTCCTTCCACATTCCAAAGTTGTGCGGGTAAGTAGGTTAATTGGTCACGTGGGTATAATTGGTCAGAGATATTTGGGTGCCATGGTAGTGCAACACTGTTGCAGCTTGGGGCGTTCGGAGTTCAGAATTCATTTCTGGGGCTGTTCTGTAAGGAGTCTCTGTACTCCCCGTGAAATGCATGGGTTTTCTTTGGCATCTCCAGTTCCCTCCCACAGTCCAAAGACACATTGGGTAAGTTAATTGCTTATTGTAAAGCAGGGGTGGCCAACCTTTTACATTCCATGCGTCAATTTTTTATGCACGAGTTCAGATGCGCCATACAACTCTTGTAACCCTATTCAATTCTTGTAAAAATATGTTAATATGGACATATTTAGCATTTTTACATGATATATTGATTTAATATAAAAACAGGATAAACATTACTTACCTTAAAGAGACTTTTAATAAATATATTTTGTCATCTTGTGATTCCTTCCTTTTTCTTAATCACATATTCTTTCCGTAACTCAGACCCAAGCACTAGCTTCAGTTTTCCTTCTATTTCAGTCTGATGTTGTGTTTTATAGTGTCTATTAAGATCATGTCTTCTATTATGTGAGGAAGTGTTTTCACAAACAATGCACAACGGTTTTCCTGAAGGACCCGCTATAAATAAGAACTCATTTTCCCACTGTTCATTGAATTCATGCTTACTATCACTTTCTGCTTTTCTTTTGCACTGCGATGGGTAACTGAATGTAAAAACAAGGCATAATTTTTGAAAAAGTTACAAAACTGCAAATGTTCACAAAGGACGAACAAAGATGTGCATGAAATAATAAAATCGCTAAAAATAATTGCTAAGTTTTATATTTATTCTCAATAAAACCCATTCTAGCTCTAAGCTACTTGAATTCCTGTTGTAGATTTTTTTCTACAAATTGGTTTTTGGTTAATACTTTTTGCATGAGTAGGCTTACCTTTTTATTATTATCACTGGGGTGCAATGCGCCACTTCTAATCATCCAATGCGCCACTTTTGGCACATGCGCCATAGGTTGGCCATCCCTGTTGTAAAGTGTTCTGTGATTAATGTTAAATCGGGGTTGCAGGGGTGGAACTCTTTGGAGGGCTGGAAGGGCATACTCCACACCTACATCGTCAAATAAAAATCTCCTCCTTGATGATTATCGAAACAGGTGTATTTCAAGACTGCATGCTTAGCCCCCTGCTCTACTCTCTATACACACGGCTGTGTGGCTAAGCACAGATCCAACACCATCTTCAAATATGCTGACAGTACAACTGTTGTTGGACAAATGACAGGTCCCATCAGAGTCAGCTCAGTGGACCGAGATGGGACAACTGGTTGTCAGCAAAACTAAGGAACTGATTGTTGACTTCAGGAAGGGGATGGAGGACAAACATGTATCAGTCTACATTGGTGACTGGCAGGAGAGAGAATCAGCAGCTTTAAATTCTTGAGCATTAAAAAATAGTATTACCTGTCCTGGGCCCAACACATCAATGTAAAAAAACATAGAAACATAGAAAACCTACAGCATAATACAGGCCCTTCAGCCCACAAGGCTGTGCCGAAGATGTCCCTACCTTAGAACTACCTAGGGTTACCCATAACCCTCTATGTTTCTGAGCTCCATGTATCTGCCCAGGAGTCTCTTAAATGACCCTATCATATCCGCCTCCACCACTGTCACCAGCAGGCCATTCCATGCACTCACCACTCTGTGTAAAAAAACTTATCCCTGACATCTCCTCTGTACCTATTTCCAAGCACCTTAAAACTGTGCCCTCTCATGCTAGCCATTCCAGCCCTGGGTAAAAGACTTTGACTATCCACAAGATCAATGCCTCTCATCATCTTATACACCTCTATCAGGTCACCTCTCATCCTCCGTTGCTCTAAGGAAAAAAAGCTGAGTTCACTCAAGGCATGCTTCCCAATCCAGACAACATCCTTGTAGATCTCCTCTGCACCCTTTCTATGGTTTCCATGTCCTTCCTATAGTGAGGTGACCAGAACTGAGCACAGTACTCCAAGTGGGGTCTGACCAGGGTCCTATATAGCTGCAATATTAACCCTTGTAGTCATAAGGAAAATTCACCATTTTCTTTATTATCTTCGGAGCTTAAGGAGATTTGGCTTATCACTGAATATCTAACAAAGTTTTCTCAGTGATCTGTTGAAAGTGTGCTGACTGGTTGTATAATGGTTGAGTAAGGCAATTCAAATTCAAATTCAGATTATAAGAAGTTGCAAAGGATAGTGGACTCTGCCCAATGCATCATGAGTATATCTCTCCCCACCACGGATAGTATCTACAGGAGGCGGTGCCTCAAGAATGCTGCTTCAATTAATTTTTTATTGTGCCTCTGTGCATACACCTACGTATACACATGACAATAAACTCGATGCCCAGCATCCCATTTTTCCACATTATACTCAGTCTGGCAACCTCTTGACCATTCACTTAATCTATACATGAGCTTATCAAGCTCTTTGTGTGCTCCCCAAAACCTTATAAAATGACTCTATGTTCAGTCTAAGGACAGTGTGGCTCAGTCTGATTTGCAATACTTTGTTTCCTTGCAGTGGAAATGATAAGAGATATAGGTAGACAGATCATGGGAAATCTATCTCTGCAGCAAAACACCCATAACCACAGAAGTTTAAGGGTAGAATAGAACATGGAGCACAGAACATTACTGCACTGTACAGGCCAATCAGCCCACAGTGTTGTGCCAACATTATAACCTATTCCAAGATCAAGCTAGCCTTCCTGTCCCACAATACCCTTCATTTTTCTGTCAACCATGTGCTCATCTGAGAGTTTCTTTTATGCCCCTATTATATCTGTCCAATGACCCCATTCTCAAAAGATTTAAGTGAATAACATCAAATAAACACAATATGAAGATAGTAATGTTTAAACTTTGCTTTTATCAATGACAGGAATAATGCTTGATTTAATGCAAGTTTATATACATATACGTATTTTATATATTGTTTTCTTATTTAAATTTATAGGCTTTTAAAATTATTCCACTGTACCACTGCTGCAAAACAGCAAATTAAACATGACTCTGATTCTTAAAATTATGTTTCCTTGTAATAGCCATTTCTGCCCTGGGAAAAAGTCTCTGGCTATCCACTCTACTTATGCCTCTTATCATCTTGCACACCTCTATCAAGTCATCTTTCATTCGTTTTGCTCCAAAGAGAGCTCTAGTTCACTCAGACTATCTATAAGACACATTCTCTAGTCCAGGTAATGTCCTGGTAAATCTCCTCCGCACCTTTTCGAAAAGCTTATACAACCTTCCTATAATGAGGTGATGAGAACGGAACACAATATTCCAAGTATGGTCTAAGTTAGAAGTGATTTGAGGAAGGACATTTTCATCAGTGTGGTGGGATTCTTGAATGTTGTGCTTGGGAGATTATTCAAAGTTCAGTTTATTGTTGTGTGTTCAAGTATATCTATGCACAGATGCAACAAGAAATTTATTTGCGATAGCAAATATAAACATTCACAAGAAAAATGTAATTAAAACAAAAGGAACTGAAAGTCCATTTTAGTGCAAAATTATCAAAGTGATCAGAGTGTTGCTAAACCGAGAGTTTAGGATTTTGCCAGTTTCATTAAGAAGTTAATGATGGAGGAGAAGTAGCTGTTCTTGAAACTGACAGTATGGGACTTCAAGGTACCTCATGCTCATTGGTAGCTGCAAAAAGATACCAAAGGAGATCTTTAATGATTGATGCTGTCTTCTTGAGGCAGTACCTGTTGTAGATACTATCAATGGTGGGGAGGGATATGCCAATGATATATTGAGTGAAGTCCAATATTCTGCTACTTATAGTTCCTGTGTACCTGAATTGCTGTACCAGACTATGAGGCAACCTGAAATGTCAAGGCTACAGTTTGAGTACTTGTAAGCGGGATTAGAGGGACAGGTGCCTGATGGTTAGCTATAGACAAGGTGAACCAAAGCTCTATAACTCTGTTAACCTATAACTTTGTTAACATCAGCAAATTTTGCTGAAGTGCATTAGCTCTCTTCATGCAAGTCATCAATGTACACTATAGATTACTAAGCCCCAGCAGTGATCATTATGGCACCCCACTAGCTGCTGAATGATAATCCAAAAAAATGAATTATTTATCCCAATTCTTTTTTCTCTAGCTACATCCCAATCCATGTCAACGTATTACCGATAAATCCCTACACTCCCATGTAGTGAAGGCTTATGTGGCATCTTTTAGAATGCCTTCAGGAAATCCAAGTACATTACATCTAATAGTTCCCATTTTGTCGCATCTTCAATAAAATTTAGTAACATTGTCAAATACGATTTTCCTTCCTTTAAACTGTGTATATTTTACATTTTATAAATGTCCTGATTTTGCCACCTTAATAATGGATCCCAGCATTTTCCCAATGAGAAGTGTAGGACTAACTGGCCTGTGATTATTGCTTTCTCTCTCCCTCTCTTTTTGAATCTTGTATATACATGTGTCATTTTTCAATGGGGCTTCTCTAGAATCAAAGGAATTTCTATAAGCCAATAAATCTCCTTTCTCTGCAGTGCCAGAATATGGGCTGTCAAGTGACTTGTTGGCCTTTCATCCTATTAGTTAATTTAATTTCTTTTTTTTTCCTATGACAGGGACACATTTAAGCTTCCCTAGCATCCCTTGATTGTTTATTACATTTATTGGGAATTTTTGTGTGTCATCCACAGTGAAGGCCAGTCCAATATAAATATTGAGAATCTCTACCATTTTTCTAATTCCCATTAATTATTCCTTGTTACTTTAGTTATTCTTACACTTACTCTCACTTTCTGCTTATAATCTGTATTTAATCCCTTGTTATTTTATATGGCAACATCTCTATATTTTTGTCTCTCTCTCTCAACTTAAACTTAATATGGTTATTTTTTTTGTCATGTAATTCATGTACAATTTATGTTAATTTAAGTTCATGTCATCGCATGTTTGTTACGTTTGTAATGTGTCATGCAGTTACTGCAAAAAAACACTAACTTTCATGGCATTTCTACTCAAGATACGTATTATAATAACTTTAACCTAAATTTGAATATGAAAAATGATTGACACCTACACAGGTTATGTGCTAGTATTTGAATTTGCCCAATGTCATATGCTTCAGTGGCCAGCCTGAAAACTGCTTGAGGACAATTAATATTGAGAAACTAAGGCTACTACTGGAGTTTCTCAGTAAGTCCTACAGGCTGAGTCTAAGATTTTGCCTGGCTCTGTTTTCATCTGTGGTACTCAACAACTCCTGGGGACAAACAAGTGGGATGGGAACTATGACATTTGAGTGTCCAGATACACAAGTGTACATGAATGAATGAAGCAGGAGTATGCAGATGCATAGCTTATAACCACACTTGAGATCTGGGTTTAATCCTGAAGATGGATGCTGTCTGAGTGGAATTGGCATCATTGCATTGTGATCATATAGGCTTCCTCCTGGTGCTCTGATTTCCTCCCACGTCCCAAAGACATGCAGTTCGGTCAGTTAATTGGCCACTATAAATTGCCCCTCATGTGTAGAATCTGGGGAGAGTTGATGAGAATTTTGGATTAATATAAATGGGTAGTTGATGGTTGGCACTAACCATAGGCTCATTCATCTTCAGAACTTATACAAATGCAATCAGAAATAGACATAGGACTCATGTTTCAACATTAAAAAGAGGTCAACCTGTACTTGCCTGATGTGGGCATCATAAACATTTAAAAGCAACAAGATTCAAGATTCATTTACCATCAAAGAAAGTATAAATTATACAACCTTAAGATTTACTTGCTCCCAGGTAGACAAAATAAACCAATTTAAAAAAGAATAAAAATAAAAATAAAAGACCAACACTCGATGCGTAAGAGAAAAGAAATACAAGTCATACAAACAATTGAAGCAAACAACAACATTCTGAATGAAAAATGAGTCCTCAGGTCCGAACTCCAGAGATGGCGCAAAGCCTCACTTATCAGTTCATCTCATTAGCAGGCATGGAGCACAACTGTTAGGACAGCCTTCATAGCCTCAGCACCATGGAGATAACCATCGCGGAGAATGAATGAAATCAGCTCTTGTCCCGACCGACACCCTGTCTTTTCAGTCTATCTGGCCCCACATTTAAATTGTCTAAACAGTACATTGTACCTTGCACTAGGACCTAGGCACCACTACTGCAAAGGACTCGGGGCCTAGACTACGCCCTGGGCCCAGATTTTGTCGCCCAGCCCAAAAGCACTCTCAAGCGCTTCAAATCAAGCTCAGTGCCCAGACTGATCCAACCTCACACCTGGGCCAGTTGTACAGTCTAACTCAAATCTTCTCTGCCTGGACCCTGAATTCTCCTTATTGTGGCCAGAGCGATCCAAGCTGACTCCTGGGCCAGCTGTATGGACATATAGATATGCCAGTTAACAGTAGTTCATATATATATGCCTGTTGACTGTGAATTTGTCACTGGCATCCTGTAAAATGGGAACAGCAATGTCAGCTTTTTTCAATGTAAAGTAAATCCTAGAGTTTGATGCAGAATCACAGCTTTAAAATTATCGGACAGTATACATGCCTGTTTACTGAGAATAAAAACATTTGGAAATTTCTCAGATGTCTGAAAGCATGCATGTCAAGTCAGAAAAAAAGAATAAAAGCGGAAGAACAAGATGCACATCAAGGTTTTGATAAGTGAGCCAAATACTCAGAGCAAGCCTAACAAAAGTTATAATGTTCACATCAGCAGGATTGCTTCACTACCAATATCTCACACTTCCTGTTTCCAAGACCTGTCCAAAGATTGCCTAAATGTTAATCAAAACCAAAGGCAGGCCTAGGATAATATGGTTAATTGGTCTAGAAAGGAAAGAAACTGACATTAATTGCACTGGAAATAAGATTCAATAACAGATAGCAGAAGTTTATGTTTGCTCCTAATTTTTTTTTCTCTGAATGCAGCCGGGCTTGGCTAATGCTTCCATCAATAACAGGGTCATCCAAGAAAGCACACAACTTCAGATTTATTTACTTCAGGCTCTTACATTTAGTGCATAAATCGTAGGGAGTTTATAGCAGTCACAGTGTTCAGACTGTGTTAAATGCAGTTTTTCTTTGTATTCCATTACTCATCAATTTCTTTGTATAATATCAGAAGCAACAGATTTTAATATAAGACAAATAATATCATCTATAGTATTTGCCTTCTCTTTCCAAAGACCTCTTTCTCAACAGATTTGAGTGAATAAAATGAAATGAACACAATATGGAGATAGTAAAGTTTAAACTTTGCTTTTATCAATGACAGGAACGATGCTTGACCTAATGCAAGTTAGACTAAACATTTCTGCTATACAAGGTTCAATGAACCAGGCATTTCTAAAATAATATTTTTTTTGCTCTCTTAGGCTAAGGACTGTTCTTAATGAAATATGAGAGATAATTCACTTTGCATCTATCGATGCCATTAAGCACTTCCAGGTCAGGTTGACAAATAGTGTATGTTCTGTTCTTGACTTCACAGTGTAACCTCAAATTAAGCTCCTGCCATAGCAGAGGATATGTCAAAATGTGTTTATGCTGGTGAGTTAGTAGCAGTCCACTTGACTCTACTCCAATTGCATTCACAATGAGTTTACTACATGGATGTAATGGTAACAATTTTAAGGATAGGTGGTTGTGACACTGAGGAATAAACATAGCACCACATCCTTTTGGTTGCTTTTAACAAATGATAATAAACATGTTGCTGGTTAAATTCTGGGAAAATACAAAACGAAGCAGCTTTGAAAAAGCAAATCAGTTTTCAGATTGGTACAAGGAAGTTCTTACTCATAAAGTAGGTAACCAGAGCTTATGAATGATAGCAACCAACAAATGCATTTAAAAGGTTAAATGCAGCTCTGAAAGATTGGCAGAATACGTCTCATGGAGGCACTAATACAGACCAAATGTTTAGAGAATGGGAGCAAAAATCCAAACTTGATTAAAAATCTCAACTTTCATCTTTCTCCTTGATTAAAAATCTCCATGAGATAGTTGGTGTAATTAAAAAAGATTCTGTTAAGATAAAAGCCACATTCAAATTATATATAGTATATGTTTTCATACTTGAAAGGTTATTCATGACATCATCATTCCAGGATTCCCTCAGTTAAAATACCCATTTCCTCTTGCTCTTTATTTATGTTTTCACTCAAAGTAAGCTTCAGGCACTGCATCTCATCTTAGGACTCCAAACTGAATTCAACAATTTCAGATAACCAGCCTTTCCTGTCTGTGTCAGAACTTGTCAATTCTGACATTATATTAACTTAGTTTTTCTTTTTTCAGCAAATGCTACACGATCTACTGGACATTTCCAGCATTTCTTTTACTATAGATTTTCAGAAACAACTGTATTTTGCATCTCTTAATTCCAGCATTATTTTCCCCCAATATACTGCCCTCTTTCATCTTACTCCATTTGCACTCCTCTAGAGAGATCAGCTGTGGCAGATAAGTATTCATAATCTTCTCTTTAATTTTCATCAACAATATTTATGTTAACTAGACAATCTTGGTCTTCTTTTCTTCTTTCAAACCTTCCTCCTTTAAAACAGAGTTGTTTTCTTCCTTACCCAGTTCAAATGAAAGGCCATTGACTTGAAATATCAGCACTATAACCCTTTCTCCAAAGATAATGCCTGACCTGCTGAGTATTTCCAGCATTTTGTGTTTGTATTCTTGCTTCCGATTTCTACCTCAGAATTGATCTTTGCGTGTCTGTGTGAGTCCACTAGAGATTTGCCACTGATTGGTAACTTGCATCCAGTTTATGCCTGGGGAAGTTCAAGATCAATGGATGAATATGGGTCTGTTAAACTGGCATCAAATAGCAACTGTGGTAAATCCAAAATGAAAGCAGAAAATGTTGGAGTGCTCATAAGGTCAGGTAGCCTCTGTGGAGAGAAAAAAAAGGTTTTTTTCTCTCCTCTATTGCTGCAACCTGATTTACTGAATTTTTTGAACAGAAGAGATTCTGCAGATGCTGGAAATGAAGAGCAACACACACAAAATGCTACAGGAACTTAGCAGATCATGCAGCATTGATGGAGAGGAATAATCAGTTGACTTTTCAGGCCAAGACCCTTTGTCAGGACTGGAAATGAAGGGGGAAGTAGCTGCTAAATTTCCTTTTATTGCAGTAAATTTTCCACTCTGTGTCCCCCAGTTTGAATAAGTGTTTTTTTTCTCTTTCTGTTTCTCTCATTCATCTGCTTCCATTTACCATCCTCCAGACAGACCAGCTTAGACAATGCTGTCACCACCCCATCACAGACATTCCCATTGTTCTCCACATCCCTGACCCTCTCTACAATTTAGAACAGAATTGTTTTATCATCTTCCCAGAGATGATGAAAGGTCATTGACCTGAAGCATTAACTCTGTTTTCCCTCCCATTACTTGATCAGTTGAGTAACCCAAGCATTTTCTGCTTTATTTTCCCTTGATGCACTAGCATATTGGTGACCGCCCTTACATTTGAATCAATTTGGCAGCCAGCAGAAGTTGACTCATATTTTGTTTGCACATTCTACCTATTTTGCATGAGATCTACTCAAAATTTGTATACACTTTCATTAACCAAACTTTAAGCTGTAATTTTTCCACAAACAAAGGTTGCCTGTGCAAGCTGTGTATTATTCACACAGTTCTCTGCTTATAGCCTACGATTCTTATTTATGTGATTAGCTACTGTTATGTTGTAAATTTGAACAGCTAAAGGCACTTACTCCAACTTAACACACTGTTCACAGGCAGAATATGTCAATTAAAAGACAAAACATCTTCAGAATTACTCAAACAGACGCAGGTCATGATAACAATTGGAGGGAGTTTGAATAATTGCAGCTGTCCTGATTTTGCCACTATGATAAAGTTAACATTACATCAGTTTCTTTTAACCTTAAGTAATTTTGGATTCCCCTGAAAACAAGCTGATATCAAGAAGCATACACTTTGAAGAAGTGGTGTGTTTGAAAAGCACAGTGTGAAAACACACAATTTATAATTTGTGTTGATAATATGATTTTCACAACTAAGAAACTCAAGGAACAATGGCACAAAATTGCTGCTTTTGTGTGGTTTAGAAGGGTGGTAACTGATAAAGGATAGCAATGGCCTTCATTATCAGACATCTGTGTTTTCAGAGACTTTGTTGATTTCATTAGCTTCACTGAAAGTAGGCTGTGTGAGGCAGATCTCCATATATTTTCACAAATAACATAACAATTAGCACAGTCATTTTAATCAGGCAATGATGTTAAAAATACAATACTGTTTAAATGACTATTGTATACTTGCACTTTTTTCTCTTTGACTGACATAAATGAAAATGAAAATCAGATGTATATAATGTCTCATTTAGAATTCCAGCCCCTTATGGCTATATAACCTCTGAGCTGTGAGGATATGAGGCCCAACAATTCTTTAACAATCATATTCTTGAAGTCCTATTTAGTGCAGATATTTTTAATAATGGTTGACAATTCTGTGAGTGGAGGAATGGGCCAGAATAACCAGCAAAGATTCTATGATTGTCAAGCATAGTTTGGACAACACCATTCCTTCTGCTCATGATCTCCTCTCCCTCTATCTCCTGTGCATTCATTTGGTGGACCAAGAATATCTTTGTCTAATGTGTCAACTGGCATGGCACACACAATGCTCACACCTTTGCACATTGGTAAAGCCATAGTCAGAGTACTTCAAACAAGCTTCATCATTGGCTACTATCATTTTATTCTTGTTCACATTCTTGTATTATGTTTCTAATATGGCCTAAACATTGTTTAACTGTAACATTATTCCGGTCGTGAATAACATAAGTAAGGTTAGGAGGAAAGAAATTTGTTGGGGTAAAAGCAGGCTGAAACAATGGGTCCTCTTTGTCAATTTTTCTTGTGGATCTTGGCAGGAGGTGGAGGCAGCTTGCAGGCTGTGGAGGGAACATCTCATGAGGAAGTGAGGCCTTTGAGTGTTCTGTGGCAAATTTATCATAGGAACTCATCATAACCTCCTCAATTTGGTAGATACTGGTTGTATTGCTTTAGAGCAAGGGTTCCCAACCTTTTTTTTATGTCATAGAGACTTACCATTAACCAAGGGGTCCATGGACCCCAGGTTGGGGACCACTGCTTTAGAGTCTTAAAGAATGTTGTCTTTCAATTTTTAATATAAAACAGAAAAGAAAACACATGAATAGTTAGCTACAAAACTTAAGAAAATATAGAGTATTGTTTTGGGTATAATTTTCCTTAGGTCTGTTAGGCACATGTATTATTGGGAGTAACACTCCTCAAGGTGACTACATTTCCATGTTCTTCCTTGATTTGTGATGGAGCATTGTGTACATGTCTCTATTTAGCTATCATTGCTCACAGTCCAGTTCAAGTCAGAGACTTATAAAGTTCTGGTGGATATCCAATACAAGCTATTCACTGACGCAGACATTCCCAGCAACATTAAGAGTGTTTTTTTATAAACATTTTTTTTCATCAATAATATTTCTTGATGGTCTGTTATCTATCTTCCAGCCTGTCAAATCTGTTGCCAACTACTTTTTTCCTTGTCAGTTAAATTCCCAAGATTTCTCCTTTAGAATTATTATTTTTGTCTACTTTTGGCATCAACCCAATTATAATGAACACCCGAGGACCAAAAATATTCTTCATCCATAAAGTGCTTGGTGTTTTTTCTCTCCTACCTCCTCCTACCACTTAACAGAAAGCATATATTTCTTGTAATAAACATAAAAAAGTAAATTCAGATCATAATTTCTTCCTCTTTTGTTACTGCTGTAACTTTGTTGATACCTAATGGAAGTTCTTTTATGTGTTTAGAATGAAGGATCAATTTTATTCCTAGGTCACTTTAGGGAATGTGAGCTTCTTGTTTCAGTTTAAAGTTTATGTACAGAGCCAAAACCAGAACTAGATTGTTAAAGGAGCAAAGATGAACTGGAAGGGCATGTTGTTTTGGGTTTACAAGCTCTGATTATCCAAATTATAGTTCACAGTACATGTAACCTTCTGAAGTGACAAATTATATGCAGGACTGCATCTTCATAAAAGTCTAGGAGGAAAGAATTGCAGATGTTGCAGTCCGAAATAAAAAAGATAGAAAAAATTGGAAGCTCTCAGCAATTAGGCAATTTCTGTATGATTTCAGCTCCAGACTGGCTGAATACCTCCATCATTCTGTTAATTTAAACATTGTAAGTATGTTTGCCTGCACATTTGCTGGGAAGATGTAGATGATTTGTGGTGGTAAGGAGCTTGGTGGTGGCATCCGTCGGTCTCGAGAGACCATGGATCTGCGCCTGGAGTTTCCAGGGCGCAGGCCTGGGCAGGGTTGTATGGGAGACCGGCAGTTGCCCAAGCTGCAGGCCTTCCCCTCTCCACGCCACCGATGTTGTCCAAGGGAAGGGCACTAGGACCCATGCAGCTTGGCACCGGTGACGTCGCAGAGCAAGGTGTTGTTAAGTGCCTTGCTCAAGGACACAAACACGCTGCCTCAGCTGAGGCTCGAATCAGTGACCTTCAGGTTACTAGTCTGATGCCTTGCCCAGGAGCTTATGCTGTTGATTTAACACCAGTTATTCTATTTTGTAGCTTGAGACTTCAGCCTGCAAATTAACCCAACACATACACAGCAGAACTTGATGGTACTTGGCACGGAATAGTCACAGTCACTTCCACCAAGGACATTATTCACAATTGGCAGCACTTGTTTCTTTGTACCAGATTAGTGGGATGGAAATGAGGAAGATTTCTTTACTCATTGGATAATAGCTGGAATTTATTATCTGGACCCTTATTCATGAATTTCATTCAAAATTGAGATTGATATACTTTTTGCCTAGAAGTCAAAGAATGGAATATGGCAAGAAATCGTGTTGTGGATCAGCCATGGCAGTGCATGTATTGTGGGCTGAGTGGCCTGCTCCTGAATCTAATTATTTTCTTGCTGAGGCTGACATTTTATTTATCTTAGGTGTTCTCTTTCATTGGTGAAAATTGCAATAATTTTCAATGAATACCATGGATCTTCAGAAACAAATTTCATGATTTAAACCTTTCTATACAGGCCAATTGCTCCCATATCCAAGTTGGCAAGTAGGCCCTGGATAGGGGAAGTCATGAGAAGTCATGTTGTCATAGGAGAGCGGACAATGGGAGAAGGTCTCTTTCAGAAGGTTCTATCTACAGGCAGCCTCTGGGGAAAAATTCTTGCTCCCGAATTTAAGTGATAAGCAATGGGACAATTGTGTTTCTTTAAAAAGTTCATCAATAATTCACCACCCTCATAGCTGCAATTTTAGGGCCCATAATCAGAGGCTAAAGCAGGACTTCAATCCAAAATTTTTGACAGAGTATGTCACTCTTTACACAGCTAACTACATTACTGACATATAGGCTAAAGTGACAGAAAGAATGTTACAATCCCTGGCGTTGTAATTGCTGTACACTCCATAGGAGAACCACTTCTGTGTTATTCTGCGGGGTCAAGTACATGCGTATAGAACAACATTCATAGTAATTGTAATTAATTTAAAAATATTTATTGAGAATTCATTGAAGTAATTTTTATAAATACAAACGCTTATGAGCTTCACAAGCCCTTTTAAGAGGTATGATATGGTGGTTGGCCGTCATATCTGACGATGACAGAAAACTTGTGTGGGAGCATTTTTAAAGTCAAAATTTTTAAAGCTGTTGCATTGGGGCAGTTCCACTCTCTTGACTTCCCCATGGGACTACTGGCTATTCTCACCTGGTTTAGCCCACCTGTCAAAGCTGTGTACCAGAGTGTGGCTACTGTCAACTGCAAACAGCTACTTGGAGTCCCAGGTGAAAGCAGAGTATCTGAAAGGGGCCAAAGGAGAGCGAGCTGTCTCAAAATGGACAGAATAAGCCCTTTCACCAGAGGTGCTACCCCTCCCTGGACCTGCCATACACCCCAATGGATATGATAATATCGTGTTTATGTTACCAAACTTGCATCCGGAGGATTAGTCCACTGATTCAAAATTTAGACTTGAAACACATCATAGCAACTGTGATTTTTTATGACAGTAATTATATTAATCTGGAATAAAAAAAATTAAGAATATTTGTAAGTAATTTGCATTAATTATGACTATAACCATAAAAATATCCATCCAGTTCACCAATGTATATCAGCTAATTTGTTGTCCTTGCTCCTCTGGGTAAACATGTGACTCCAGATTTGCAATACAGCAATTTATTCCTAACTGCCTGCAGTAGATGACCCAAGCCACACAGTTCAGGGTTAATAAGTGAAAGACAATGAATGTTAGGCTGGACGATGGTGCCAACAAATAAATAATGAACTAATAACTCTGATGCAACTTGAACAAGAATATTTTGAGTCATTTACAAATAAGTAGTTTGCCTAATGTTGAAAGAGCACTGGCACCCACCCACAGCCCCACTAACCAAGTCTTCACAACAGGAAAAAGCTGTCTCCAAACTCAACAGCTATTCCCCAGATATCAGGACCTCCTGAATGCATAGTTCACTGGGGTTGGGCAGAACATTCTCTGAGCCCCGTCTATAAAGCAGCTGTCAGTTTCCTTAAATGGTCTGACATTCATAAAATGCCAAAACTATGTAAAACAATAAAATTAAGACATTTGAAAATTTATTTCAGGAAGTCAGATTTAAGTTAGAAAGCCAACACATGAAAACACTTAAAGGCATTTCAAAATATTGGAAGTTACCAAAACAATACAATAAACTGTCAATTTTCTGAAGCCTTTAAGGTCAATAGAACTGTTTGTGCTTCAATACTGGGGTACCTTAAGTTTATGGTCCACTGCTGGTGTACCCAAGGAGTCCAGATTTGGAGCAATACCAGATGGTGATGCAGCCTGTCAGAATGCTCTCCACAGTACATCTTTCGAAGTTTTTGAGTGTTTTAGGTGACAAACCAAAACTCTTCAAACTTCTAATGAAATATAGCCATTGTCTTGCCTTCTTTATAGCTGCATCAATATGTTGGGACCAGGTTAGATCCTCAGAGATGTTGACACCCAGGAACTAGAAATTGCTCACTCTCTCCACTTCTGATGCCTCTATGAGGATTGGTTCATGTTCCTTCATCTTACTCTTCCTGAAGTCCAAATCATCTCTTTGGTCTTACTGACATTAAATGCAAGGTTGTTGCTGTGACACCACTCAACTAGTTGGGTGTAACTTGCTTCTGTACACCCTCTCATCTCCATCTGAGATTCTAGCAACAATGATTGTATTATCAGCGAACTTATAGATAGTATTTGAGCTCTACTGAGCCACAGTCATGGGAATAGAGGGAGTAGTGCAGTGGGCGAAGCACACATCCCATTCTTTCTCATCTCCATTTTAAGAGGGTGACACCTTATTCTGAAACTATATCTCTGAGTTTTCAGCAGTCCTCCAGAGGAAACATCCCCTGAGTGTTCACCCTATCAGTCTCCCTAACGATCACTTCACATTCTTCCAAAATCAAATGAGTATTGGCCCAATATGATCAACCTCACTTAAATGCCAACCACTTCAACCCAGTATTAAACATAATGAGCCTTCTCTGTGCTATCCTGAGTTCATGATATTCTCCGCTAAGTATCAAGAACAAAACTGAAATCATGGGTATGCCTTAAGACAGTAAGATCATAAGATATATGAGCAGAATTAGGCCACTTGTCCTATCGAGTCTGCTGTACCATTTCATCATGGCTGATCCAATTTTCCTCTCAGTCCGAATCTCCTGCCTTCTCCCCAAATCCCTTCATGCCCTGAACAATCTCAATAATCTGTCAACCTCTTCCTTAAATATACATAAAGACGGCCTCCACAGCCGCATGTGGCAAAGAATTCCACAGATTCACGAACCTCTGGCTAAAAAAAAATTCCCCCTCCATTCTAAAAGGACACCTCTCTATTCTGAGATAGTGTCCTCTGATCTTAGACTCTCCCACTATAGGAAACATCCTCACCACATCCACTCTATCAAGACCTTTCATCATTTGATTGGTTTCAATTAGGTCACTTCTCATTCTTTTGAATTCCACTCTATATGACAAGCCATTCAATCCTGGAATCATTTTTGTGAACCTCCTTTGAACCCTCTCCAGATTCAGACCATCCTTTCTAAGATATGGGGCCCAAAACTTCTCACAATACTCAAAGTGAGGCCTCACCAGTGCTTTATAAAGTCTCAACATTACATCTTTGCTTTTATATTCTAGTCCTCTTGAAATGAATGCTAACATGCTAACATTTGCCTTCCTCACCACAGACTCAACCTGAAAACTAACCTTTAAGGAATCCTGCACACCTAAGTCCCTTTGCATCTCAGTTTTTTGTATTTTCTCTCCATTTAGAAAATAGTCAACCCTTTCATTTCTTCTACCAAAGTGCATACTTTTGACACTGTATTCCATCTGCCACTCCTTTGCCCATTCTTCTAACCTGTATAAGTCCTTCTCTACTTCCTCAAAACTACCTGCCCGTCCACCTGTCTTCATATTGTCTGCAAACTTTGCAACAAGGCCATCAATTCCATTATTCAAATCATTGACATGTAACATAAAAAGAATTGGTCCCAGCACAGATCCCTGTGGAACACCACTAGTCACCAGCAGGCAACCTGAAAAGGGTCTCTTTATTCCAACTCTTTGCCTCATACCAATTAGCCACTGCTTTATCCATGTTAGAATCTTTCCTGGAACACCATGGGCTCATAGCTTATTAAGCAGCTACCTTGTCAAAGGTCTTTTGAAAATCCAAGTTTGCAATGTCAACCGATTTTCCTTTGTCTATCGTGCTTGTTATTTTCTTAAAGAATTCCACCAGAAACATTTGTCAGGCAAGATTTTCCCTTGTGGAAAACATGCCTTCCATGGCCTGTTTTATCATGCGCCTCCAAGTACCCTGAAACCTCATCCTTGATAATTGACTCCAACATCTTCCCATCACTGGGGTCAGACAACCTGGCCTATAGTTTCCTTTCTTCTGCCTTGCTCCCTTTTTGAACAGTGGAATGAAATTTTCAATTTTCCAGTCTTCTCGTACAATTTGAGAATTTAGTGATTCTTGAAAGATCATTACTAACGCCTCCACGATCTCTTCAGCCACCCCTTTCAGAATTCTGGGGTGTGCACCATCTGGTCCAGGTGACTTCAGACCCTTTCAGTTTTCCTGAAACCTGCTGTCCAGTTATGGAAACTTCACATACTTCATGCTCCCTGACACCTGGAACTTCCACCATACTGCGAGTGTCTTTCACAGCGACGACCGATGCAAAATACTTATTTACTTCATCCGCTATTTTGGTGTTCCCTAATACTATATCTCCAGTATTGTCTTCCAGCAATTCGATACCCACTCTTGCCTCTCTTTTACATTTTATGTATCTGAAGAAACTTTTGTTCTCTTCTTTAATGCCAGCAGTTATATACAGAACTGCAGGAAGTTTCTTTCACAGATGTTGTAGTAATTCTGATTTTATACTTATTTTAATTATAGTTAGAAGATGAGATATATCTTACATTGCTTCTGTGCAAGCATTCAAATATGAAGAGTGGGCCCACAGGGATAATCGTCCATATTGTATTACTTGCTGATATAATTGAATGTAACCTGAATCAGTATAAACTGTTGTCTTGTACATGGCTCTATGGCCATTTCCTGTTTATAATTTTTGTTCAAAGTTATTACAACTATATACACATACTAGAAAACATAATATCCTTTTCTTATGAAACCCAGGATATCTATCTACTTTTAAAAGGTTTGTCTTTATATTCTAGGATTGACAACAAGACAATTTATCAACCATACATTAATAACACATGCATATGTTTAGACTGGAGGGGAGCTTGTTTGAAATATTCACCAACAAGCTGTACTGGTGCCAGTAAATCTGGGTGCCAGAGCACTAATATTAGGATGGATAATTCAGTAATCTTACTTTTAGGAATTCCATGTGTTGTATTTTCCCTCTATGTTCTTATTTTAATTTCAATAACAACTCTGAAATAGAGATTGAGGTCAGAATATAAGACATTTTAATACTTTTATTTATCCTTTGGAAAATATTCCAGAAACAGTGCTTGGAATTTCTAATAATTTGGAGAGAATGAAAATCTGTTCAGAATTTACAAAAGAATTAGCTGCTGATACGGAAAGAGAGATTTTATGTCTGTTGTTCTTGTGAATGAGTTATAAGTTTCAATATATTTTGGACATTATCTCCTTGATTGAGTTATGTGAATAGAGGCATTTAATTTCAAGACTAAACTTGGACTTACCTGCTTATGGTAGGATGTGGCTGAAGATTTTACATAACTGTATAAGAAGGTATCCCTACTTGATAGCATCAGCTCTTGTAGCTACAATCAATAGAATAGAATTGTACAGCGCCTCTGAAGTTCAGCTCCTTTAACTTTTATGGGTTAAATTTCAGAGGAAAATTTCAATACACTGCCATTGTTATGGTACTAATAGAGCAGATTAATTTCTAGATTAAGTTAGTTATCATTAACATAATTCAGGCTTAGTAGCAGGGTCAAGGGGTGGAGGTACATCTCTACCAATGAAGGTATTAAGGCACTCCTTCCATCTACTGGCCTGCAGGGCAATGTATAGCTCCTGCTTAGCCTCCCAATCAGGGTGACGTGAAGCCATTGGTTCGGGTGATGGACGGTTGTATGAACAGCAGGCGTATATCATGTTATCCTAGTTATGCAACCACTGATACCAGGTGATCTCTGAAGAGTATTGATAACAGCAGTATCACCCAGCTTGTAAAGACAATGCCCAGAAGGAAATGGCAAACCACTTCTGTGGAAAAATTGCCAAGAACAATCACGGTCATGGAGAGTCCTTGATTGGCCATGTGATACGACACTACACATAATGAACGAACGAGTAAAGTGCAAGCCGCTAGTTTTATTGGCTCAATTAGAAGGCATGGCCCAATTGCTTCTCTCAACTGAAGTAAAATTTCAATAAATAGCTAGGTGCCTCAACTTGCATTTCTGTGCTAGTATTTATAAAACATAATCCAAAATAGCTGAGGGGAATTGTAAGCAAGTTTTGAATATTTGCAGACATTTGTGTAAAAAAATGAAATGTATGAGTAGGTGTAGTAAATATTTTTTTCACAACGTTAATGTATTCCTTAAGGTAGTTACTATTCGTATAAAATGTGAATTTGTGCTTCATGTTTATGACTTTTTTTAAAGGTATTATTTTCCAGGCAAAATGAAACCTTGCAAATATTTGGTCCCATTACAGGTCTTAACTTGGATTGTTCTCAGTTAGCATTGTGCTGAACATGAACCCTTTTACAACGTTTAGTTAATTTTTGAATGTTTCATTAATAGTAACATAAACACTCCTAAATCAGGCATTACAAATCAGCAATGTTCACTTTCATAGCCTAATAATATACCTCAACCCCAATGTCAATAAAACATACCCTGTTGTATCAGCATTAGTCATCAGTTGGATATGGATTGAAAACCCAATCTACTGGAAGCAGCTGACTCCAATCTCAGTGTAGCACCTCAGATTCCTGCACAATTAGTGGTGCAATACATTGAACTGAATGTGCTCTGTTAGGTGAGAAAGTGAAAACACCTGATACTATTCAATGATGATCAGATTGTGTATTTCTGATATTTATCCAACATCAGAGGAATAAATAAAATGCATAATAATTTACTACATAACCAAGCAGTCCACTTTTCTTCATGTGGAATTCAATTAGTCTGTTGTGATATTAAGCTCAGTAGTAATATTAACCAATTATTAATGGACATGGGCTCTCTGCATTGCAGGAGTATGCTCTGGTGGAAATTTGGATTCTGGTGAAGGACTTCAGCAAATCCAAAATTCTAGATTTTTTTTTAATAACCTGAGCATGCATTTTTCTTCTGTGGGTTTCCAGCTTGGCATTCCCACAGATGGGACTCATTGTGGAGGAAGCCACAATGCACAAGTGGAGAGCGAGCTGCAGGTAGATTAGCTGAAGTGAGGGAGGGAGGGTCCAGAACTTGGAGAAGTGCTGTGATCTCTCCACTTCAGAAGATCAGAAACGTGAGGGAGTAACTATGTTAGATCCCCAATCCATGGCAGCCTTGCTCTGGGGATCTTTCAGAAATGTGATATCAAGTGGCAGGTGTGTAGTGAGACTTCTGGAGGTGGAGAGCTGTGATGCATCGTTGCTGCTCCTTCTGGGAAAAAGACATATTGCTTTTCCAGAATAACAGACGCAAAACGCTGAAGGAACTCAGCAGGTCAGGCAGCATCCATGGAGAAGAATAAACCACTTTACCAAAAAACACTTTACTTCAGCTACTGAGTTGAATTAAACTTATAAGAAAGTTTGTATCATGGATAGTAATATTATTGTAATACTCAAATAGTCCATCGGTCTTTTGGAGCTGGGGCTGACTACCTATTCCTCTTTTTTCTAACCAGAAACAATCTCAGAGGAATTAGAGTCATCAAGTCTTAAATGATTATTTGAGGTCAATTAGGAGATTTTTGAGATATGAGACTATTTTTGAGTTTTTAAAATTTAAGATGTGGCCTTTCTATTTTTTGTGGGGAGGGTGTTAAATGACTTGAAACTGACTGGTATATATTAAGATGTGTTTGTCCTAATTTGACTGCCTTCTCCAGGTATTAGAGGTTTCCATTGAAATGTTGCTTGGATTTCCAGCATCTGTAGATTTCTCTTGTTCGTGATCTCCTCCTGTGTTTTTTGATTTCTTTGAGAAGTATGTGAGCATTCCTAGGTCCTTTTGGTTTTCATTACTCTCAGGCTAACCCCCTCTGAATGAAAGGAATCCAAGCTCACAACACAATCTGATCACAAAATGTTGTATTACCAATTTGGGCAAAAAAAGTCATTGTGACTCAGAAGATAAATATATAGATAATAAAGATTTTTTTTCAAATTGACAAGTGTTGGCCAGAGTTCCCAGCCTCAAACAAAATCCAGCATCGTTAATTCACTTCCCTCACCTACCTCACCACTAGGCTTCTCACAACCTTGCCTCTACCCATTTTACTACCGTTTTCAGACAGAAGAAATAATTTGTGTTTCTCTCTGAAACTAGCTTTTGTGCTCTCTACTTGACACTGGTTCTCTACAAAATCTGCAAACGTTTTCTGATCTGCTGAGTATTTCCAATGATTTCTCCTTTATATTTCTGACCTCCAGCATCTGCATTATCATACTTTGGACAAAATTCCCAATGGCTTTGCGAAAGGGGAAACAAGCCACATCTGGTTAATCGCTAATCCTTGATATACAGGTTAGTCTTTGTAAGATGTTTGATGTAGATTTCAGTGGAAAGTTAATATCAAACAATATCATGAAAATGCTGAGAGTTTCTTTTTACTGCATAGCTTGGCATGCTTCTGCTCAACAATAACAATACCATCAATTTTTGCTGGCTCTAAATCAGTAAATTCCATTTGGGTAGTTCATCTTTGACAATATAAACCTAATTTAAATTTACTGTCAGCTATTTCATTCAGTTTATGTTTTTCACTAGATAGTTGTATAGTCTAGTAGTAATTTAACTTTAACAAGATAAGGCACCTTTTTTTAGCTCTAAGGGAAGTACCATAAAGAATAGCTCGAAACTACAAGTGTCTGATGTTGTTACTCATACAAAAAATGGTTTTACCTTGGCAACATAATTCAAAATATCATAGCTAGAATTATGCTTGCATACTCTAATTTTGTGGATGCACTCATGTGGTTGAACTGGTTGGTTGAGGGATTCATCTATGCATAAGCATTTTTGCCTACATTTTTGATATCTTTCTATCAATTTTTTCTCTGCTATGATGTTTTGTTCCCAAGTAGATTTGTTTTCCAGGTGTGAAATTATGTGACTGCATTAAAGTTTGAAAAGGCATTTTATTTTAACATTGGTGGCAACATAATTTTACTAATTGGATCATGAGGATGTTGAAAGGATTTAAATAAAATTTTGCTGCTTCATTACTAACTGCCTCTTAACAAAATACAATATAGATCTATTATTCTTCTGAAGAGAGTGAATAGAAAGAGTCTTTATTCTACTACTTGGACACCAATACTTCAAAAGGAAAACTGGTATAATATTCGGCAGCCTGCAGAGAGTCACCAATGGATGCTGGTGTAATCTTGATTCGTTGGATTGGATTGGCAAAAACATCTCTGCAATCTCCATCAGCACAGGAGCACCACATGGATGTGTACTTAACCCCCTTCTCTACTCACTTTACACCTATGACTGTGTGGCTAAGTACAGCTCCAACATCATATACAAATTTGCCGATGACACCACTGCTGCAGGCTGTATCAAAGGTGGTGATGAGTTGACATTCAGGAGGAAGTTAGAAAATGGCTTTATTCTTGCTACTATATCTTATGCTCTTGTATAAACATTATTGTGAAGAAAGCACAAGAGGGCTACTACTTCCTCAGCAGTCTGTAGTGTTATGCCCGCAGCCCCCTCCTTTGTGAGAATTGCAAGAGCACTATTGGGTTGGGTCAGGGGGCCCAGGAAATGAGAAGGAGACGTGTGGACTGTCTCGTTCCCCGGCGATGTAAAGCAAGGGGAAATGGCCATTGTCTCTTGGAGACAAATTTGGGGATTGAGATCCTATGCTACGTGAGAGCCCTCGGGCAAAGTGGGCTGGGTGAAGGGGAGAGATTGCATCATCCCCCCAACCTGATTGACATCTACGGCCCTGCGATTCAGGATAAAAGAGGGACTGCAGGAGCAGCCCCCTCAGACGCACCAGAAGACACGCTAGCGATCCCGGAATAGCGGGAAGCCATTTGAAGGAAGCCACGTGCGTTCAGTTCCCTTGCCTGGGAGCTGGTGGCTGATACCACAGAAAAAGACTTTGAACTAACAACGGGGAACCAACTCCCCTGACTCAACGGATTGACATCATAAAAGACCCGGGCAAGTTTAAAACCATCTCTCTTAAACCCAAAGGCTGCAGCCTGCATGAACTGAGTGAAATTTATATTTCCATCGGACAATACATTATCCCTTAGACAACGATAGAGCTTATTTCTTACTGATTATTATTATTATACCCGTGCTTTTAGATTGAGTATTGACGACGTATATTATCTGAATCTTTGTATTAATCTTATTTTTGTGCCCCTTTATCAATAAAGAATTTTAAAAATAGTACCATCAGACTTCAACGGACCTCTCTATCTTTGCTGGTAAGTGACCCAGTTACAGGGTATGTAACAATAGAGATCTGGCATGTGATCAACAACCTCGGCAAACTTCTATAGGTGTGTGGTGGAAAGTGTGCTAACTGGCTGCATTACGGCCTGGTATGGGTACACCAATGCCTTTGAGTGGAAAACCTTAGAAAACCTTAGAAAAGGTAGTGGATTCGGCCCAGTACGACGTGAGTACAACCCTGCCTACCATTGAGCACATCTACATGAAACGTTGCAATAGAAAAGTAGTATCCATCATCAAAGATCCTCACCACCCAGGCCATGCTCCTTTTACCACTGCTGCCATCAGGTAGAAAGTACAAGTGCCTCAAGACTCTCAGCACCAGGTTCAAGAAGTTACTACCACTCAACCATCTGACTCTTGAACAAAAGGGGATAAGTAAACTCATTTAAGGACTTTTTTACCTTGATATTTCATGCTTGTTAATTATCGCTATTTATTTATATCTGCATTTGCAGTTTCTGTTATCTATTGATCCTGTTTACAGTTGCTGTTCTATAGATTTGCTAGGTACGCCCACAGAAAAAAGAATCTCAGAGGCGTATGTGGTGACAAGTACGTACTCTGATCATAATTTTTACTTTAATTAAACTTTGAGATACTTCTTATTATTCAATCTTGTATTGCATTGGACAGAAATGCTCTGATCACTTTTCTTATCTCTCTTAAAAAGTTCTGTGGAATCACCTCCAAATGGTATCATTTTCAAAAATATTGGACCCAAATTTCTTTACAAATTTTAAAGTTCTGATATTCACTTCTTTGTTTAAGATACAATTATGCTAAAGTGACAGCTTCCTTCTCAAAACCAGCTGGTCTGAACTGTAGGCATTATTCCAGTTGCAAGCTTGTAAACTTCAATAAAAGGTTTGCACATTTAAATATTAGTATGCAATTTGTTTGTGTGCTTTTCTCAGGAAAGCAATAAATTCTCATTAGTGATGGGATAAACTTTGTGCCTTGGGAACACAAAAATAAATATGGTACAAGTATTTTAAACATTGCACACAAACCACTGATAAAAACTAACAGAGTCATAGAGTAAAGTACTACAGCACAGAAACAGGCTTTTCAGCCCAGCTAGTCCATGTTACCTGATCTTCTATCTAGTCCTATCTACGAGGGGTGATTGATAAGTTTGTGGCCTGGGGTAGAAGGAGTCAATTTTAGAAAACCTAACTTATCTCTTTCTACCTTAGGCCACGGACTTATCAATCACCCCTGATGAATTATTAACTGATGAGTTATTATCTTCAAACTTTCTGCATAATCACTTAGAGTTGACCTGCATGTGCATGTAACGAGAGCTGTGTAACTCATCTCCTTCTACCTTAGGCCACAAACTTATCAATCACCCCTGCTGTGGACACTTTCTGGAGGTCCAAGATCCGTATGCTCCACGATCGCTGGACTAAGTGTGTAAACATAGGAGGGGACTACGTTGAAAAATAATAGTGCTAGGTTTTCTAAAATTGACTCCTTCTAACTTAGGCCATGAACATATCAATCACCCCTTGTATGCACACAAATGATATCCCACTAAGCCCTTCCTATCATGTACTTATCCAAACTTCTCTTCAATGCAGCAATTGATCCAGCATCCACCACTTCTACTGAGATGTCATTCCATACTTGCCCCACCCTCTGAGTGAAGGAGTTCCCCCTCAGATTCCCTATAAATATTTCACCTTTCACCCTAAACCTATGACCTCTAGTTCTAGTCTCATCCAGCATTAGGGGAAAAAAGCCTGTATGTATTCACTCTATCTGTATACATCATAATTTCTCCCTCATTTTCCTGCACTCCAGGGAATAAAGTTATAACCTATTCAACCTTTCCTGATAGCTCAGGTCCTCATTTCCTGGATATATCCTTATAAGTTTCCTATACATTCTTTCAAGCTTATTGACATTTTCCACATAGTTAGGTGGCCAGAACTGAGCACAATACTCCAAATTAGGTCTCGCCAATGTCTTGTACAATTTCAACATCACTTCCTAACTCCTATGTTCAATGCTGCAATTTATGATTCATCACTGTTCGAAGAGATATTTTTTCATGATCTGTTTTATTTGTGATGGATTATGTATCCCTAGGTCCCTTTGTGTCCCTTTGACACCTCAGAATACTACTATTCACTGTGCATGTCTTAAGTTGGTTTGTCCTCCCAAAGTGTAACACCTCACACTTGTCAGCATTGAGTTCCTTCTGCTACTTTTCAGTCCATTTTTCCAAATGGTTGTAATCATGTTGCAAGCTTTGATAGCCTTCCTTACTGGCCATTATACCACCTAGCTTGATGTCATCTGCAAATTTGCTGATCCAGTTTGCCATATTGTCATCTAAATCATTAATATAGATGATTAACAACAATGGACCCAGCACAGATTCCTGCGGCACACCACAAATCACAGGACTCCAGTTAGAGGTACATCCATCTTGTACCACTCTCTGGCTTCTCCCACTTAGTAAACGTTGGGAGAAGTAGTCAACCAGCTACTTTTTCTTGAATGCTAAGCAACTTAAACTTCTGGTCTGGCCTCCCACATGGAACCTCATCAATGGCCATGCTGCAGTCCATGTAGACAACATCCATTGCCTTTCTTTTATCAGTCTTCTTGGTACCCTCTTAAAAAACTATATGAAATTTGCTAGACATGATCTACCACACACAAAGCCATCTTCCAATTAGCTATCCTTCAGTTCTCTGGCACTCACCTATGGATAAGTACATTTTAAATATATCTGCCCAGGGCCCTGCAATTTCTCAGCTAAACACCTCACAGGGTCCAAGCGAACACATTGTCAGAATTGGGATTTCTCCAATTTAATTTACCTCAAGAAGTGAGCATAGCCTCTTCTATAATACAGATATGGTCTATGACAACATCACTCTTTTTGCTTTAGTTCTATAGCCTCTGCATTTATCTCCCAAGTAATCACAGATGCACAGAATTCATTAAGATCTCCATCATCTCTTCCAGCTCCATGCACAGATGAGCACACTGATCTTCAGGGGCACCAATTTTGTCCCTTGCTATCTTTTTGCTCTTCTTATAGCTATATAATCCCCTGGGATTAATGTTCACCTTGTCCGATAGAGCAACGTCATGTCTCTTTAGTCCTCCTGATTTCACTCTTTTGTTGTATTGCAGACACTTCTCAAGTGCCTTGTTTGATCCTAGCTACCTGTACCTGACAGAAGACTCCTTCTCCTTTACCAAGGCTTCAATATCACTTGATAAACAAGGTTTCCTAAATCTGATAGCTTTGACTTTCCTTCTGACAGGAACCTATGGATTCTGTACCCCTAGTATTTCACTTTTGAAATAGATCTTCTGCCCTGGTGTCAAACTAACAAGATTCCCAATTATTGTCTAAGTTCTCTTCTTCTGCCAATTAAATCCATCTGTTTAACCTTAAATCTTTTGAGAAATGTTTTCATTGGGTGTTTATCTGCTAGAGCTTAGAAGGGTGAGAGGGGGCTTGATTTAAAATTGTAAGATCCCGGGGAGTCTTGATAAGTTGGGTGGGAAGAAGATACTACTCTTGTGGGAGAATCTGAAATTTAGCTTGCTACTCAAAATTACTGTTGCTCATTTCTCTCAGAGGGTGAATCTTTCTCCCTTAAAGAGTGGTGAAAGCAGATTACTTGAATAATTTTAAGGAAGGGTTAGATATATTCTTGATTAGCCAGAACATAAAATGGGGTAGGAGTTGAGTTTACAAGAGACCAGCTACGGCTTTCTAAATAATGCAGCTGTCTCCAGGACCAAGTAGCCCTATTCCTTCTTTTGTTTCTAGGTATCTTATCCCATTTCCCATGATTCACATGCATTGAACCAAGTACCCATGCTAAATCTTTCAGAAATACAATATTCTTTCCTACCCACAATGCCATTTCTATCAGCTTTTCCTGCCCGTCATTTTACTGGGCTGTCTACCCTTGCATTTAGATCTTCCAGTTAGAATTACAAGCTTGTACCATGTGGTAGAAGTGCTAAAGATTAATAGTTTGTCTTGTGGTTTTTTTCCTGAGTAAATCATGATAATAGAAATGCTAATGTTTTTCATGGTGGCTTGAGTTGATTTTTAATACTTCAATATCTGTATGTAGTACAGTATGTTTTACTTGTCAGTTATTCAATATGTTACATATCTTCAAAAAGAACTGCTGAAAATCCCAGTGATACACCACATCACAGGACAAACAGGTACTTCTTGTAAGGTAAGGTACAAAAATCAGTTAATTATAATATGTAAGAGTGTGTGATATTTCTGGAATGCAAATCATTCATGAAAGTCTGGTATTGTTTCCATTTAGGTCCTGTGGAAAGAGACTGTTGAGTACTTAAGGCAAAATCAGAAAACTTTTGGTGCCTTATTTGTGATGAGAACCATTTTGTAAGAGCAGGCACTATTAGAGAATTGCAGCATTTCATGTAGCAGTTAACATAACAATATTATATAGCAGCGACCTGGGTTCAATTCCCACTGCTGTCTGTAACGAGTTTGCACGTTCTCCCTATGACCGTGTGGTTTTCCTCAGGGTGCGTTAGTTTCCTTTCATATTCCAAAGACTAGGGGTTAATAGATTAATTGGTTAATAGGTTAATAGTTCAACTGGGCAGCATGGACTTGCAGGGCTGAAAGGGGCTGTTCCTGGGCTGTATCATTAAATTTTAAAAAATAAACAAAAATTGTACATTCCTAGCTGAGGGCAAATAGCTTGTAGACATGCTAATGATGGGCCTAATTTCTTTATTAACGAACAGGAAGGATGTACTGGAGATCAGTATTGTAGATGACAGGCCTGTGAATGAATTGAGAAACAAAGAAAGCATGGGACAGTTTCATGGAAACGTTTCATTGGCACAGAGAGATGCAACATACACAAAATGCTGGTGGAACGCAGCAGGCCAGGCAGCATCTATAGGGAGAAGCAATGTCAACGTTTCAGGCTGAGACCCTTCCAGCATCTGCAGATTTCCTCGTGAGATGCACCATGCTGTTTTGAGCAAAGACATTCCAAGGATACGTAGAATATGATAGAATTAAGCAGGAATTTGTTATAGTCTGCTATTGCTGTCAGTAACTAGTGGTGTTCTGCAGGCGTTGGTGTTATACAGTGGTGCTAGAAAGTTTGTGAACTCTGTAGAATTTTGTCTAATACTGCATATATATGTGATCAGATCTTTATGTAAATCCTAAAACTAGATAAAGAGAACCCAATTAAATAAATAACACAAAAAATTATACCTGTTTATTTATTGAGAAAAATGATCCAATATTACATGTATTTGCTGGAAAAAATATGTGAATTGGTAACTGGTTTGACCCCTTTGTAGAGCAATAACTTCAACCAAACTGTTCTGGTAACTGTTGATCCGTCCTGTACATCAGCTGGGAGGAATTTTAGGTGATTCCTCCTTACAAAACTGCTTCAGCTCTGGGATGTTGATGGTCCTTCCACAACACTTCTATAGGATTAAGGCCAGGATGTTGACATGACCATTCCACAAAAAAAAACAAATTTTCTTCTTTTTAGACCAATCTGTTGTTGATTAACTCTTGTCTTTCAGATCACTGTCTTGTTGCATTATCCAACTTCTACTAAGTTTCATGCGACAGACTGCTACCCTGATTTCTCCTGTAAATTGTCTTGATACAATGTTCCCTCAATGATTGAAAGCTGTCCAGGACCTGAGACAGCAAAACACCACCAAACCATGACACCCCTTCCACCATACTTCACAGTTGGGATGAGGTTTTGGTGTTGGTGTGCAGTAGCCTTTTCCTCCAAACATAGCAGTGTGCATTTCTGCCAAAAAGTTCAACTTCTGTCTCATTTGTCTAGAAAGCATTGTCCCATAAGCATTGTAGAACATCCAGGTGGCCTTTTGCAAACATAAGACATGTAACAATGTTTTTTTTTTTGGAGAGCAGTGGCTTCCTCCATGATGTCCTTCCATAAATACCATTATTGTTCAGTATTTTTCTTATATGGACACTGACTTAGCAAGTTCTGGAGATTTTTGCAGGTGTTTAGCTGTTACCCTTGGGTTCTTTTTCACCTCCTAGAGCATTACACATTGTGCTCTTGGTGTGATGTTTGCAGGATGGTCACTCCTAGGGACAGTAGCAACAGTACTGAGGTTTCTCCATTTGTAGAAAGTTTCTCTTACTCTGGTCTGATGAACACTCAGGTCTTTAGAAAGGCTTTTGTAGCCTTTTCCAGCTTCATGCATCTCTACAATTCTTCTTCTAAGGTCCTCTGAAAGTTGTTTTGGTCAAAGCATGGAGCACATAAACAGATCTTTCTTGAAAAGAGCAGGCTCCGTCAATAATCCTTGTGTGTCTTTTTTATAGCGCAGGGAATCTTTACAACCCACACCTCCAATCTCAGCTCATTGATTGGAACACCTGACTCCAAATAGTTTTTGAGAAGGTATTACCCCAGAAGTTCACATACTTTTTCCAACAAATACGTGTAATATTGGGTCATTTTTCTTAGTAAATAGATGAACAAGTATAATGTTTTTGTGTTATTTATCGAGTTTTAGGATGTGTGACGATCTGATCACATTTTAGGTCATATAATGCAGAAACAGAGAAAATTCTACAGGGTTCACCAAATTTCTAGCAGCATTGTATGTTACTGATCTTGATGACAGGATAGATGACATTGTGGCCAATTTTGAGGATGATACAAATATAGATGGAGGGACAGGTAGTGCTGAAGATGCAGGGAGTCTACAGCAGGACTTTTCAGATTTGAAGAAAGGGCAAAGAAGTGGCAAATGGACTATAGTGCAGGGAAGTGTATGGTCATGCACTTTGGTAGAAGGAATAAAGGTGCAGACTATTTTCTAAATGGGGAGCAAATTCAGAATCAGGGCCCAGAGGGACTTGGGAGCCCTAATGCAGAATTCCTTAAAAGTTAACTTGCACATTGAATCAATAGTACAGAAAACAAATGTAAAGTTAACATTCATTTCAAGAGGACTAGAATATAAAAACAAGGATGTGATGTTGAAACTTTATAAAGCACCAGTGAGGCCTCACTTGGAGCATTATGAGCAGTTTTGGAACCTTATCTTAAAAAGGATGTGCTGACGCTGGAGAAGTTTAGAAAATGATTTCAGGATTGAATGACTTGTCATACGAAGAATGTTTGATGGCTCTGGGTCACTAGAATTCAGAACAATAAGGGGTGACCTCATTGAAACCTATTGAATGGTGAAGACCTTGATGGAATGGATGTGGAGAGATGTTTCTTATGGTGGGAGAGTCTAGGGCACAGCCTCAGAATAGAGGGGCGTCCTTTTAGAGTGGAGAACAGGAGTGTGGTAACTTCTACTTTACAAAAAGACCACTCGGCAACTTGATGGCCAAAAGAGCATCTTCATCTGGGACGGCAAATGATATTTACAATACAGATGCTTCCAGGTACCTCGTGCGGCCTGGGTGGAGGAACTATATACAATGCATACTGGGAGTAAAAAGAGCGAAAGTAAAGACCCCGCCAACCCCGGATTCCACCTCTTGCTACCAACAGCTCCCCGATTAGTATTAACTTACTTTTAATAATACTCACATTACAACACTTCTCCCCCTTTAAAATCCAACATTCCCCAAATATAGAAGAATCGGGAAATAAAAACAGTGGTATCATTAGCAACAGGTTACCAATACAAAAACACCTAAAAAACGTGGCAAATTCAACATTCAATCTAACAACAAAAGAAACTATCCAATCATAGATTCAGTCTGTCAGGAGGTTTGCGAGGGCGCTGTGATCTACACACTACCCCCGGTGACCCAGCAGACACCGCTGGTGAGGATGTTTTGGGTGGATCTAGTGTTGGGGACACCAGAGGGGTCTGTGTGTCCGTGTGAGAATGTCCATCCTCTTCAGGGGACTCTGCCCCCTCTGCCAGTGTGTCTCCCTCTAGCAAAGTCACTGGTGGACATGCTTCCCCAGTAGTCTGTCTCACCATTGGAAACTCCATGGAACTGTCATCCTCTGAGTCGGAATCATGACGCAGGTGCACGTGGTCCTGATGTCTGCGGAAAACATGCTCATCAGTCAGCTTAACAACATAAGAGACTGAATCACTCTGCTTAAGAATAACACCAGGTAGCCATTGCTGATTGTTTCTCACATAGACATTGTCAACCGGTTCTAACTGTCTGTCTCGCGCATGTTGATCGTGTTTCTCCTTCTGCTTTTCCTGCTTTCTCTCCACTTTTGCCTTCATGGCTGGGCGCAGCAGGTCCAAACTTGACTTAAGCCTATACCCCATCAGCATCTCTGCTGTCGTAGTCTGTGGAGTGAGGCGGTATTTAAACAGGAAACGTGAAAGCCAGGTACTAAGATAGTCCCCTGTCATCTGCTTCAGGCCTTCCTTCACTGTCTGAACAGCCCGCTGAGCCAAACCATTTGAGGCTGGGTGGAAAGGGGCCGTCCGAACGTGAGGAATGCCATTCTGCCACATGAAATCACCAAACAGCTCACTGGTGAACGTCAGGCCATTATCAGTGACCAGAGTGTCAGGCAACCCGTGGACTGCAAACGCTTGCCTGAGTTTGTCTATGGTTGAGGGGCCTGTGATGTTGCTCATGATGTGAGCTCCGATCCATTTGGAATGCACATCTACCATTACAAGAAACATCTGTCCCATAAAGGGGCCAGCAAAGTCCAAATGTAGCCTAGACCAGGGGTAGACTGGCCACTCCCATGGGTGCAAAGGACTGGTGGTGGCATGTTCTGATTGGTCTGACATTGCGTGCATTATTTTACCTTGTTCTCCAGATCCTGATCCATTCTTGGCCACCAGACGTAGGATCTTGCAAGGCTTTTCATTCGAGACACCCCTGGGTGAGTCTCATGAATTTCCTCCACAATCTGTGAATGGCCAGGGGGAGGCACGATGACCCTCGCCCCCCCCCCCCACCCCCCCCAGAAAATGCAACCATCCCGCAGACTCAGTTCGGTCTTGCATTTGGCATAAGGTCTCAGTTCCTCTCCTTCCGCAACTCTGGGCCAACCTTGTAAAGGAAAAGTCTTGACTTGAGACAGGACTGGGTCCCTCTCTGTCCATTGCTTGATCTGGATCGCCTTTACAGGTATCGCGGACAGCCTCTCCAATGAAAACACAGTCTTTGGAGGCACATATGTAGTAACAGGCGTCTCAGGTAAGGGGAGTCGACTCAGCGCATCAGCGTTTGCATTATCCCCACCCGCTCTGTACAAGATAGTATACTGGTAGGCTGACAATGTGAGAGCCCAATGCTGTATCCTGGCTGAGGCTAGCGGTGGGATGCATCTGGTCTCCCTAAAAAGGCTCATCAGTGGTTTATGGTCCGTATAAATTGTGAATGCACACCCATAGAGGTACTGATGAAAACGTTTGACCACAAAAACAATGGCCAGACCTTCTTTGCCTAGCTGTGAATATCCCTTCTCAGCAGCTGTCCGGGTGTGTGAAGCAAAACCAATAGGCTTCTCTGAATGGTCCTCCATTACGTGTGAGAGAACTGCCCCGACTCCATAGCGCGAAGCGTTGCATGAAAGGGTGATCTCCTTGTCTGGGTCATAGTGAACGAGCAGCTTCGCTGAGTGCAGGAGTTCTTTCACTTTCTTGAAAGCTTCCTCCTGCTCTTCACCCCACCACCACTTAGTGTCATTGTGAAGCAGCTTGACAGATCCGGGGGAAACTTGCCATAATAATTCACCATGCCCAAAAATGATCTGAGTTCAGTGACGCTCCTGGGGCTTGGGGCCTCTTTGATAGCTCTCACTTTGTCCTCCACTGTAATCTTGTGTCCCAGGTAGGTCACACTCGGAGCCAGGAACACACATTTTCCATGATTCAACCGTAGCCCTGCGTCTGAGAGCCTCTTCAGCACCTGTTCTAAGTTAGCCAGATGCTCCCCCTCCATGGCTCCCATGATCAAAATATCATCAAGATACACTGCTACATGAGGAATCCCCTGCAGCAAAGAGTCCATTGTCCTTTGGAAAATAGCGGGGCTAGATGACACTCCAAACACCAGGCGATTGTATTTGGATAATCCCTTGTGTGTATTGATGCTGATGTACTCCTTTGAATCCTCATCGAGCAGCAGCTGTTAAGAGGCGTGGCTCATGTCCAGCATTGTGAACAGCTTACCCTCTGACAGGGTTGCAAACAGGTCATCCACCCATGGCAATGGGTACTCATCCAGCTTAGAGACCTGATTCACTGTAAGCCTGTAGTCGCCACATATCCTCACCGTTTTATCCCCCTTCAAAACTGGAACAATAGGAGCCGCCCACCTTGAAAACTGGATGGGCTCAATGATGCCCAGCCCCTGTAAACGTACCAGCTCTGCCTCAACTTTGCCTTTCATGGCATAGGGCACTGACTTGGGCTTAAAAAAACGTGGTGTGGCCTCAGGATCGACATAGAGTTTTACGGTAATGCCCTTCAGTGTGCCAGCTCGTCCCTGAAAAGTCACTATACCGCTGCAGAATGTCCTCCATTGTGTGTGCATACTTAATTTCATGCCAGTTGAGCCGGATTTTGCGAAGCCAATCATGGCCCAAAAGACTGGGCCCACTGCCCTTAGCTATCACCAGCCTGGTTTCAGCCTTCTGGCCCCCGGCCAAAATATCCACATATAACACCCCTAACTGAGGTATGGGCTGCCCCGTATAGGTCCTGAGTTGGAGCTTAGATGGTCTGATGGGAGGCAGGTTGGATCCCCATGTCCTCCTGTAGGTCTCTTCACTAATGACCGATGCAGTAGCCCCTGAATCTTTCTCGAACTTAATGTCCTTTCCCTTGACAGTGACTGTGGCATAATATGGTTCAGGTGGTCCCTCATCCGTTTCCACCTCAAACATGTTGTAGGCACACGCTGCCTCTTCGTCTGCTTCTCCTAGGTGGTGTGTGGCTGCCTGAGTCTGTGAGCTTTCCCCTGCCCAGGCTTAACCTTACCCTTTATGCTCCTGCACTTTTTACCTAAATGTCCCTTCTTGCTACAAGCATGGCAGACAGTATCTTTGAACTTACAAACATTCGCATAGTGCATTCCTTCACACTGAAAACAATCCACCCGCTTTGTCTGTTTACCAGTCTCCCTCCTGACTTGGAGCCCTGCCGCCGACTGCGACCCCCGATATCCTTCCTGTATATCCTTGGCATTATTAGCAGCCATCTCCATGCCTTGGGCAATCCCTAGGGCTGTCTTGAAAGTGAACGGTGGTGTTTCCCCCAACAAGCGGCGTTGTACAGCGGCATTATTAATGCCGCATATTAATTTATCACAGAGCATGTCATCCAACACGGCTCCGAAATCGCAATGCTCCGACAGCTGCTGAAACTCGGTCACAAAATCACACACAAACTGACCTGGCTTCCGGACATGGCTGTGAAACTTAAACCGTTGAACTATCACCGAAGGCTTCAGATTGTGGTGGTTCCCCACGAGCTTGACCAGTTCGTCGTATGGAATTTCTCCCAGTTTCTGCGGCGTAGCTAAGTTCTGTATCAGCTTGTACGTCTTTGCCCCACACACACTCAGGAGAATAGAGCGCTTCTTAGCCTCCTCAGTAATTCCATTAGCACAGAAAAAGTGGCCCAACCTTTCCTCGTACTCCGGCCACTCCTCGATTTGCTCGTCGAACACACTGACCGTTCCGAATGCAGCCATCCGAACACAAGGCTACTCACCCGCTCACAGCTCCCGATCGAAAACAGGGCCGGCCCATCCACAAAACCAGTTTACCTTGTCGCCAAAAATATGTGGTAACTTCTACTTTACGAAAAGACCACTCGACAACCTGATGGCCAAAAGAGCATCTTTATCTGGGACGGCAAATGATATTTACAATACAGAGGCTTCCAGGTACCTCGTGCGGCCTGGGTGGAGGAACTATATACAATGCATACTGGGAGTAAAAAGAGCGAAAGTAAAGACCCCACCAACCCCGGATCCCGCCTCTTGCTACCAACAGCTCCCCGATTACTATTAACTTACTTTTAATAATACTCACATTACAACAAGGAGGCATTTCATTAGTCAGAGAGTGGTGCATCTGTGGAATTCATTGCCATAAATGGCTGTGGAGGCCAAGTCTTTACGTATATTTAAGGCAGAGTTTGTTAGATTTTTATTGATCTGGGCATGCAGGGATAAGGGGAGAAAGCAGGTGATTGGGGCTAAGAGAAAAAATAGATCAGCAATGATGAAATGGTAGAGTGGATTCAATGGGGCAAATGGTCTCATTCTTCTCTTATATCCTATGGTCTTATGTTGCCCTAGCACACTTGTGAAGAAATGGTGCCCTCAGTAATCCAGTCTAATCACTTTTCCTTGACATTGAATGGCATTAGCATTGCCAAGTCTCCATCATCAATACATTGAATATTACTGCTGAACTAAAATTGAACAGGACCAGGCATGTAAATATTGTGTCTACGGGAGTAGGTCAAAAAACTCTCTCTCCTGTGGCAAATTTTTGACATCTCAAAATGGTTCTACCATCTTAAAGAAACAAATCAGGAACTGGCAAAATATTATACATTTATCTAGGCAATTGCAGTTCAAACAATCTAAAGCTTGGCACCGTTGAAGAACACAACGAAACTACAACTGGGTAAGGCCACTGAGCCCTCATGCTTACTCAGCATTCAATGTGACCGTGGCTGATCTGTGCTGGCCTCCAACTACTCTTCTGTTCCATGTCCTAATAATCCTCAATACATTGAAACTTCTAATATTTATTTCTCTTCAGCTTAAAAATATCTAATAATTTGGCCTTCACCAGAGCATTCCAGAGATTACTACACTTTCAGAGAAGAAATTAATGCAGACCCCTTGCTCATTACTCTTCCACTTGTGAAGAACATTTAAGCATCTACAGGAAAGCTACTAGCATGGATGGAAGATTTGGTGACTGGCTGCAGGCAAAGGGTGGTATCTATTCTGCTTGGCTGCTGGTGACCAGTGGCATTCCATAGGGATCTGTGTTAGGGCCGCTTCTTTTTACATATGTGAAGTGGGATCTTATTGAAACCTACCGAATGTTGAACAACGAAGAAAGAGTGTACGTGGAGAAGATGTTTCCATTAGTGGGAGTGTCTAGGACCAGATTGCATAGCATTAGAATAGAAAGACATCCCTTCAGAATAGAGATGAGGAGGAATTTCTTCACTCAGAAGTAAACTCTCTTTTCAATATTTTTATTAATTTTCACATAGAAGAATACAGAGTACATGAGGATATATATTATGAATCAAAAATGATACCGAATACATTATATTTAAATCACACTTGCAATCGCAGTACCCTATATTCATAATCAAACACATATATTAATTAAATTGTAATAATTACATTATAACAAAAGGATCTAAACCCACTACCAAAGCTGTTTGGTAAAGAAAGAAAGACGGAAAAAAATCCTTATCATATAGTGATTTATGTTATTAGCTAACATCTGTACTTTAACACCAAATCAAAGGTTTTGAAAGTAGTTCAGAAATGGTCCCCACAATGTTTGAAAGTCTTGGTTAGAATCAGAAATTGAACAACGGAGCTTCTCTAAATTTAAGCATGACATAACATCACGTAACCATTGAGCATGAGTAGGTGGAGCAACATCCTTCCATTTAAGCAACACCGTCCTCCTAGTGAAGTAAACTCTAAAAGCAACACTCCAGGGCATTCAGGAATAAAATGTACATGTGTTTTTTTTAAAGAAAGTTGCTAAATCTTTTTTCATGGAGTAAACAGCTTCTTTTCTCCATAGTGGGAAAAAGGGTTTGTTTTCTTTCTGTCCGCTCTCAATATTTACTCCATTCATTCCTTCAAGGAGTTGCTTGATGTGGGATATCATTGTATAACATTGTAAGTGTTACACAATGCCATAATACCATAGTTTAGTGCTATAAAGTGACTAATAGGTACTGCCAGTACATTAACTTGGGATTATTAAGTGATAGATTTTTACTCACCAGTGTCTGACCTATGTAGGTCCTTTACAGTCAGAAACATGTGAATTGATCATAGGGAACAAAGACATGGCAGACCAATTGAATAACTACTTTGGTTTTGTCTTCACTAAGGAGGACATAAATAATCTTCCAGAAATAGTAAGAGACCAAGGATCTAGTGAGATGGAGGAACTGAGGGAAATACATGTTAGTAGGGAAGTGGTGTTAGGTAAATTGAAGGGATTAAAGGCAGATAAATCCTCAGGGCCAGATGGTCTGCATCCCAGAGTGCTTAAGGAAGTAGTCCAAGAAATAGTGGATGCATTAGTGATAATTTTTCAAAACTCCTTAGATTCTGGATTAGTTCCTGAGGATTGGAGGGTGGCTAATGTAACCCCACTTTTTAAAAACGGAGGGAGAGAGAAACCAGGGAATTATAGACCGATTAGTCTGACATCGGTGGTGGGGAAAATGCTAGAGTCGGTTATCAAAGATGTGATAACAGCACATTTGGAAAGAGGAGAAATCATCGGACAAAGTCAGAATGGATTTGTGAAAGGAAAATCATGTCTGACGAATTTTATAGAATTTTTGAAGATGTAACTAGTAGAGTGGATAGGGGAGAGCCAGTGGATGTGGTATATTTAGATTTTCAAAAGGCTTTTGACAAGGTCCCACACAGGAGATTAGTGTGCAAACTTAAAGCGCACGGTATTGGGGGTATGGTATTGATGTGGATAGAGAATTGGTTGGAAGACAGGAAGCAAAGAGTGGGAGTAAACAGGACCTTTTCAGAATGGCAGGCAGTGACTAGTGGGGTACCGCAAGGCTCAGTGCTGGGACCCCAGTTGTTTACAATATATATTAATGATTTAGACGAGGGAATTAAATGCAGCATCTCCAAGTTTGCGGATGACATGAAGCTGGGCGGTGGTGTTAGCTGTGAGGAGGATGCTAAGAGGATGCAGGGTGACTTGGATAGGTTAGGTGAGTGAGCAAATTCATGGCAGATGCAATTTAATGTGGATAAATGTGAGGTTATCCACTTTGGTTGCAAGAACAGGAAAACAGATTATTATCTGAACGGTGGCTGATTAGGAAAAGGGGAGATGCAACGAGACCTGGGTGTCATTGTACACCAGTCATTGACGGTGGGCATGCAGGTACAGCAGGCGGTGAAAAAGGCAATTGGTATGTTGGCATTCATAGCAAAAGGATTTGAGTACAGGAGCAGGGAGGTTCTACTGCAGTTGTACAAGGCCTTGGTGAGACCACACCTAGAATATTGTGTGCAGTTTTGGTCCCCTAATCTGAGGAAAGACATTCTTGCCATAGAGGGAGTACAGCGAAGGTTCACCAGATTGATTCCTGGGATGGCAGGACTTTCATATGAAGAAAGACTGGATCGCCTAGGCTTATACTTACTGGAATTTAGAAGATTGAGGGGAGATCTTATTGAAACGTATAAAATTCTAAAGGGATTGGACAGGCTAGATGCAGGAAGATTGTTTCCGATGTTAGGGAAGTCCAGAACGAGGGGTCACAGTTTAAGGATAAAGGGGAAGCCTTTTAGGACCGAGATGAGGAAAAACTTCTTCACACAGAGAGTGGTGAATCTGTGGAATTTTCTGCCACAGAAAACAGTTGAGGCTGGTTCATTGGCTATATTTAAGAGCAATTTAGACATGGCCCTTGTAGCTAAAGGGATCAGGGGGTATGGAGAGAAAGCAGGTACAGGGTTCTGAGTTGGATGATCTGCCATGATCATACTGAATGATGGTGCAGGCTCGAAGGGCCAAATGGCCTACTCCTGCACCTATTTTCTATGTTTCTATGGCCAACAGTTTTGTACCCGATGTAATCCCTGTATTGTGTCCTAGGAATATACAGTGACAGACATACACCGATTTGTCGTGTACTCGTGTGATAGCCTGTTATTATGCCCAACAGTGTTATATGCTGTGTCCAAAGTTGTATGTGGACTTAGGCCCATCAGGTAAGACTAGGTATGACAGTCACTGATCTTGGATCTTGTGCCCCTATGCTTGGGTTGATGTGCAGGGTGGGTCTTGATGCCCACCTCAAATTCAAAGTGCAGGCATTCCAACGTAGCAAGAAATTGTGCAGTGATGTCACCAGCTGTTGCTTTTGAGGGGTTGGTTTAGCCTGGAGATTTTCAGGTGCGTTCCTTATAGAAAGTCTGATGTACTGCCTCAATAATTTTAAAAGCAGTCAACTTTCCATTTAGAAATAGGAAGCTTTGAACTGAATAGCACTGTGGGTAGCCCTAGGGGAAGTCAACCCTCAGCAGGCATTGTCCAATCATATACAAGTTCTCAGGTATGGGGAGAGGTATTTCAAATTTTCTGAGGGATTATGCAGTGCAAATGCATTGAAACAATTATCACACAACATAATATTAATCTTTTTTATCAGGTGCCAGCGATATGAATGTTAAAACGCAAACACGAGGAAATCTGCAGATGCTGGAAATTCAAACAACACACACAAAATGCTGGTGGAACACAGCAGGCCAGGCAGCATCTATAGGGAGAAGCGCTGTCGACGTTTCGGGCCGAGACCCTTCGTCAGGACTAATGTTAGTCGAAACGTCGACAGTGAATGTTAAAACTGCTGTTTTGCCTATGCAGTGTGCTTGGCAATTCAAATCTTATTTCAGTTCCAGTTTGTTTCTCTTCATCCCAACCCTCAGTTTTGTGCTTCCTCTTGAGTTCACAGTAGCACGGACCACTTCTTGAACTGTCTCTGCACTTTGGCTCAGACATTTTGCTTAACCCTCGATTTGTGAGTCATTTGAACTTGTTCCTGTTATTTCTCAAATGTCAAATTCCAAAGAGAGGTTTCTGTGTGTCACAGCAGGAAGTTTGGGAAAACTGTTGGAAGCTCTCCAGAGCCTGGTGTTGCGCAATGCCTGGCTTCACTTAACAGCAATGCTATTAGAAAGAAGTGACAGCCCAATTTTGGATTATAGACTGTGGTAGTTCACTGAATATGGTAGATTCCAGCAATGAAAAGGTTATCATACGAGGAACGTTTAATGGCTCTGGGTCGCTGGAATTCAGAAGGATGAGGGGGGATCTCATTGAGACCTTTCGAATGTTGAATAGCCTAGACAGTGTAGATGTGGTAAGGATGTTTCGCATGGTGGGAAAGTCTAGGACAAGAGGGCACAGCCTCAGGATAGAAGGGTGCCCTTTCAAAACAGAGATGCAGCAAAATTCCTTCAGCCAAAGGATGGTGAATTTATGGAATTTGTTGCCATATGCAGCTGTGGAGACCAGGTCATTGGACGGATTTAAGGCAGAGATTGTTAGGTTCTTGACTGGACATGGCATCAAAGGTTCCAGGGAGAAGGCAGGGAACCAGGGTTTGAGGAGGAGATAAAATAAAAGGTTCAGCCATGATTGAATGGTGGAGCTGTCTCAATGGGCCAGGTAGCCTATTTCAGCTCATATGTCTTATGGTCTTATGGACTAATCTGACAGCAACTCCTAACTCCAAAATCTCTATCACCAAGGACAATGCCTTGAAGCACTTAGGATTACTACCGCCACTTGCATGCTTCCCTCCACCTCACATCCTGACTTAGAAACAAATTGCCATTCTTTCATCATTGCTGAGTCTGACTCCTAGAATTCCCTACTCATACTTGTTGGGCAATAGAAAAGGGCAAAGACAAAAGTCAAAAAGTCAAATCAAAGTTACTTGGCTATTTAGTATAACCTAATGCTATAACATGAAATAAACATAGTTTTATGAAAGGGATCTGCTAGAGTTTTTTCAAGATTCTAAAGCCAAGTCAATAATGGAGAATTTATGATATGCCCTCTTCTTATTTTTACCATCTGAGATGAGGTACAGGAACCTAAAGACACACACTCAATGTTTTAGGAACAGCTTCTTCTCCTCCACCATCAGATTTCTGAATGGACAATTAACTGACCCACCAACACCACCTCACTATTTTTGCTCTCTTTTCGCACTACATGTTTAATTTATTTTATACATATATTTCTTATTGTAATTTGTTGTTTTTTATGTATTCCACTGCAAAACAACAAATTTCCTGGCACACGTCAGTGATATTCAACCTGATTCTGATGGACTTAGCTAGTGGGCTATCTGCACATAAAAGGCTACTGCATGACATAAGTGCTTATGGCTTTTGGAATTATTGCTTTTCCCTCTTCTACTCCAATGTACTTATTTTCTGAAATAAGGTAAGGATAACATGCAAAATAAGATTTTTCATTGTTCATTGGTACATGTGACCATAATAAACCAACTATTACATAACTTTTCCATACTGGGAAGACATAACAAGTTGAGTGTCCCAAGTATCAATTCTTGGCCTCAACTGTTTACTCTCTATATAAACAACTTGGAGGAGGAAAAAGAGTATAAGTTCTGGAAGCTTGCTAATGACAGAAGACTAGATGGGAGGGCACATGCAATGAGGATAGAGAGACTTTGCAGCAGATCATAGATTGATTCAGTAAACTAGAGAAAACATGGAAAATGGAGTTTAATAGAAAAAAATGTGAGTTCTTTCACTTTGGTGAGAGAAATCAAAAGGCAGATTATTACATGTTGCCACAGGTGGCCATGGAGGCCAAGTCATTTAAGGAAGAGTTTGATAGATTCTTGATTCGGGAGAAGGCAGGAGACTGGGGCTGAGAGGGAAGTGGATCAGCCATGATGAAATAGTGGAACAGACTCAATGCGCCAAATGGCCAAATTCTGTTCCTATATCTTATGGACTTATGGTCTTATGATCTAAATGGAGGGAGACTCCAAATGGACAAATTAATTTCAATAAAACTGATGGTTTTTAGATACATTTTAAAAACAGAAATTTTGATTTAACACCATTGATCATTTGATGCTTAATAAAAATAAGATTTGTTTCTTTGACACTAAGATCGTCCTTTGGATAGGATGCTTGACAGCTGACTGGAGTTTTGAACTTGAGGGATGCAGGTCAAACTCTACGGACGGCAAGGCTTGCCAACTCAGAGGGTAGAGTTATTTTAAAATTTACTTCATCCCTATACTTTTTCTACTCCTGGGTTTTAAATGAAGCTTCACAACTTAGTTGGATGATATAATCAGAAGGTTTTTCAAGGACCCCGTTCCAGGCCTATTTGATTTTTCAGTTTTGATTTCATATATGTCAAGAGGATCGGAGTTGACGACACTGATGATTTTGTATTTTTGTGAGATATTACAAACAGCCCTTTTTTTTCTTTCTCTTTTTTATTTTTTTTCTCTTTTTTTTCTTCTATTAGTTATTAGATTTTTAGATTAGTTTTTTTGCATAATGATTTTTTTTTCTTTTTTCCTTTTTCTTATTTCTTTTTATTTTATATTATGATACACCTAGGTTTGCCTTGTCTGTTTGTATATTGTAGCATTTACGATGTGGGAATACTTATTTATACTGTAATCGTTGTTCTTGTAATCTTTTATAGTTAGTTGAAATATGTATGTTTGTAATCCCATTATCTATGTACCAATTTTATTTTGTTGTTATTAATAATGATAATAAAAAGATGGAAAGAGAGAAGGTTTTTCAAAGAGTATTCACAATTGCTAGTATGTGTCAATAATGAACTCACTTATTCTAGGATTAGAATGGATGGAATGAAATACAAGAGTTCTAGCTATTCTATGCATGCAACAGAAAAGTTTAGCATTCAGGTGCAGGAGGTAATAAAGAATGGTCTTCATTGCAAAAAGGTTGGAGTTTAAAACTAGAGAAATATTGTTACAATTGTACAGGACATTGGTAAGGCCACATCTGAAAAGTTGTGTACTGATTTGGTTCCCTTTCTTTAGGAAAGGATGTACTGGCCAAACAAGTTAAGGCTAAACAGTTAAGATTTACAAGGCTAATTTCTGGGATGAGAAACAAACAAGATGCCTCAATGGCATCTCAACGAGTCAGTCAACATCTGTTGAGAGGAATGCACCAGATGAAAGCAGATAAAGGATCTTGACCCAAAGCATCAACTGTTCACTCTCATAGTGCTGCACAATCTGTCGATTACCTGTAGCATCTTGTTCATTGCTCCAGATTCTATCATCTGCAGCCTCCTTCATCTCAAAATGAGTTTATCAACATACATCCAGTAAATGTATTTCACTGAATGTTTTGCTGTCTCTATGTACATGTGACAAATGAAGCAATTTTCTTTAGTCTTCAATTGTCTAAAATTAGAATCAGTTGCTGACAACATGCTTTCAACACCTAGCTTTCCAGTTTAGTTACACTTCCTGACATATTATTAATATTTTCAGGAGATATTTATTTAGGTTGATGAAGCATGCATAGTCGAGTTTAACCATGTACAAAATGGACTGCAGTCTAAAGCTGAGATGGAACATGGCATGGATGGCCACCCCTTCCCAGTTCAGGAACACACAAAGGTGACCTGTAATTGATTAAGATGATACTGTATTAGATGGAAACTAAACTCCACTGTCTGCCATTCATGTACTTTGTACATATAACCATAATGAGTTATATAAACATCAAAGACTACTTTATCAAACAGTATATATGGTTCCTAAGGTTGTCAAGCCGAGGAGTGTTAGTGGGCACAAGCTCCCACTACCTAAAAATGCTCCTCATGGCATGCACCTCAAATAGCCTCTGACAACCAAGTCCAGCTCCTGGCCTTTCCGTGTGGTTTAGCCTCTAAGCCCAGCGAATCTGTTTCTACTGACAGGAGAAGGGGCGAAAGCGGGTCCTGGCGCCTTAAAACCAGTGCTTTGGGTAGATGGAGCACGTCAGCCTGGGAAGGCAGTCCATCAAAGAGAGGGAAAACTCTGATTTTAAACCTCTGCTGCCTTGTGGCGGTACCCACTCATGGGAAAGGCTTTGGGAGTAAACCCTGAGGACAAATCTGGAGCTGGAGTCCCTAAGGCAGTCCGATGTTGTCTTCAACCTCGTTCTAGCAACTCCTACATTGACACTGGTGCCAAGCTGTATCGGTCCTTGCCCTTCCCTTGGACAACATCGGTGGCCTGGAGAGGGGAGACCTGCTGCAAGGTTCCATACAACCTTGCCCAGGCCTGCGCCCTGGAGAAGACTTTCCAGGCACAGATCCATGGTCTCGCGAGACTAACAGATGCCATACATACATATATCATATATATATATAAAACTAAAATATTACTGAAATATTAAATGCACAACACTTCACCCTGCTTAGCTATAGACTCCAAGTCAATATAGAATTTATTTCAACTATATAAATAATATATTATATATACATCTACTCTATAGACATCCACAGTACAGTACATTTTAATTTGTCCCATCCAGGCCTAAAGATTTAATCGTTGTGGAAGATTTCTTACTCTTGTGGGATAACATCTTCCCTGACAAGAGGGATCATTCTTTGGCAGGCGAGACTTGTGGCTGTGAAACAATCTCAGGTTTTCAGACATCCTCTGTGGTGGTTGTAGGAGTTGACTCTGAGACTGCAGGAAGTGGTTCTGACAGCTCTGGCCACCTTTCTTCTCCAACAATTGCCTCTGCTCTCCTCAACTGATCAAATCCCATCTCCAGATGATACTGTATTAGATGGAAACTCCACTGTGGAGGAGAGTGCTCCAATTCTGTCCTTAGCCTTTTTGAGTACCCACTTTTGATCATCTCTGTAGTCCCTTGTCAGGACTGCTTTTCCAGGAGTGGATCATCAAACCTCCTTTTCAGAGGAATTCTCAAATTGTCTCAGCTGTTTGTCTTGCATACTTCTGCTGAGGTTGGGTTTAAGGAGATCCAAGTGTGAGCAGAAGTGATGACACAGGAACGGTGTAGCTGGTGAGGCACTGGTTGCGCAGGGTGCTGCATTGCGACATGCAAGGAGGAAATTGGCGAGTTTCTGATTCAGTGTTAATGTAGTGTGTTGTTTAAACTCTGGGCAAGCCTTCCCACCAAATCATTTTTATCTGGGTGCTAGGGTGCAGAATGTGACAAGTTGTCAGATTCCATTCATTTTCAGGAATGACTAAAACTATTTCACAAAAAAACTGTGTGCATTGTCACTGACGAATTGTACTGAGAAGAGGCTTCTCAGCACATCAACATTGTGCAAGGCTGTGATAGAAGCTAATGGAAACACTTCTGGCCATTTTGTAGCTGCATCTGCTACTACCAAGAAATTTGTGCCCATGAATGGTCTGGCAAAATCTACATGAATCCTCTGATAGGACAATGCAGGCCATTGTGAAGGATGGAGAGTTACTGTTCTTGACATCTTATGGATGTGCTGGTATCCTGAACAGTGCATGGTGAGCTGTTCGATCGATTGATGTATCTCAGGCCACCAAAGCTTCAAGCCAGTGCTTTCATTCCATCCATGTCTGAACGACCAGCATGTAGCTCCTCCAACACTTTAGATCTCAGCTTGGATGGTACATAAACTCTCAATCCCCACATAAGGCAACATGCGTCAAGGGTATTTTATCCCAGCACTGGTAAAAATGGGCAAACTGGAGTTCCTGCAGCACATTCCAGCCATTTTGGGTGTCCATGTAGACCTGGTTTCCATTTGGATCATCTCTGCTGTAATAGGTAGACCTTCAATTAGCGTTAGGCAAATTAGGTCAAGAGGAGTGTCCTTTTCTAGAAAACTTTTCCGATATTTCCCTTTCCAAAAGTAAACAGAACAATCCATCAGCATTTCCATAATTAGTCATCCTCTTGAATTCTATTTTGTAATTGTGTCCCCACAGAAACAGAGCCCATCTCTGACTTTGTGCTGCTGCTGTTAGTGGAACACCCTTCCGTAGATTGAAAATGGACACTAGTGGTTGATAATCAGTAGCAAGGGCAAACTCTCTGCCATACAAGTACTGGTTGAAATATTTTACACCACAAACCAGACTCAAGGTCTCTCTGTTAATCTGTGCATAATTTTTCTCTGCAGTGGTAATGCGACATGATGCAAAAGCTATGGGGTGTTTACTTCAATCTCTCATAACATATAACGTGACTACACCTAGAGCAAAAGGTGAGGCATGAAAGGCAAGCTTCACTCAACCATACGGATCATAATGTGTGAGTACAGTGTCTGATGTTGCCATTTCCTTTACCTTTTTGAAAATCACCTCACACCGTCCATTTCCAGTTCTTCCTGATCATTCCTGATCATTCCTGTAGTAATGTTCAAGGGATAGAGCACAGTAGCCAAGTTTGGCAGGACCCTGCTGTAGTAATGGACAAATCATCAAAAGGACTACAATTGTGACACATCCTTTGGTCTTAGGGCATCCACCAGTGCTTCTCAGCACACTTGTGTAAGACTTGGACATCAATGGTGTGACCACAGTGAGTGATGCTTGGTTTAAAGAATTCATACTTGTTGCATCGTTCTCTAAGCCCATAATTTCTCATGTTTTTATCACTACCTTGAGATAAATCTGAAGATTTGTAGCTCAGCCAAACATTCAGAGGATACATCACACTCAACTGATGATGTCTCCTCACATGCTGACAAAATATTTGCAAGATCGGAGAAAACTCAACCTAAGTGTTTTGAGTTTTGTGAGATGTTCCTTGTCATCCTTACTGGTAGCAATGATGTCATCCAGGTTACACTGAGTGCCTGGCCAGCCTTGCACCACATGATCCATGGCTTTCTGCCAGAGGTCAGGAGCAGATGCTACTCAAAAAATAGGCTTATCATAATGATAAACTCCTTTGTGAGTGTTTGTTGTGAGAAACACTATGGACTCTTCTTCCATTTCCATCTACAGGTAGGCCTTAACTAAGTCCACTTTGCTGAAGTGTTTCCCTCTGGAAGGATTTGCAAGACATCCTCTATCCTGGTCCTGGTATTGATCTACTTTCGCTGCTGGGTTTATGTTGACCTTAAAGGCAGCACAGATCCTGACAGACATGGCTACTAGAACCACTGGCATTGCCCAGGGGCTCCACTCAACCTTGGAAAGAATTCCTGCAGCCTCCATGTGATCTAACTCGCAGGCCACTTTATCATAGATGGTATAAGGAACTGGGCAGACTTTGCAAAACTTGTGTGTGGCATTTTCATTTAATGTAATTTTACCCTTAATATGTTTGAGCTTTCCAATGTCATCCTTTAACACTTCTGTGGCATCATTCAGTACCTTTCTTAATTCGCTTTCAATTGACTCTATTGCAGTGGATGTGGCATGCAAATGATGGAATGACCACCAATCAAGTTGTAATTGTCTCAGCCAATCATGTCCTCACCATGCTGGCTCTCCTGTTTTTACCACATACAAGCCCAACCTGGCTTGTTGGTTGTTGTAATTCACTGTTATGAATGTCATTCACACAAGGGTTATATTTTCACCAGTATAAATTCTTATTGGATATCTGTAGGCTTTGGGTTGGTATCTTTTAAATGATGTTCAAACTCATTTTCTGGAATGACTCAAACAGCTGAGCTGTTAATTAATTTTTTATTAATTTACCATTCACTGTGGAGTAAGCCATATTGCTTGCCTCTTGTTAGTTTTCACGTTATACATTTCAAGTATACCCAGTCCTGTGTCACTCTCATTATTATCAATTATTCATGAACCACATACAGATTAGTGCTCTTTTTGAAACTATAACTTGACTTTTTATCTTTTTCTCTTCCCTGTGCAGTTATAGTTGTTTTTGGCTGCCCAACATGCTTTTGTATTTGTCCTATTTTGTTACATTTTCTGCGATTTTTATCTTTGGACCAATATTGATCTGATGTACGTGAGCCTCTGCCTCAACAGTAACATAATTTGCTTGGCCAGGCCCATTTCTGTTTAGACATTGCAATTTTGTTCACGCTCACTTTCATTCTTGACAGCAACTCATTTGTGTCTCTATCTGTTGTTTTCATTGATACAGCAATTTCAACTGCTCTTTTAAATGAAAGTTGTGCTTCAGTTAGCAGCCATTTTTGAATGTTTTCTTGTAAGGTTCAAATAACTAAACAATCTCTCATTGCATTATTAAGTCTACCAGAACTGCCAATGCTCAGACAATCGCTTCTATTCTGCTACGTACACTGAAATGGACCCCCCTTTTCTTTTGATTCCGCTTATGAAACCTAAAGTGTTTTGCAACCAACAATGGTTTCATTTCTAAATGTTCCTGCATTATTTTCATGATAACAGTGAAGCTCATTTTAGCTGCTTTGGTTGGAGCAGTCAAGCTCCTAAGCAAACTAAGATTTTCCACCCAATGCACTCAGCAAAATTGGTACTTATTTCTCATTGGTTTTAAAATACTGCTCAATTTGTTCCATATACAATATCCAGTTATCTGTTGTGTAACCAAATGTGTTGATCTTTCTGATGTAGCCTGCCATTTCTGCTCTTTTTTTTAATGATTGTTGTCACCTAGTACTCACTGTGTATGAACCCAAGAATTTATCCATTTTCTGCCTTTCTTTAACTCGACCTGTCTCTGCACATGCTGTGCTATTTCTTCCTTGACTATTTCTCATTCCACTTTTTATTTTTAACTTGAACACCTGGCTGTGCTTCAACAGGTAGGTAGCCATCTCAGGTTGGTTTTAAAAGTACATCGTTGCCACTCTCATGTTCTTAAGGCCAAAACATAAAAACTAGTTGGAAGGAAAACAAGGGAGCCTAGAATGTTTATCTAACTTCATTTTTTTTACTTCAAGTAAGGTGCATGCATATCATGCAGTTGCATGATGAAGTATGCCGTTCATGGACTTCATACATATAACCAAAGAATGCTTAATAAAACAATATATTTATAATATTATTAAAATATTACTGAAATATTAAATACACAACATAAAAGTATTTTTTTGGCCCAGTAGTTCTATAGTTTTCCTTTGATATCATAAATTACTTTGCTCCTTTTTGGCAGGTTAAGTTTCTTGATAAAAATTGAAGGAAGCTTTATGAAAACCCACATCCAATTTCAATTCTAATTGAATTTCCAACTGCAATCTCAGTTCTGCATTGCAACAGTGGATTGTATGTATATCTAGGGTTGCAATGCAAAGACTCAACCAGTTTATGCTGGCAGTATTTGCTGATTAGTTTCTTACATATTACTGTACATATACAGTAATTTACAAATTACTGTTATCCATGCTAGTCTCATTATTCAAATATGCTTCCTTCTCATATACAATGTAATTTTATTTGCTGGTACTGTGAAAATAGGGTCATAGAGTCATAGAAAAGTACAACACAGAAACAGGCCCTTTGATCCATCTAGTCAGTGCTGAACAATTTAAACTGCCTACTCCCATCAAACTGCACCTGAATCACAATCCTCCATACCCCTGCCATCCATGTCCCTTTCCAAACTTCTCTTAAACATTGTAATCAAGCTCGCATGCACCAGCTCGTTTCACACTCTCATGACCCTCTGAGTGAAGAAGTGTCCCCTCACGTCCCCTTAAACATTTCATCGTGCACCCTTAACCCATGACCTCCAGCTGTAGTCCCACCCAACCTCAGTGGATAAAGCCTGCTTGCATTTACCATATCTATTGATGTGAACAGCGGCATGGGAGTGACCTTTCCAAGGCATAAGCCTGATTGGAAGATATGGAGATCCTGGGATGCCTAGTCGTCAAGATCCCCCTCATAGCCTCACTGGTGTAGTCCAAAGGAAGCAAGGCAATATATTTGACAACAGCTTGCTTGCAGGAGTTGCTGGAAGGATGTTCAGTGACGTCCAGCTACCTTAGGGACTCAATCTGGATTTTCTGTCTGGATTAACTCCATAGCTTTCGTCTCTCCTGAGGCTGCCCAGAAGGCAGGGGGACAATTTACCTATAGCTGGGGATCTGGCTCACGAGCACCAGGGCGTGCCCACACACCGGTAGGCCTAGGTGCTACATGAGCAGGGGTAAGACCTCCTCCCTGTCCTCTGTAGTTCAGCTTGAGTCTGATTGGAGTTCAGTTTCTGTGTGTCTCCAGTGAAGCTTGCTGTTGGAGAGGCTATGTACTGGCAGGGAGGGACACTCAGTTCTCCTTTTTGTGAGACTGCTAGCCAGTGGTGGAAGCTGAAAGTGAGAGCAACAAGCACTACCCACTACACTACCATGTTAGACACATCACAACAACCATTTTTTCTATCTATACCCCTCATAATTTTGTATACCTTTATTAAATCTCCCTTCAATCTTTTATGTTCCTAGGAATGAAGTCCAAGCCTATGCAATCTTTCCTTATAACTCAGGTCTTCCCTTCATCTTCTTGTAGGTTCTCTCTGTACTCCTTCAAACATATTTACAATTTTCCTGTAAGTCAGTGACCAAAGTTGTACACAATACTCCAAATTAGGCCTCAACAATGTCCTATGCAACTTCACATAACATTGAATCTCCTGTACTCTGTACTTTGATTTAGAAAGGCCAATGTGCCAGAAGCTTTCTTTACGAACCTATCTACCTGTGCCACAACTTTCAGTGAATTATGGACCTGTATTCCCAGATCCCTTTGTTCTACTGCACTCCTCGGTGCTCTGTCAGTCACTGTGTAAAATCTACCCTGGTTGGTCCACCGAAGTACAACACCTCACACTCGTTGGCATTAATTTCCACCTGCCATGTTTTAACCCATTTATCCAGATGGTCTAGATCCTGCTGAAAGCTCTGATAGTCTTCCTCGCTGTCCATGACAGCCCCAGTATTGGCGTCATCTGCAAATTTGCTGAACCAGTTGACCATGTTATCATCCAGATCATTGATATAGACAAGGAACACCAGTGGACCCAGCATTATCCCTGTGACAATCCACTAGTCACTGGCCTCCAGTCAGAGAGGCAGCCATCTACTACCACTCTGGCTTCTCCCAGAAAGCTAATGTCTAATCCAATTTACTAGCTCATCTTGAATTCTGAGTGACTGAACATTCTTGACCAGCCTCCCATGCAGGTCCTTGTGAAGTGCTTTGCTAAAGTCCATGCAGACAACAGTCACTGCCTTGCCTTCAACAATTCTCCTGGTAACTTCCTTGATAAACTCTATAAGATTGGTTAGACACAGCCTACTGCAAAGCCATGCTGACTATCCCTGATCAATCCATGTCTCTCCAAATACTCATATATCTTGACCCTTAGAATACCTACCAATAACTTTCCCACTGTTGATGTCAGGCTCACTGGCCTATATTTTCCTGGTTTATATTTACAGCTTTTCTTAAGCAGCAGAACAGCATCAGCTATCCTGCAATCCTCCAAGTCTTCATCTGTAGCTAAAGAAGACTTAAATATCTCTCCCTGGACCCCTGTAATTTCTGCCTCCCACAGGGTCTGTGGGAACAGGCCCTGGGGATTTAGCCACCCTAATTTGCCTCAAGACAGCAAACACCTCCTCCTTTGTAATTTGTATAGGGCCCATGTCCTCACTGCTGCTTTGCCTCACTTCTATTGACTCTGTGTCTATCTCCTGAGTAAATGGAGATGCAAATAATCCATTTAAAATCTCCCCCATCTCTTTGGCTCCAAGCATAGACTATCATTGTGATCTTCCGGAAGACCAATCTTGTCCCTTGCATTCCTTTTCCTCTTATCATATTCTCCTTAATCTTCTCTGCAAGAGGTAACTCATGCCTTCTTTTAGCTCTCTGCAGTGTTCTCTTGCATTTCTTATACTCCAAAAGCAATCTCATGAGTTCCTACTTGCTTGTACCTGCTATGCACCTCTTTTTTTTTTCTTAACCAGAGCCACAATATCTCTTGAAAACCAGGATTTCCTAAACCTGTTTTCTTTACCATTTACTCTGGCCAGCACACACGCACTTCGTACTTTCAAAATGTACCACTTACCAAGTACACCTTTGCCAGAAAACAGCCTGTCCCAAATTTACACTTGCCAGATCCTTTCAGATACATTCAAATTTATCCTTTTCGCAACTTAGAATCTCAATTCATGGAGCAGCCCGATCTTTTCCATACTGTATTTACATTGTAGCTAATAGATCAGTAGGTGCGAAGTGTTTCCCTACACAAACTTCTGTTACCTTCCTGTCATTCCCTAATAGTAGATCAAGTATTGCACACTCTCTCATTGGTACTTCTATATACTGATTAAAGAAATTTCCTGAACACATTTGACAAACTCCATCCCATCTAGTCCTTTTACAGTATGGGAGTCAATATTTGAAAAGCTAAAATCACCTTATAGAACATAGAACATAGAACAATACAGCACAGTACAGGCCATTTGGCCCCACAATGTTGTGCTGACCCTTAAACCCTGCCTCCCATATAACCCTCCACCTTAAATTCCTCCATATACCTGTCTAGTAGTCTTTTAAATTTCACTAGTGTATCTGCCTCCACCACAGACTCAGGCAGTGTATTCCATGCACCAACCACTCTCTGCGTGAAAAACCTTCCTCTAATATCCCTGTTGAACTTTCCTCCCCTTACCTTAAAGCCATGTCCTCTTGTATTGAGCAGTGGTGCCCTGGAGAAGAGGCACTGGCTGTCCACTCTGTCTATTCCTCTTAATATCTTATACACCTCTATCATCTCTCCTCTCATCCTCCTTCTCTCCAAAGAGTAAAGCCCTAGCTCCTTTAATCTCTGATCATAATCCATACTCTCTAAACCAGGCAGCATCCTGGTAAATCTCCTCTGTACCCTTTCCAATGCTTCCACATCCTTCCTATAGTGAGATGACCAGAACTGGACACAGTACTCCAAGTGTGGCCTAACCAGAGCTTTTTTTAGAGCTGCATCATTACATCGCATCTCTTAAACTCTATCCCTCAACTTATGAAAGCTAACACTCCATAAGCTTTCTTAACTACCCTATCTACCTATGAGGCAACTTTCAGGGATCTGTGGACATGTACCCCCAGATCCCTCTGCTTCTCCACACTACCAAGTATCCTGCCATTTACTTTGTACTCTGCATTGGAGTTTGTCCTTCCAAAGTGTACCACCTCACACTTCTCCGGGTTGAACTCCATCTGCCACTTCTCAGCCCACTCCTGCATCCTATCAATGTCTCTCTGCAATCTTCGACAATCCTCTACACTATCCACAACACTGCCAACCTTTGTGTCGTCTGCAAACTTGCCAACCCACCCTTCTAACCCCACATCCAGGTCATTAATAAAAATCACAAAAAGTAGAGGTCCCAGAACCGATCCTCATGGGACACCACTAGTCACAACCCTCCAATCTGAATGTACTCCCTCCACCACAACCCTCTGCCTTCTGCAGGCAAGCCAATTCTGAATCCACCTGGCCAAACTTCCCTGGATCCCATGTCTTCTGACTTTCTGAATAAGCCTACCATGTGGAACCTTGTCAAATGCCTTACTAAAATCCATGTAGATGACATCCACTGCACTACCCTCATCTATATGCCTGGTCTCCTCCTCAAAGAACTCTATCAGGCTTGCTATACATGATCTGCCCTTCACAAAGCCATGCTGACTGTCCCTGATCAGACCATGATTCTCTAAATGCCCATAGATCCTATCTCTAAGAATCTTTTCCAACAGCTATCCCACAACAAACGTTAAGGCTCACTGGTCTATAATTACCCAGACTATCCCCTTTTTGAACAAGGGGACAACATTCACCTCCCTCAACCTTCCAGTACTATTCCCATGGACAACGAGGACATAAAGATCCTAGCCAGAGGCTCAGCAATCTCTTCCCTTGCCTTGTGGAGCAGCCTGGGGAATATTCCGTCAGGCCTCGGGGACTTATCCGTCCTAATGTATTTTAACAACTCCAACACTTTTTCTCCCTTAATATCAACATGCTCCAGAACACCAACCTCACTCATATTGTCCTCACCATCATCAAGTTCACTCTCATTGGTGAATACTGAAGAGAAGTATTCATTGAGGACCTTGCTCACTTCCACAGCCTCCAGGCACATCTTCCCACCTTTATCTCTAATCGGTCCTATCTTCACTCCTGTCAACCTTTTGTTCTTCATATAATTGAAGAATGCCTTGGGGTTTTCCTTTACCCTATTCACCAAGGCCTTCTCATGCCTCCTTCTTGCTCTCCTCAGCTCCTTTCTTGCTACCCTATAATCCTCAATAGACTCATTTGATGCTTGCTTCCTAAACCTCACGCATGCTGCTCCTTCTTCCATCTGACTAGATTCTCCACCTCACTTGCACCCATGTTTCCTTCACCCTACCATTCTTTATCTTCCTCACCGGGACAAATTTATCCCTAATATCCTGCAAGAGATCCCTAAACATGCACATGTTCACTTTACTTTACTTTATTGTCACCAAACAATTGATACTATAGCGTACAATCATCACAGTGATATTTGTTTCTGCACTTTGCGCTCCCTTAAGTACAAATCGAAGTAAATATAATAAAAATTTAAATAATAAATCATAATTAGAAAATAGAAAAGGGAAAGTAAGGTAGTGCAAGTCAGGTGCAGATATTTGGAAGATATGGCCCAGATCCAGGTCTGGATCCGTTCAACAGTCTTATCACAGTTGTCCATAGTACATTTCCCTGCAAAAACATCATCCCAATTCACACCCGCAAGTTCTAGTCTTATAGCCTCACAATTTCCCCTTCCCGAATTAAAAATTTTCCTGTCCTCTCTGATTCTATCCTTTTCCATGATAATGTTAAAGGCCAGGGAGCGATGATCACTGTCCCCCAGATGCTCACCCACTCTTCCCCATCTAAACCCTTGGAACTAATCAAGTGCCAATCAATATTAGGGAAGTTAAAGTCATCCATGATAAGAACCCTGTTATTTTTGCACCTTTCCTAAATCTGCCTCCCAATCTGCTCCTCAGTATCTCTGCTGCTACCAGGGGGCCTATAGAATACCCCCAGTAGAGTAACTGCTCCCTTCCTGTTCCTGACTTCCACCCATACTGACTCAAAAGAGGATCCTGCTACATTACCCAACCTTTCTGCAGCTGTAATAGTATTCCTGACTGGTAATGCAACCCCTCCTCCCCTTTTCCCCCCTCCATCCCTTTTAAAGCACTGAAATCCAGGAATATTGAGAATCCATCCCTGCCCTGGTGCCTGCCAAGTCTCCATAATGGCCACTACATCATAATTCCATGTATGTATCCAAGCTCTCAGTTAAAGCTATTATTAATGCTTTTTGAGATAGTGATTTAGATGCATATCATATTTTTTACTGAGTTAAGTATTGTATGTAATTAGTTTTGCTACAACAAGTGTATGGGACATTGGAAAAAAAGTTGAATTTCCCCATGGGGATGAATAAAGTATCTATCTATCTATCTATCTATCTATCTATCTATCTATCTATCTATCTATCTATCTATCTATCTATCACCTTTGTTCCTGATGCTTCTTGTATTGAAATACATGCACTTTAGCTCTTCTACCTTTACACCCTTTATTCTGTTTCTCGTTCCTCAAAGCCTCTTTATATGCTAGATCTGGCTTTACTCCATGCACTATACTTGCAGCTCGCGCATGACCTTTATCCTCCTCCACCTCACTATCTGCTCTAACACTCTTTTTCCCCTCTCCCTGCAAATCTAGTTTTAACCACCACCCCCCCCCCAAACCCGGAACAGCACTAGCAAACCTTCCCGCAAGGATGTTAGTCCCCCTCCAGCTCAGGTGCAACCCGTCCTGTCGGAACAGGTCCCACCTTCCCTAGAACAAGGCCCAATTGTCCAGAAATATGAAGCCCTCCCTCCTGCACCAACTCCTTAGCCACGTATTTAGCTGCATTATCTTCCTATTTCTGGCCTCACTAGCACGTGGCACAGGTAACAATCCTGAGATTGCAACCCTGGAGGTCCTATCCTTCAACTTTGCACCTAACTCCCTAAACTCTCTTTGCAGGACCTCCTAACTACATTTTATAACAACATTATGTTTCTTCCAACCATCTACAAATTTGTCCCTGTAAATCGCACAGAGAGTAAGGTGGTCAATAACATAGCCCCATTAATCCATGGTCATTTATTTCTTATTTCTCATTTCTACCTATGAAGCCTCAGTAGGTGAGTTCTCCAGTCTGTCCTGACTGAGTACTGAAGTGACATTTTTCCTGACTAGTAACACCATCCGTTCCCCTTTAACCCCTCATGCTCTGTCACTTCTTAAACAATGGAACCTTGGAACACTGAGCTGCCAGTCCTGCCCCTCCTGCAACCAAGACTCACTACTGGCTACAATATCATAATTGATTGTGTTGGTCCATGCTCCGAGTTTATCTACCTTTGCTGCAATACCTCTTGCATTGAAATATACCCAGCTCAGGAGATTAGCTGCGCTCTGCTCATCTATCTGTCTGAGATTTTCATGACGTCTGTCTCCACAACCTTTCCATTATCTGTTCTGGGACTCTGTTTCCCATTTGCCTGTGCAACTGTACTTTAAACCCAAACCCACCCCCCCCCCCCACCTCTGCAATGCAGCACCAGCAAATCTTCCCTCTAGGATAATAGATCCCCCTCTCGTTTAGATGCAAACAGTCTCTTCTGTATGGGTTCCACCTTCCCTGGAAAATGAAATACTTATATTGTAACCATCAAAAGGCAGTAGTGTGAAACCAAGCAGAGGGTGCCGAATAGCCTTCATCTATTCTGAAAGCTTCCATGATCATATAATCATTTCCTCTTTATCTTCATCATGTTTACACAGGATTCAGTAATTAAGAGAAACAAAAAATGTGGTTAAATTTCCCCCAGAAAATCAATGGCCTCTACAGTAAAGCACAAGATTTACATAGAGACTTGCAGCATTGATCAGTGGTTGAAACAGGATGATTAGAAAGCTTCATATCCCATAAAACAAATGCACTGAATTGTTCCCAATGAATTGTGTATTTATTTTAATTGTAGTTGGAGATCAAAATAAATTTGAGACTTAAATGTGCATTAGCTGCCCAATGATCACCATCTTACCTAAATAAACTCATCCTACTGTTTACAGTATTGAGGTAAATATTTCAATGTTTAAGTTAGATCCTGGATTTACTATTTGCAATAAGCTAATCTATATTGTTCAAATGGTGCCTTTCCTTTATGCTCCGGTCCAGGAAGCTGCTGGGTTGTGTGGTTCTTGCCTGCAATTTAACCAGCTGCACAACATCTCCCATTCTAAATATCAACTGATGGAGATTTGTTGAGCAAACATGTTATTGGAACATAAATAAATGAATGGTAAAATCAGAACATCTAAACAATTACTCATACCTCTTGCAATTTTCATGTAGACCATATTAATTAGGAAATTTTATTGGTGACATTTCTATCTGAGTAGGGACTTTAACAAAAATAAGGATCAGCAGGTTCAAAACAGTGCAAGTATTGCTGAGCAGATAATAAAACCAATAATTTAGCTTAGTGCTTTGCCTATTTATAGAATATTTCAGAGCACAACTCCATTGCATTGCTAGCTGCTGTCATGTTTTTAATTAAGGACAGACGTAGCTGATTTTGTTTGTTCTGCCAGAGGAAATTCAAGACGGAAGATGAGTATACATGAGATGAAGTCACCCCAAGCCATAAAATAACTTATAAAGGCAAGAAGAGTTTGTATTTTCAAATGACTGTTAATTGTATAATAAATTTATTGATAAAATCCAACATACGTGATCAACGTCATTTAGCTTAACAACACACGAAAGATCACCACTTGTATATTGTTAGAAAACTCTGAGCAGCTTTGTTATGAATAAAATTAATTACATAGGGATTGATATATTGCTAATAATTTCACAGTATTCTCTCATAATGAAATAGATCTAGGGAGCCCTACAGGTGACAGGTAATATCCATGTCACTTATGTGTCAACTAGTAATCTTGATCAAAAGAAAATTACCTAAACTTAAGAGATGCCGTGACTAGCAACACTGAGAGATCACCATTGACTTGAAGAGGAACCAAGTCAAGAACAGCAGGGATATGAGTGCAGAATTAAATTGATGCATTCAACTCTTTACTCATCAAAGTCTGTTCATCTACCACAACAAGCAAGTTAGAATTATGCGGAAGTACAAATTATTCATCTAGATCAGTGGCGTATCTAAGGTATGGCAGGTATGGCACATGCCCTGGGCACCACTTAAAGAGGGGCACCACTGAGCAGTTTCTATTAAAGTCAGACAAGCCATCCTTGGATAGTGAAAGAAGAATTTTCTTCAGATGTATGATCTGTCTTTGATTATCATGGGTGAGAAGCACAAGGATGGCCTTATTTGAGAGCATTGTGTAAGAAGACCATGAAACATTTCCTCACAAAGAAGAAGGAAAGTGGAGCTGAAGGATGGAAGAGACAAAAGTTGGAGGCGGAGGAAGCCAGGAAGTCGAGCAAGTTCTTCATGCCCTTCTTTGAAAAGCCCAGAACAAGTAGTTCGACACGTTCTATGGAGTCGCCTGCACCTGCTACAAGTTTATTAGAATCCGAAGGCGGATCAAGTATAAATGCATCACAAGCCGAGGAGGAAGTCAAGTCAGATAAAGCTGAGTATGATGAGATTAAGAGTGAGGCTGCCACAGAGACCATGGACATGACAGGAGGGGAAGACGATGGTGGTGGTGGTGATGTTGAGTTTATTGACGAGATTTTACCGACGACACTGAGGCTAGTGAACTGGATGGTGTCAAAGAGCCTCAGACTGTCATACAAGAAGTGATTGAACAGCATGACATTGGACTTCTGAAGTTTGACAAGGATACTGGAAAAGCAATTCTACCTGATGCGTTGAGAACAGCAATAATAAAGCTGGGTTCTAAGTATTTCCAGAACAGTGAGGGGCCTTTCGTACCAACAAATAGCTACTCAATGAACAAAACTTGGTTCAAGAGGAAATTGCGAAATGGTCATGGTGAGGAGTGACTCGCTCATGGCTGGTCTATTCCCCTTCTAAATAGTCTGCATTTTGTATTTGTTGTCTTCTCTATTCCCGGTCAGATCATCAATTCTCTTTGGAGCAGGAAAGTGGATTCAACCAGTGGAAAGCACCTGAAAGGATTAGTGTTCATGAAAATGCCAAGCATCATTGGGAATGCTTCACACAGCAGAAAGAAATGGAAAGAAATTTAGCTGGAAACAGAGGAGTTATTGACGTGGTATTTCAGTCACAGACTGAGAAGGAAAAGCAGAGTGACATGATCTGTTGACGAGAATCCTTCATTGCACAAAATTCCTTGCGACTCAGAACCTGGTTTTGCGAGGACACAGGGAGTCACTTCAGCTAGACGATGACTCTGATGTGGGAAATTTCCTTGGCTTACTGAAACTACTGGCCATCTTTGACCCTGTCGTAAAAGAACACCTCACTCATTTGGAAAGTCATCCTGGATTCACGTCTTATCTTTCATCGGGTGTCCAGAATGAATTCATCCACATGATGGCATCCACTGTTCTCCAGACTTTACTGAGAAGCATTCATAAAGCCATGTACCATGGTCTCATGTTCGACTCAACTCCTGATCAGGCACACAGTGAGCAGATGTCAGAAGAAGTGAGGTATGTGGAAGTTGATTTTGAGAGGAAAACAGTCCATTTTAGCGAGTCCTTCCTTGGTTTTATCCTGATAAGTCAGAAGGATGCTGAGAGCTTGTTTGAAGACATCTTGAAACAGCTAGAGAAGGATGAAATGGAGCTACAAGATTGTCGGTCACAGTGCTATGACAACGCTACTGTGATGGCTGGACATAGAAGTGGTGTTCATCAAAGAATAAGTGAGAAAAACAACCTGGCAGTGTTTGTGAATTGCGACAATCACTCACTCAAGTTGGTGATGGTCACGTTTTTTGGAACCATTGAAGTTCTCTACGTGTTTTTCTCTTGTTCAACACAGTGCTGGGAAAAACTCAAAAACGCTGTGCCTGTGGTTGTTAAGTTGGAGTCCGAAACCAGGTGGAGTGCAAGGACAGAAGCAGTTCTCCAGGACATAATAGACAATGAAAACAAGACCCGTGAAACAAGAAGTGACACAAGGTGGCTGTACAACCGCATGTTGAATTATGATTTTTTGATTTTGCTAAGATTTTGGAACAAAGTACCCATTCAAATTGACCATATTCAAAAGAGGCTGCAGGATCCTAGTATGAACTTCCACGATTCTGCCCTGGATTTGAAAGCCCTCCAAGATCATTTTTATGATGAAAGAGAAGTGTTGGTCAGTGAATCACTCGAAGAAGGAGTCGGTCTCTGTCATGAATGGAATACTGAAGTTGAAAGGTGTCAGAAACGTAAGAAATGAATGGCTGATGAGAACTCGAGAGATGCTGGGTTAACAGCTAAGGAAGAAATGGAAAGAGTCATGAAGGGAACGCTCAACCATTTTCACAGAGAAATGGACAAAAGATTTGCATGTTTGCATGACATTGATGCCAAGTTTGAGTTCCTTCTCGATGTTGAGGGACTGTGTTACGGCATCGACAGTAATGACCTGAAGAAGTGCGAAAATTTGGAAGAATTGTACAGCTCTGATGTTGATGGACAGCAGCTATATAAGACATTTTGGATTGCAGAATGTTACTATCAAGGCAGGTCAACATGAAAATATCAAGACCTGAAGAGCTTCTTGAATTTATTGTTCAGTATGGAGATGAGAGCATCTTTCCCAATCTTTGCATTGCTATTCAGATAATGCTAGCTATTGCAGTTCCCATTGCCAGCTGTGAGAAACCATTCAGCAAGTTAAAACTAATACTTCCATATCTGAGAGCCTCCATGGGTCAAGGCAGACTCTGTGATCTTGCTCTGCTGAGTGTAGAAAGAGAAGAAACTGAAAAAAACTGACTTTGATCACATCATAGACCAATTTGCATCAGTGAAAGCAAGGAAGATGCAGTTATAATTTTCATGTAATGCCCTAATTTGTTAATTAAAAGATTAACGAGCTTGACTTGTATTTTTGAGCTGATATTATGGTAAAGTTATCTAAAAGATGGGTGTCAGATGTTTGGACAGGAGCGCAATTTCAGTGCTTGCCATAGGTGCTATTTTTCCGTAGATACGCCCCTGATCTAGATGGATGAAGACACAAGAATGTTAGAAATCAAAACACTTAACTTAAATTGATCAGTGCCTTTGTTACTAGATTCAATCATCTCCATCCCTCGAGGACACACACCATTCTGATGGATGTATAAGGATCATTCTTTCCTGAATCCCACCACCATTGTGTATGTACTATTTCCATAAACACTGCTATGCTTTAAAGGGAACTCAAGGCAAAATAAAGGCACAATGAGTAGGAGTATTTCATCTGGCCCCTCAAGTTTTTCCAAATATTCAGCATGAGTATGGCCAATCTGCTCCAGTTTTCCATTTCTCTTCACATTGATAACTTTTCATGAGAATCAGAGATATGCATGAAATTAGTGTGACATGTAATCATTGCCCACTTCTAAGGAAGAAATTTTAAAAAGTGACATGCCAAATCCCAATCATGGATTAACTTGTAATAGTCATAAATCACCAGCAGGGAGAAATTACCGGGTGATATTTACACTAAATTTTGTTCCTGTACAACTCAGTAGCGGAAATGAAATATTGATATTTTGTATTTCTCATATTTTATTGAATAACTATAGGGATAACCTTGTCAATGAATATTTGTACATTTGCAAAAATTGTACACGAGTTTTATTTGCTTTCTAATAAAACTTACATCTCTTTTTGTGTAAAATTTTATCTACTATTACCAGCTGTATTTCAATTTTAGTTATAATATGTCAACTTCAATAGCTGTATATTAGTGGGCAGGCCTACATTTTGAAGTGTTTTTTAATCTGAAATATCTGCAGGTCGCATTTTAATAAATTTCATCAGCCATGACACCACAGATGATAAAATCAGAAGAAAACCAAATGTCCAAATATACATATTGGCTTTTCTTCAATACAGCAAGCCTGGATTCAAAACCATTATAATTGCAATAAAACCAAATATTTCAGATTACATAAACTGATCTTTAAGCAAAATTAAATTATTTCTATTTATTTAATAACTGTGGAGGAATTTCTATCTGAAAGTATTGAACATTTCTCCAGGCATTTTTCTGTGTTTTATTTGTTGGAATCCAGTGAGCAAATGGTAATAATATATTTGCTGAAATTTGATCTGTGGGCATGAAAATAAAATGTGAAGCTTCCTATTTAGGGCAGGCTGATGTTAAGAAGTATTATTGGAACAACAGAAGCAAATATAAGCAGAATATTAGAGAACAACTCAATGAGCTACTCTGCTGCTTGTGTGTACTGGTTAAAAGGCTTTTGTGTATGAAAATCTATGTGGTATGTACAAACCCCATTTCCAGAAAAGTTGGGATATTTTCCAAAATGCAATAAAAACAAAAATCTGTGATACGTTAATTCACGTGAACCTTTATTTAACTGACAAAAGTACAAAGAAAAGATTTTCAATAGTTTTACTGACCAACTTAATTGTATTTTGTAAATATACACAAATTTAGAATTTGATGGCTGCAACACACTCAACAAAAGTTGGGACAGAGGCATGTTTACCATTGTGTTACATCACCTTTCCTTTTAATAACACTTTTTAATCGTTTTGGAACTGAGGATACTAATTGTAGTAGATTTGCAATTGGAAATTTTGTCCATTCTCACTTTATATAAGACTTCAGCTGCTCAACAGTCCATGGTCTCCATTGTCTGATTCTCCTCTTCATGATGCGCCATACATTTTCAATAGGAGATAGATCTGGACTGGCAGCAGGCCAGTCAAATACACGCACTCTGTGTCTACAAAGCCACGCTGCTGTAGCCCATGCAGAATGTGGTCTGGCATTGTCCTATTGAAATAAGCATGGACATCCTGGGAAGAGACGTTGCCTTGATGGCAACATATGTCTCTCTCAAATCCTAATATACGCCTGAGAGTCAATGGTACCTTCACATACATGCAACTCACCCATGCCGTGGGCACTGATGCACCCCCATACCATCACAGATGCTGGCTTTTGCACCTTTCGCTGATAACAATCAGGATGGTTGTTTTCATCTTTGGCACGGAGAACTTGAGGCCCGTTTTTTCCGAAAACTAGCTGAAATATGGACTCATCTGACCACAGCACACGGTTCCACAGTCTTTCAGTCCATCTGAGGTGAGCTTGGGCCCAGAGAACTTGCCGGCGTTTCTGCATAGAGTTGATGCATGGCTTCCTCCTTGCGTAATACAGTTTCAAGTTGCATTTCTGGATGCAGCGACGGACTGTGTTAAGTGACAATGGTTTTCCAAAGTACTCCTGAGCCCAGGTGGCTATAATTGTCACAGTAGCATGACGGTTTCTTAGGTAGTGCCGCCTGAGGGCTCGAAGATCACACGCTTTCAACTGTGGTTTCCGAACTTGCCCTTTACGCACTGAGATGTCTCTGAATTCTCTAAATCTTTTCACAATATTATGTACTGTAGATGTTGAAAGACCTAAATTCTGTGCAATCTTGCATTGAGAAATGTTCCTTTTGAACTGACTAACAATTCTGTCACAAATTTTGTCACAAAGGGGTGAGCCACGAGCCATCCTTGCTTGCAAAGACTGAGCCTTTGATGGACGTTACTTTTATACTCCGTCATGATACCTCACCTGCTACCAGTTAGCCTGCTTAATGTGGAGTCTTCCAAACTGGTGTTACTTGAATATTCTGTGCACTTTTCAATCTTATTTTAACTCTGTCCCAACTTTTGTTGAGTATGTTGCAGCCATCAAATTCTAAATTTGTGTATATTTACAAAATACAATTAAGTTGGTCAGTAAAACTATTGAAAATCTTTTCTTTGTACTTTTGTCAGTTAAATAAAGGTTCATGTGAATTAACATATCACAGATTTTTGTTTTTATTGCATTTTGGAAAATATCCCAACTTTTCTGGAAATGGGGTTTGTACATACTCATTGCCTAATATGAACTCCTGACAGGGCAAGAATTACTCTAGTGACCACAAAGCTGGCAAATAGCCTAGAACTACTATTTTGACTACCTTTGTGTATCATGAAGAGCCATGAAAAGGCATTGGCAAGTAGGATTAAAAAGAATCCAAGGCATCCTATATATATATCAGTAGCAAGAGGGGATGAGGGAGATGGTAGGACCATTCAAGAACAAAGGGGGCACATTTTCTTGGACGCTGAGGATGTGAGTGAAGTCCTCAATGAGTACTTTTATATCAGTTTTTAACAAGGAGAAAGACGAAGAGGATAGGGAGATCAATGCGAAGAGTATTAATATGTTGGGCTAGATCTCTTAAAGAACATTAAGGTGGAAAAGTACCCAGGGGCTGTTGAGATCAACCCTAGATTATTGAGAGAGGCAAGTGAAGATATTGTTGAGGCCCTGATCAATATCTTTGTGTCCTGTCTAGCCACAGATGAGGTTCAATAGGACTGATGAGTAACTAATATTACTCCATTATTCAAGAAGGGACCCAGGGATAATCCTGGAAACTATTGACTGGTGAGTCTTACACCAGTGGTAGGGAAGTTACTGGACAGAATTCTTAGGAATGAGATTTTTGAGCATTTGGAAAAACATGGCTTAATTAGGGAGAGCCACCGTGGTTTGTGCAGTGTAAGTCATGCCTTTTAAACTTGATTGAGTTTTTTGATGAGGTGATGAGGATGATTGATGAAGGTAGAGTTGTGGCTGTTGTCTGCATGGATTTTAGTGAGGTTAAGATGCATGGAATCAATGGTGAATTGTTTGTTTAGATTCAGAACTGGCTTGCCCATAGAAGCCAGGGGGGTAGTGGTTGAAGGCCCTTATTCTAGCTGGAGGTCTGTGATTAATAGTATTCCACTGGGATCTGTACTGGAACCTCTGTTTTTTGTGATATATAAATGAACTGGATGAGAATGTAGATGGGCGGTTTAGTAAGCTTGAAGATGGTACGAAGATTGGTGGTGTTGTGGGTAGTGTAGATGACTGCTGAAGAATACAGCAGGATTTTGATCTGTTGCAGATATGGACAGAGAAATACCAGATGGAGTTTAACCCAGCCAAATGTGAGGTTTTGCATATTGACTATAAGTCCATAAGATATAGGAGAAGTCGACCATTCGGCCCATCAAGTCTTTCAATCATGGGCTGATCCAATTCTTCCAGTTATCCCCACTCCCCTGGTTTCACCCCATACCCTTTGGATGCCCTGGCTAATCAAGAAACTATCTATCTCTGCCTTAAATACACCCAGTGACTTGGCCTCCACAGCCACTCATGGCAACAAATTCCATAGATTTACCACCCTCTGACTAAAGTCATTTCTCTGCATCTAAAAGGACATCCTTCAACCCTGAAGTCGTGCCCTCTTGTCCTAGAATCCCCTACCATGGGAAATATCTTTGCATATGTAATCTGTTCAGGCCTTTTAACTTCAGAATGTTTCTATGAGATTCCCCCCTCATTCTCCTGAGCTCCAGAGAGTACAGCCCAAGAGATGCCAGCCGTTCCTCTTATTGGTAGATCAAACTTAAAGAAACAGTACACTGTTAAGAACAAGACATTTGACAATGTTGAGGAAGAGTTTATAGCTCCCTGAAAGTGACTACAGAGGTTGATAGGATGGTTAAGAAGACAAACTTGCCTTTTTTAGTTGAGGCGTTAAGTTTAAAAGTCAGGAAGTTATGGTGCAGCTTTATGGCACTCTAGTTAGACTGCATCTAGAGTATCACATACAGTTATGTTCACTCTATTATAGGAAGGATTTCAAGGCTTTTGAGAGGGTGCAGAAGAGGTTTAACAGGATGCTGACTGAATTAGAGGGCATGTGCTATAAGGAGAGGTTGGACAAAATTAGTTTTTTTTTCTCTGGAGTGATGGAGGTCTCAGGGAGATCTGATAGATATTTTTCTGTTTATCTTGCAAGTATCTATAATGTTTATGAGAGACATAGATAGAGTAGACAGACAGTATCTTTTTCCCACTGTTGATATGTCTAAAACCAAGAAGGCATGCATTTAAGGTGAGAGAGGGTAATTTCAAAGAAGATGTGTGTGGCAAATTTTTCTACAGAGAGTGGAGTGTGCTGCCTAGGTTTGTGGCAGAGGCAAATACATTACTGCAGATACTTTTAAGATATGTTTAGATAGACATATAAATGTGAGAAAAGTAGAAAGATAAGGACATGATGTAGGCATAAGAGATTCATTTAGTTGACCATTTGATTAATAATTTAACTGGTTTAGCACAAGATTATGGGCCAAAGGGCCAGCTCCTGTGCTGTACTTTTTTAGGTTCTCTGTTCTGTGAGATACTTATCATGCAAGTGAACATACAATAAATGATACATATGTGAACAGATTTAGGTAATGCTTGATGTTGCTGGTTACATGGTGCTTACAATACATACTCAACCCATCATCTTAGTTTTTCGAAGTTCTTCACAGTAATTAGTGCAGAAATCCTTCTTAGGGAACACATTTCTCAAATTATTAACTTTTATAAGCCAAATGCCCTTGTCATTCAACCCTCTGAGTCACAAAGAATAAACAACTCTGTCCTTATAGTCAAATATTATCTTCAAATGAGATTAAAGGAGCAGGAAATCTCTGAAGAACCATTGATCAGCCCCAAAAACCTACCGTCTCTCGATTAACCACTCTCTTCCATATCTATTTAATAATTCTCAACACTATCAGCCCCTTGGTTAGTCTGCTATCAGTGAAGCACCCCTTTTGAAATCATTAAAGTGTTTCAAGAGTCTGAAGCAATACAGATTTACAATCTAAGCTATAAAATCTACACTTGAAGGCTGGATATACCAAAGTGAATATATGTGGACAATGAATGTCAAAGACAACATAGCAAGTGAAGGAGAGAACCATAAGAACCTGGAATAATAAATAGCTGTGGCTGAATAGTTAGGTCATTGGAGCAAAAATCCATTCTGGTATTCTTCCACACATTAGAATCCTATGGACTAGGTTCTTTTGGCTGTGATGGTTCAAATTACTAATGCAAACAATTAGACTAACAATACAAAGAACAAGCGTAAATGCAGTTATATGAATTCAATATTTTTTCAGGAAATTAAAGAGCGGACTGTCTTGCTAAGGATGGCCATGAATTGACTAGATTATTATAGCTATCTGGGTCACCAGCTTCTTCAGAAAAGAAAAGCAAATCTACTTACCCACTCTGGCCTGCATTTGATTCCAGTCTCACAAAGGCGGCGGATTGGTCCCTTTGCTAATTGTCAGCCTCAGCAAACCAGTAGGGACATTACCTATCTCAGATTATGGAAGAACTTTCTCAATAGGATTTCTAACATAGAGTTGACCAGGAATTGCATTAATTTGTTAGATGATATTGGATAAGCCTTCAGCAGGCACTGCAGTAATGTTGCAGTGATAAAATTATTAAAGATAGAACTAGATGTTATCAGTTTTCTTTTGCAAGCTCAGGCTCTGTTTCTAGGCCATATTGTAAGTGGGTATCATGTAAACAAGGGGAAGAAGAGCAAGGATAGACTTAGGAGACAAAGAGATGGGACCAGAGACGGTTGATGGATATATGCTGATTGCAATTACTCAATCAGATGCAGTGACCTTTGTGGTAGGCACCTTCCCTTCTCTCATGCCTGCTGCAGTCAGGTGACAATTCAATGGAATCTCTGATATCCAGCAACTGAAAATTCAATCATTTTAAGGATTTCCCACTGATAAGAAACTGATTGCTAAAACTTTGAGGAACTGCTTTAAGGAAGTTACAATCTACATCTGTTAGATTTGATTTTTAGGACCGGAGAGTTTGTTAAGCAGCGTTTATGGTAGGGTAAAAGGCTATACGGTCCCAGGTTATTTTAGTTTGGGCTAGATCGTAAGTAGCCCAAATTCTCAACACTTCAAGTGATTTATGATTGATTGTGCAGCATTGCCTGTAAGGGCACAGTGGAGCATAATTGCCTAACTCTGAAATTTCAGTGTTAGTCAACGCCCTCATAAAGCAACAATTAAATAATGCTTGTTAATACTGTTTTGTTTTTTGTTATGACAATCACAAAATCCAGGCTTAACCAAGTCAACCAATGCATCTGCTGCTGAATACTTGATCCACCACTTTTTTGCAAATCCAAACCATTACTAAGTGACCTCCAACCTATCCCAACAGAAACCATCCAAGAATCTGCTGGCTATGACTCAGCCCTTCACTCCAGTTCTCATGGACCTACAACTGCTTCCAGTCAAACAATATTAGTATTTCCACTCTTTTCTTTCCAAATCTCTCAGTTGCCTCACCCATCCTTTATTTTCCGGAGCCTCCTCCAGCTTTGCAACAACCTAGGATACCTCTAATTTCAGCTTCTTGATCACTTAGGAATTTTAAACATTCCATCCTTGCCAGCAAAGTCTTCATTTGTCAAGCCTCTAGATCCTGCCATATTCTCTTAAGCTCCACATCTCTCCTTCCTTGAAATTATTCCTGAAAAGGCATTGTCATTTTTTGAAGATCTACCTTCATGTCTCCTTTTATGGCTCAGCATAAGTGTTAGTTTGCTGATGTTCCTGTGAGATGTCCTTGGGACAGTTAACTGCATTTACCCTGCCAGTAAGAGAAAAATGGCTGCTGCTAAAATGATTTTGTTTCTGTCTGGACAGGCCATTTGAAAAAATACTTGCAAGGACAAAATATGATGCAAAAACAGCCAGACTAGCTTGCGAAGAAGCTGACTGTGGTTTCCAAACATTCAATTCACTAGGTTTACATTTTTTACATGGTTAACTCAATGACTTCAGTGACCGAGAAGTGACATTGTTCACTGTATTCAACAGTTTTTCACGATACAGAACTTCATAAGAAGAGGATGAATGGGTGAGAAGTTGCTCAGTTCCCCAGAGAAACTGGGCAAGACTGGCTGGCCCCACCTCAGCATGACACCTGGACCATGTCCTGATCTGAAAGCTGTAATGGATCCGGGACCACTGTCAGTTTATTTATTCTCCTTCTGTTTGGAGACTTTCCCTGATTAATTGCTAGCTTGTAATTACTGCTGTTAACTAATGTCAAATCTAATTAACCTGTTCTCAGTTCAGTACTTCAACAATCCCAGTCTTAGGGAAAGGGTCTCAAGGCATGATTTTCCAGAGATATGTGGTACTTACCCATTCGTTTATTTACTTTGGGCCTTGTTTGCTATTCCTGGTTCAAGCCCTGGCGACAGCTTTCTAAAATGCACCATCAAGCCTAATTGGCCTCTGTGAAACAGCAGTGAACACAAGGCTTAAGCAATGTTTTCTAAAAAAACTTCTGGTCCCTGAGACACTTTGAGATCGTGTTACACTCAGGGTAAAGGTACACAATATTCTTTGCAACTTGCTTTCAGAATAACAGTAAGCAAAAAAAAAGAAGCAGTTCTCTGTGGTTTTTAGGAATTAACAACTGGGAGAATGAAGGAGGTTGGTGGTAACAGTGCAGAGCATCAATAAAACCCTTATCCTGTGCCAATGTTAACAGTTTCAAAGTATTTAATATCAAAATTTCCAATTCCTGGTTCCACAAATACAGATCTGATTGTTGAAACAAAATCAAGAGCTTCATGCTGATTGTTTAAATAAAGTAATGTTTAATTATGAACTTTTGGGAAATCTACTTATAGTGTATTGTCCAACAAGCCTCAGTTTCATTCTGGCCTTTGTAACCATTGTAGAAAAATAATGTCCTGGTCAGTTTTACTGCCAAATAATTTGTAAGTTTTGAGACATATCTCTAAGTCACATAAGGGAAGGTTAACTTCGCATGTCTTGGACTAACTGGTCATAAGATCCTTGTGGAATAGCATCGGCAGTTTACCTAATCTTGATGGGCAGACTCTGGGCTGTATGATTTTCACTATATGCCAGTGATACTTAAATGATTACTCAATATTAAATATTTTTTGCCTTCCTTTTTAAGCAGCAGGTGAAAAATGACCTGGAATAAAAAATGGACCAGATGTTTGTCATTCCATGCTGTGGAGCAGCCCCAGGACACCTATCCAGATCTTTACTAAATGAATATTTGTGTTAAGCCAATAGTTCTTGCTTCACATAGCAGAAAAGATCATAAATACAGAAAATAATGAAATAAATATGTTGGCATCCTCACAGATACAATATTCTTATTCAGTTAACAAGCTTTATCATATTAGGCCAAAATAAATTCAAGATTTTAAGGTAATGATAATGTGTAACGCTGAAATTCTGTTTTTTTTTAAATGAGTTCCTCCAGGTGAATCATGGCGATGTGCTGTGGGTTGTTTACAAAACTTTGAAATATACTCCTTCTGAATTACTCTCACTGCAATCTACAACCTGAAATTTCACTTTAAGCAACATGAATTTGAACCATCTTAATAAACTAGCAAATTCCATATCTGCTGAAGGACTCGGTGGAGTTAACTCCTCAAGCATGGGCAGGTACGGCACATTTAAGTGCATGAAGATACATTGCCATAACCAGAAGAGAGGAAGGAGGGGAAGAAATGCCAAGGAATGAAACTCCATCTACTCAGCATCTTGTTAGCAAATGTACAGTTGCTTGATAACAAGAATGAGAACCAAATGGCAAGATTGCTGTATTGGAAAGAAATGAGGAATTGCTATGTTCTGTGTTTCACAGAGACATGGCTTACTCCAGACACGCTGGATACATTGGTAAGATCTGAGGACTTCTTGATACACTGGATGGAACATATAGAACATAGAATAGTACAGCACATTACAGGCCATTTGGCCCACAATGTTGTGCCGACCCTCAAACCCTGTCTCCCACATATCCCCCCCACCTTAAATTCCTCCATATACCTGTCTAGTAATCTCTTAAACTTCACTAGTGTATCTGCCTCCACAAGTGACACTGACTCAGGCAGTGCATTCCATGCACCAACCACTCTCTGAGTGAAAAACCCTCCTCTAATATCCCCCTTGAACTTCCCTCCCCTTACCTTAAAGCCATATCCTCTTGTACTGAGCAGTGGTGCCCTGGGGAAGAGGCGCTGCCTGTCCACTCTGTCTATTCCTCTTAATATCTTGTACACCTCTATCATGTCTCCTCTCATCCTCCTTCTCTCCAAAGAGTAAAGCCCTAGCTCCCTTAATCTCTGATCATAATCCATACTCTCTAAACCAGGCAGCATCCTGGTAAATCTCCTCTGTACCCTTTCCAATGCTTCCACGTCCTTCCTATACTGAGGCGACCAGAACTGGAAACAAGTGTGGCCTAACTAGAGTTTTATAGAGCTGCATCATTATATCGTGTCTCTTAAACTATATCCCTCGACTTATGAAAGCTAACACCCCATAAGCATTCTTAACTACCCTATCTACCTGTGAGGCAACTTTCAATGATCTGTGGACATGTACCCCCAGATCCCTCTGCTCCTCCACACTACCAAGTATCCTGCCATTTACTTTGTACTCTGCTTGGAGTTTGTCCTTCCAAAGTGTACCACCTCACACTTCATCGGGTTGAACTCCATCTGTCACTTCTCAGCCCACTTCTGCATCCTATCAATGTCTCTCTGCAATCTTCGACAATCCTCAACACTATCTACAACACCACCAACCTTTGTGTCATCTGCAAACTTGCCAACCCAGCCTTCTACCCCCACATCCAGGTCGTTAATAAAAATCACAAAAAGTAGAGGTCCCAGAACAGATCCTTGTGTGACACCACGAGTCACAACCCTCCAATCTGAATATACTCCCTCCACCATGACCCTCTGCCTTCTGCAGGCAAGCCAATTCTGAGTCCACCTGGTCGAACTTCCCTGGATCCCATGCCTTCTGACTTTCTGAATAAGCCTACCGTGTGGAACCTTGTCAAATGCCTTCCTAAAATCCATGTAGATCACATTTACTACACTACCCTCATCTATATGCCTAGTCACCTCCTCAAAGAACTCTATCAGGCTTGTTAGGCACGATCTGCCCTTCACAAAACCATGCTGACTGTCCCTGATCGGACCATGATTCTCTAAATGTCCATAGATCCTATCTTTAAGAATCTTCTCCAACAGCTTTCCCACCACAGATGTAAGGCTCACTGGTCTATAATTACCTGGATTAGCCCTACTAACTTTTTTGAACAAGGGGACAACATTTGCCTCCCTCCAATTCTCCAGTACCATTCCCATGGACAATGAAGACACAAAGATCCTAGCCAGAGGTTCAGCAATCTCTTCCCTTGCCTCATGGAGCAGCCTGGGGAATATTCCATCAGGCCCTGGGGCCTTATCCGTCCTAATGTATTTTAACAACTCCAACAACTCCTCTCCCTTAATATCAACATGCTCCAGAACATCAACCTCATTCATATTGTCCTCACCGTCATCAACTTCCCTCTCAGTGGTGAATACCGAAGAGAAGTATTCATTGAGGACCTCTCTCACTTCCACAGCCTCCAGGAACATCTTCCCACTTTTATCCTCTAATCGGTCCTACCTTCACTCCTGTCATCCTTTTGTTCTTCACATAATTGAAGAATGCCTTGGGGTTTTCCTTTACCCTACTCACCAAGGCCTTCTCGTAACCCCCTTCTTGCTCTTCTCAGCCCTTTCTTAAGCTCCTTTCTTGCTACCCAATATTCCTCAATAGACCCATCTGATCCTTGCTTCCTAAACCTCATGTTCAGGAACCTTACGGAGTTCAGTCAGGCTTATTTGAAGAAAACACTTCACAATTATCATCAAACATATCACCTATAGCACCAGGGGATCCAACACAACTTGATCAATGTTACACTATAATTAGGAATGCCTACCATTTCATACCCAGACTGCGCTTTGGAAAATTTGACCACTTGGCTGTCCTCCTCCTCCCTGCCTCCAGACAGAGGCTAAAGAGTTAGGCTCCAGAAATAAGGACACCAAAGAGGTGGGTGCAGGTGGCTAAGGAGTGGCTATGTGATTGCTTTGAGTTAGTATACTGTGCCATCTTCAAGGACTCATCAGAGGATCTGAACAAATACACCATGGTTGTCACAGACTTTATAAAAAGTCATAGAAGAACGTGTCTCTACAAAATCATTCAGAGTCTTTTCTAATCAGAAACCTTGGCTGAACCATGAGATCTGCAATCTGCTGAGGGCCAAATCAGTGGCATTCAGGTCTGGCAACCAGTTAACTGCAAGAGATAGAGGTACAATTTCCAGAAAGCCACCTCATGTGTGAAGTGGTAACTTCGGACCTAATTTGAACTGGCTTCAATGATCACTGCTCAGTATTCAATACTATCATTCCCTCAAAACTGATCAATAAGATTCAGGTCCTAGGCCTCAATACCCCCTTGTGCAACTGAATCCTTGATTTTCTCACTTGAAGACCCCAGTCAGTTCAGATTGGTAACAATTTCTCTCAGCACTACAAGGCTGTGGGCTTCACCCCCACTCTACTCTGACTGTCAGGCTAAGCACTACTCCAACACATCATTTTGGGTTGCCAGTGAGACCTCTGCCGTTGGCTGAATGAAAGATGGTGATGAATCAACATACAGGAGGAGATTGAAAATCTGGTTGAGTGGTGCCACAACAGTAGCTTCTCACTCAGTGTCAGCAAGACCAAAGAAATGATTTCCAGCATCTGCAGATATTCTCTTGATTGCAATCCTATTATTCTCTCTCATATGCCCATCAATTTTCTTTTGATTCTAGTACTATAAGTAACATACAACGACTAATTAAAATAACAGCACATCACAGGATCACGACCCATAGAAACTTGCTTCTCAACTGATTGCGTTTGCTAAACCAATGCTAATGCCAATTCACTCTATACACATTCTCATCTAGTCCCCATCCCTCCTCCCAAGTCTCTACTTATACAGGAGGGGAAAGTTATAGTGGCAAACTAATGTACCTACCTGCAATTTTGTGGGATATGGCAGGAAATTCTTGGATGAATCTCATGCAGTCACAGTGAGAATGTGTAAACTCCACACAGACAGTATCAGAGATAAACATTGAACCTGAGTCTCTGGAGTGGTGAAGGAACAGCTCCGATAGCTGCAGTAAAGCACATCTTCAGCTACCTTGTCAATGTTTAACCTTCAGCAATAAAGTTAGCTCTGATGGTATTGTGTTTGCTGACCATGAAGTTCTAAACTCAAACAAAGAACTACACCCCTATCTGGTATAGATAGCTATGGGTACTCTCATTGAAGGGAGGATGTACTGTAACCAACTAATCTTCAAAGAGTAGTTCGCTTCCCTATTATTCTCCCATGCGAGTTTAGCTGCCAATATTCACTACTTCCACTCTTCCTACCAAGGGGGAGGTCCTACCAGCTAACAAATTAGTTTAAATACAGTTCATTTATTTATTTTTTATTTATTGAGATACAGCACAGAAAAGGTCCTCCAGGAACTTTGAGCCATGTCACCCATCAACCCCTGATTTAGCCACAACCTAATCACGAGACAATTTACAATGGCCGATTAACCAATCAACCAGTACACCTTTGGACTGTGGGAGGAAACCGGAGCACCCAGAGGAAACCCACGTGGTTATGAGGAGACAGTGGCCGGAATTGAACTTGGGTCACCAGTACTGTAAAGCGTTGTGCTGACCACTGTGCTACCATGCCACCCATATTTATTTGTTATTCATACATGTTTAAATTCAAATGAAATTCTTAAAACCCATTTAAAACTCATGAAGGATTTCTATTTTATAGAAGATTTCCAAATTACCAATGATTTCTAACACAAAGTACTTCTAAAACACAGGCACAATTCCTATAAGCTAAAAAGACATACCAGTGAGCTTTGGACAAATGAGTCATCTGCCACAGAAATCAAAGGCAGTGTAATGGATTCTAGTTCACCCTGTCTTTCTGTCATTCTTCTTAATGCTCCTTGACCATTCCTAACAAGCCTAACTACTCTCTTTCACTTGTACATTTTTGCTACTTGGGTAACTTCATCACATGATTTTTTTCAGGTATCTTCACACAGGTGGTCTAAAATCTTCTGGGGACAGAGTTCCCATACACCAACAATTAATGTTGTGAGAGGTGACCCTCTGAGTACACATATCTTCCCATTATTGATACATCATCAATTTAGTGTGCTAAGTGATAATATCGATCTGGTCTGCAAGCTTCCGTGAACTAAATAACTTTGCCAGTGTTGTCTGCTTTGATATATGCTAAATAACATAACCCTATTGATTTCCACTGCAACTTTTGAGCAATCAGCTGTGGGCCGTATTGTGCTGTATAGACAGTGCTGTTTGTTTGCGAAACTGTCCTTTTAAATTCAGACTGAATATGCCTTGCAATTTATATTAAGAATTGAAGGCTGACTCCCATTTATAATAATAAGTACTTTGTTAATCCCGAGTGTGAAATTCTTTCATTACAGTAACAACATTTAAATAAAAACACACTTAGCAGTGTCACAAACAAGAGAAAGTCTGCAGATGCTGGAAATCGAAGCAACACACACAAAATGCTGGAAGTACTCAGCAGTCCAGGCAGCATCTACGGAATAAAGTACAGTCGACATTTGGAGCTGAGACTCTCTGGCAAGGCTGAAGAAAAAAAGATGAGGAGTAGATTTAAAAGATGGGTGATGGGAGAGAGAAACACAAGGTGATAGGTGAAACCAGGAGGGGGAGGGGTGAAGTAAAGAGCTGGGAAGTTGATTGGTGAAAGAGATACAGGGCTGGAGAAGGGGGAGTCTGATAGAAGAGGACAAAAGGCCATGGAAGAAAGAAAAGGGGAGAGAAGCCCCAGAGGGAAATATAAAAATGACATAAAATAATATGAAAACGGCAAAGCATGAGAGCTACTGCAACAAGCTGCCACTAGTGTGGCACCATTTTGCAAAAAACTGAACAAAGAAGTTTAATTTACTCAAAAATAGCTCTTTGATCTTTAAAAGCTTCAACTGCTACATTTAAAAAGCTGTGTTTGGCAAAAAAAGGCCCCCTGCAGGAGTGAATATCTAACAATATGCTGAGTCACTGATGGTTGTACTATACTCAATTCCATTTGCCACTCTCTAGCAAACAAAGTTTTTGGGAAGAGAATCCAGCAAACCTTTAGTGGACATTTGCAATCATGGGGAAACATGCAACCTCTTTAACGATAGCACTGCTCAAGCTGTTAGGAAGCAGCACTAACTGTTTTTTCATTGTGTCAATCAATTTCCTCCATCTTTCCACGGGTGGTAGATCAAACTCATTCTTAGGCCCAGTATATCAACATAATGTCATTTTTAAAGAAAACTCATATTTGGATATTGCTTGATATTGGTTTTCTTAGATGTACATTGGCAGGAAGGAGCTCCCCATCATTGATTGTAAAAGTCACAGCAGGAGCTAGAATTTCAAGTGCAAGGTTCCCATACAGCATCATCAAGTTTGTTTGTGAGGAATTGCACTGAATAATTGCATTCCCTGTTGATGTGTTGCTGTTTAGCACATCAGGAGCTATCTTTACAGCTAGTGCACAAAGAGATGCATCGTCATGACACAAAAACATGCACTTCCATGTTATTTCTGAATGAATGGATGATCCAATGAGAGAACAGAGCTGAGGTGTACTAGTGAGAGTGGTAGTAGATACCAGGAGAATGGATCGAGATGTAATCTCGGTGAAGGATAGACCCTGCAGGAGGCATCTTCTTTTTGCATGGGAGCTTTGGAGATCCTCCAGGGAAGACCCAATTGTTCCTGCCAGGACTTTTCCAGGGAGGTCTCCCTAAACTCATGACTGAAATCCCTGAAGGCCTGCAGTTTGGAGAGTTCCACATTTTGGGCGACTCCCTCATGCAGCATCAAGCAATAAGCTGTGAGACGTAGCAGAGGTCAGCAGCAGTGGCCTAGAATGATGTGGAGGTAAGGAAGCTGAGTCCGGTCGTAGCCCTGGCCTCCACTAATTGTATTTAATGCTGCAAAATTATGGATCTCAGTGAACACAAAGAATGAAATTTGAGTGTTGGTTCTTAAAAAAAACATGCTTTCAGCAGAAACTCAACTAGCAACAATTGATTGTTTTGTGAGTAAATAAGAACTGTTATTTTTCAGATTAGTCAGGTTGAGAATCTCACCATTGACAAATTCTGCCTGTTGCACTGCAGTTGACCTCATGTGGAGGGTTTTATGCTGGTAGTAAGGTGCTGTGGAAAATGAAGATATTCTTGTAAAATGTGAGGATAAATTTTTCTGAGTGATGCAGAAGGTATCCAGAAATATGCACAATTTTTTCTCCTTCTAGGTTAGCCTGGTTTATAACAAAACATGATTGATTTTTTTGGCATTGTCTAAATGAATTTTCATATTTATCAAGAAGAATCAAGGTATACAAATTACATTAATTGTTAAGAAACCTATTTAAACTCTTGACTCACTCCCTCACTTCACCTGCCAAAGAGAGGATTAAGAATATTAGTGTAAAATTCTAATGTTCTCTTCAGCAAACTATTCTGATTAAACTCAGGAATAACCAAAACAAAGACAAAGAAAGACCTCAATTTGATTCTTATGCTGTGCCTAGTCAGCTGAAACAGTTAGCTATAGTTGGAGCTTTGTAAAAGCTTCACTGGCCCCTTAGGGAGAGAAAAAAAATCAGTCACTCCTGATCTCTATCAAGGTACCCCTGCTGAAAGTATGATTGTGTACATATCAATGCCATCAGACCCAGGTCAGCTGTGAGGCAGCTTGGGTTAGAATAATCTGGTGTCACTGCTGTCAAAACCCAAGTGAATAATAGTTAGTAGGATAAGATGTGAGATGCTATTTGGTGCCAGCGGATTTTCAGTCTTGCAAGAACAAAAAGAGTGATTTATTTTTAAATCATGTGATATGCTCACCCCTATTCTTGGCAGGCTTTTCCTGAAGTTTTATAGATCTTTGGCTAATAATTGGATCCTTCTGTGCACAGTGTTTTACACATAAAAGCTATTGAAATCA